>NC_139515.1:11089862-11522362 GCF_947247035.1 Vipera ursinii | reverse complement strand
TTTATTTTTGTGGTTAGGCCTAACTATTAAAAAATGTAGCTTTCCACTGTTTATGTGGATCCCTTAACGCTAAATAATAATAAAGGAAACTGAGTCCCTGTCACAGTCCTTGACTCTCTCATCCAGAAAAGGAGTGAATTATGTACCTTTGGTAAACGCTTGTATATCTTAATAGTGAAAACTTAAGTTGGCAGAATGCAACATTGTACTTCCTTCAGGATTCTGTTTAGTTATTCAACTTCTGTTATTAAGAGCTGTGGTGGCGCAGTGGTTAGAAAGCAGTATTGCAGGCTAACTCAATCCCAGCAGTTCGATCCTGACCGTCTCAAGGTTGACTCAGCCTTCCATCCTTCCGAGGTCGGAAAATGAGGACCCAGATTGTTGGGGGCAATACGCTGACTTTGTAAACCACTTAAAGAGGGCTGTAAAGCACTGTGAAGTGGTATATGTCTAATTGCTACTGCTATATGTGCAACCGAATCATCTGAATTAGAAAAAAACAATATTTATGGAATTAAGGAATACTGTTATTTAAGAGTTGTTTTATTCCTGGTGGTTTGTAGTGAACTCCATATACTCTTTCTAAACGCGTATGACGTATGCGAAAAGGCTGGTAGAGCTAACAGGATCCAGGGGCTAAACTCAAATGTTTTTCAACCTCGGTAACTTTAAACTGAGTGGTTTTCAACTCCCAGGATTCTTCCAGGCTAATTCTGCAAATCTGTGTGATTTCCAAGTCTCGTGAAGTTGCCCTCCTTCAAACTGAAGCTGAAGCGTACACTTGTTTGTGAGCCTTGCTATAGTGCACAGTTCATCTTTAGAATTATGTACTCTTGGGGCCTCTCTAGCCATTTGTAACTTAAATGTCTGAAGAGGGCTAAAATAGCTCCGTGTTACTATTAAGTATGTGCAGAACATTTTGAATTCAAAACATTTCTCTTTCAGCTATAAGGTCAAAATAAACCTGCTTTGAAAATAAGAACAGGAAGTTTAGCTGCTCTGACTTAACTATTGACTTATCTTTGTAACAGCAAGAAAAGTCATCTTTAGATGACTCACAGTCTTTCGTTTTGGGTCAGGGGATTGACTTACACAGTGTACGCTGTAGTTGGTATTTTTCCCTGAAGTGGCATGATTCTGCCTTTTAAAAATGTTACTTTGGAGGCACGCTCGGATGGCTGCCACTGGGGGCTCCTGCCCAAGATATGTTCAGTTAAGGAAGGCATTCTCTTCCATGGAGGCTTTGTAGAAATGGAAGGACATTTTGTTAAAAGCAGTGGCTGAAACAACTGGCAACTGCCCGCAAAGCAACATTTGGGAGAAATAAACCATTTTAGAGGTGGCCCTAAGCTTTTTGTCTTTTGAACAAGAGAGGAGCGGTGACCCATCAGGAACACCTGGGGTTTACTGCAAATGCAGCCATCCTGGGGAAAAAATAGCAAGAAAATCCCATCGCTTCTGAATAGGCACAGGATGGGCTTTTGTACTCTGAGAGACGCAGAACAACTTATTTCTGTTCTCTTTTTTTTTTTAGTCAGAAGGTGGTGGAGCTTTTAAGGGTTTTAAAGGTTTCGTTTTACCTTCCGGGACTGGTGTTTTTTCTGGTTTCGGAAATGGCCCTGGAGCAAAATCTTTTGGAGTATTATCCAATGGTGGCGGCAGCTCCAGCAGCGTTACGCACAGCTCTTCGCTCTCCAGCTTAAAGACGGCTTCAGAAACGCAACCTACTTTTAGTAAGTTTACTCTTTTTTATTATTTTTTACTAGGGGGAAATAATTGTAATATCTTCAAATGAAAATTATTGGGGGGAAAAAACCCCTGCTGTGTGGTTTTAAAAAGGAAGGATTCATTTAGCCTGGGGTCCCCTGCAGTGTAAGCTGCATTTAACCTAGTGGGCAAAGGGTTTTGTTTTGTTTGTTAACATAAATCCAGTACAGGTAGCTCCTGATGATAATTTCTGTTGTGAGCAAGGCAGTTGTTATCCGATTTTACAACTTTTTTTTTTAACCACTGTGGGTAAGTGAATTGCCAGAGTTGTTAAGTGAACCACGGGGTCCTTAAGAGAATCCGGCTTCCTCCTCTGACTTTGCCTTCCTGTTCAGCTGGGAAGACCACACACACAGCGATGGTATGACACCCTGACACTGGAAATGTCACAGATATGACCAATGTGAATGTGGGGATGGCGAGATATAAGTGCAAGGACTAAATAAATGATGGGATCCAGAATTGCCATTGAATCTTGAGCCCCCCCCCCCCCAAGTTTGGGGAGCCTGTTTGGAAGTTGGAGGGTACGCTGCAAAACCCACCCTTGGTCTCCTGCTGGCTGGGGAATTCTGGGAGTTGAAGTCCACAAGTCTTAAAAGTGGCCATGTTTGAGGACTCCTGTGCTCGATTTTGGAGGCCTCTCCTCTTTTTTTTTTTTTAAATGGTGATTCTCCACAACGGCCGTTTGTAATCACAGTCCTTGGATATTTTTATATTTTACAGGTCCTGTGGTCTCCAGCGGCTCAGCAAGTAGCGTTATCCTCGAGAAAACCTCTGCGCACGTGGAAGCCAACGGCGAGAGTCCAGAGCCCTTGTCCTCAGGACTCACTCAGAGCAAAGCCTGCAACTCAGAGAGTTATCATAAACAGTTGGCTGCCCTCAATTGTTCTGTACGGGACTGGATAGTCAAACACGTCAACGCCAATCCTCTCTGTGACCTGAGCCCCATCTTCCACGACTACGAGAAATACTTGGTGGAGATAGAACAGCAGGGCCTGGCTGGCAACAGCAGCCCTGGAAGCGGTGGCAGCACCAAAGCCACCGAAGCCCAGCCTCGTCCTGCCTTTGGCAGCTCGGCCCTTCCGCAGGGCTCCACGTTTTTCTTTAACAGCAGCAAGTCGGAGGATGCACTTGGGAAGAAAACAGAATCGGAGAAGAAAATAGAACTTAAACCGGCAGCTGCCTCTACCACCTTGTTCTCTTTCGACAAAAGTGACAACTCTGATCTGAGTTCAGGAACGGTCGGGTCTGGATTCTCGTTTTCCCCTGGAAATGGAGGTCCGTTTGGCAAAGATGCAAGTCAAGCCAAGGTGGCTCCTTCCTTTTCCAACAATGCCTTAGACGCCCCGGCTGAAAGCGGTAGCCATGAACCAAGTAAGTGGGATGTGAGTTAGAGATTGAGAAACGGTGTGATCCCATTTAACTCTCTGATGAGAATCTCAGTGATATGTCCCCATTCATGTTGCAGACGGCCTGTCATTACATTTGGGTTTTGGGGTGGTGGTGTAGCTATCAATGTTTACAAATTCATTACATTTGTTTGGGGATGGGTGTTCTGTTCCAGCCTACGACCGGCCCTGTTTGTTTGTCAGGGACAACTCCTTTTTACACTAAATAGGCTGGAAAAACCCAACCCAAATTTATTTACAGTTCAAACAAAAAAGCAACAGATTATTTCCTTCAATAAATGAATCAAAATATCAAACAAGAGTCAACAAATGAGTTAAACAGAAGTATCAAGAACAGACCAGGATTCTCTTAGAACAGACATGTCAAACACAAGGCCCGGGGGCCAGATCCAGCCCATGAAGTGGTTTCATGCGGCCCGTGAAGCCATCCTGGAAACAGAGAGGGAATGGCCCCCACTGCCTTGGCCTTGGCCCTGGCCCAGAGACCCTCCTTCTGCCAGAGACCCTCAGATCTGTCCCACTCCTGCCCAGACCCCCATAGGCACCCTTGATGTGAACGATGTAGAGCTGGCCATGCCCACCCAGTAGGCCATACGCACTCTAGCCACACCCACCCAGGCCACACCCACCCGGCCCCCTGAGGGCAAATGGCAATGAAATTGAGTTTGATACCCCTGTCTTAGAATGTCTCCAAACGGTTGCCTTCAGCAACCAGCCCCGCCTACACCTTCCCTTTTTATTATCAGTCCCAAGGCGTGGCTTCTCACTGCCTTCTCCTCTCACTGAGTTGCCTCATTGATTTTCTCTGCTCTGCTTTGCTGGATTGCCTTCTGCTTCTAGCGTCTCTGAACAGGTTCAGCTGTGACTCTTCTGAGTCCCACACCTTGTGCTCACACAGCTGAGCCTCATGAGACTGGAGGGGCCAGGCTGAGAGTCCTGCAGTGCATCAGAGCCTCCCTCTGACACCAAAGGCTCTCCAAACCCCTCCTCCTCCTCCTCCTCCTCCTCCTCAGATTCATCGGATTCAGCTGCTGGGAGCACAGGCTGACACTGAATCACAACAGGTGGGAGGATTAATGGTTGCATGTCAGGGGGCCCCAACCTATGGTTCGCAGCCCGGGATCGGGCCGTGGGCTTTTGGCCAGCTTGCCGCAGAAACAGCTGGCTGGTGCGCTCACGTGTGGGCGTGCGTTTCCCCCCCCCCTCCACTCGCACTAGCATCTGCAGCCCTATTTGTGCATGCACGCTGATGTGAACAAGAATGCTAGCACAGGGCGGGCGTTCACAGCCCGTTTGCACATGCTCCACTATTCCGGCCAGTTTGCACGACACGAACAGGCTGCTAGCCACCGTGGAGGTACCCAGCCGTTCACGCATGTGCACGGCCTCGCCACATGCACGAACAGGGCTGCTAGTGCCGTGCGTGCACGCACACCAATTTTGTAGCTACTCTGCTTCCCTCCGGTCCTCGAGCCCGGAAAGGTTGGAGATCTCTGCATTAGTGTCCAGATTGAAGCAAGAAACCTTTCTCCCAATCTCTCTGTTGCAGAGAAGAATCGTAAGAGAGAAGCTACATAGTGGAATTGTTTGGACTGCAAGGGAGCATTTTGTAGCCCCTGTGGGCTTCTCGGCAGCCACCAAAGCGTTCTGAACTAGCTAGAGTGTTTTTTTGTCCTGCTGGTGCCAAGCTATGGCAAGCAGTCTGAGCCTGTCTCAGTCTTCCCCTGAAGTCCTCTTAACATACATAAAGAACTCAAGTTATTGGTGCCTGAATGACAGAATAAGAGAGTTGGAAGGTCTCCAACCCCTGGGCTGTGGCCCGTTCAGAAGCAGACCGCTCAAGCGGGTCAGTGTGCTGGCACGTGCAGCTCCATTTGTGCAAGTGGTGAGCGCCGCTTGCAGAAATGAAGTGTGTTCGCTCACGTGAGCACCTGTTACTCGCACAAAACCATCTCCTGTCCCCCCCCTCCACCGGTTCGCCAAGCTGGAAAGGGTTGGGGACCGCTGTTCTGATCCACCCCACTTGCTCAGGTAGGAGACCCTATGCCATTCTGGGCAAATGACAGTCCAGTCTCTTCTCGAAAACCTCCATGGGTGGGGCACCCACAACGGCCGAAAGCAAGTCCTTCCACTAGTTAATTGTTCTCAGGAAATTTCTCCTTGTTCTAGGTTGCTTCCCTCCTTGATTAATTTCCATCTTCTTCTTCCTTCTAGTGCTTTGGTAAATAGCTTGACTCCCTCTTCTTTGGGGCAGCCCCTCAAGTATTGGACACTGGTATCATGTCACCCCTCGCCCTTCTCTTCATTCAACTAGACATATTACATTCCTGCAACCGTTCTTCACGTTTAGCCTCCAGCCCCCTTAATCCTCTGTGTTGCTCTTCTCGGCATTCTTTCTAGAGTCTCAACATCTTTTTAATATTGTGGTGACCAAAACATGATGCAGTATGCCAAGTGTGTCTTAGCAAGGCATTGTAAAATGGTACTAACACTTCACGTGATCTTGATTCTGTCCCTCTTGTTAACACAGCCTAGGATTGCATTGCCTTTTTTGGCTGCTATAGCACATTGCTGGCTTATATTTAAGTAGTTGTCCACTACGACTCCTAGATCCCTGTCAGTTACTACTGTTGAGCCAATTTCCACCTATTCTGTACCTGTACATTTGGTTTTTCTTACCTAAGCGTAAAACCTTGCTTTTCTCGCCATTGAATTTCATTGTGTTGGATAGGGCCCAGTGTTCCAGTTGTCGAGATCCACTTGGATCTTGAGCTTGTTTTCTGGGGTGTTGGCTATTCCTGCCAGCTTGGTGTCGTCTGCAAATTTGATAAGTTCCCATCTATTCCCTCATTTAAATTGTTTTATGAAGATATTGAGGAGTACTCGGTCTAAGGCAGAACTTTGGCGTACCTCACTGCTTACTTCCCTCCACATAGCTGCAATTCCATTAAGGACTACTCTTTGAGTACTGTTTGTCAAGACAGTTACAAATCCATCTGTTGGTGCTACCCTCTTTCCCACATTTTTCTAACTTACTAGGAAATAGGTTGTCAGATGCCTTACTGAAGTCTAAGTATACTACATCCACAGCATTTTGCTGATCCACTAATTTAGTCACTTTGTAAAAGAACGAAGCAAGATTTGTTTGCATGATCTGTTTTTGATAAGCCCGTGTTGGTTTCTGGTTATAACTTTGCTTGCTTCGAGGTGTTTGCAGATCTGTTGTTTGATTATTTTTCCCAAGATCTTCCCAGACTAATTGGTCTGTAGTTTCCTGGATCCAAACACCACCACCCCTTTTCTTTTCTTTTTTTTTGAAGATGGGAACCACATCAGCTCTTTTCCAGTCCTCTGATATTTTCCTGGTGCTCCAGGATCTTTGAAAGAGATGATTCAGTGATTCCAAGATCACACCTGCCAACTACTTCAGAACTCTGGGATGTAATTCATCTGATCCTGGTGATTTGAACTCGTCTAGGGGTAGATGATGTGCTCTTACCATTTTCTGTTTTAGTTTGTATTTCTGATTGTTTTTGAAATTGGTTGCAAATCTTAGTTCATTGTGAGCGTTAGCTTTCCTGAGTTCATCTTTGTAGATTTGGGCTATATGCTGGTATTCTATCTTAAGTTACGTATCCTTCTTTCCATTTTTTTATACTTGTCCTTTTTGTCTTTCAGTTTATCAGATGCAACCATGCTGGTTTCTTCCTTGATTACTTATTTTTCTTTTACAGTGGCATCGTGGTGGACAGTCTTTTATAATCACATTTTTCAGAGTTTCCCAAGCTGCTTGAGTTGTTTTCCCCTTTAAGATTTTCACCCATGGAATTCTTCCCAAGCTCTCTCGTTGGTTGAAATGAGCTCTTTTAAAGTCTTAAGACATAGTTTGATTTTGTTCTATTGCTTATGTCTGCATCACATTGAATTCCAATAGGACACGGTCACTCTCCCCAAATTCCTGCAACGTCAACCCCCTCTGTCATTTCATCACATTCTGTTGGTCCCTCCACTACTTTCGAATGACAAAATTGTCAGTTAGGTTGGTTTGAAAGCTGTTTGATCTCCCACTTGATGCAGAGATTGTTTCAGGGTAAAGTCCCCCATTACTACTGTGATATGTTTCCTACATACATTGGTTAACTGATTAGCAAAAAGTTCATCTACAGTATTTCTTGCTGAGTGGCATTAGCACAAAGTCCATTTATCTGCTACAGGTTAGGTAGGACTCCAAAACAACTTCAAAGCTTTTTGGGGTTTGCAAACTTTTATCCCTAGTGTGAGTTTCACCAAACCCGACTGGATTACCTAATGGGTTAGGTAGGAAATATATATGCTGCCTCTCCTGCTTGTTGCTATTGCAAATTCTTTCTGCGCTTGCTTCTGGATTTCAAGGACTTACAAATACTAAGAATGGGGAGCTATTCGTTTCTGTCCCTTTTCTCATTGAGAAGAGAGCAATTGCATCCAAGAGGCATGCACCCATTTCAAATTCAAAAATGGGATGCTCCAATTTACCAGAAGTAAGTAGGAATGGTTGGAAATGAGCTTGTTACGATTGGCATTCAGGCTGGAAGACTTTTTTTTTTAACCTTCAAAATAGAAAATGTTTTGAATGCCTCTGAAATATTTCCCTAAATTTTCATTCGGGTTGTTTACGCAACAAGGTTTTTACACACAGCGGTACAATTTCATAAACAGTAAAATTTCTGGTGCAAAATATAATTCTGATCTGGAATGCTTTATCCCAGCAGGGGGTGGTGAAGAAGAGGAAGAGCCACCCAAAGTAGTCATTAATGAAGTAAAAGAAGAGGATGCCTTTTACTCGAAGAAGTGAGTTACTTTTGGGCTTGCGAGTAAAGTTGCATGATTAGCATTGCGTATGTGTATAAAGTAAAGGGAGGCGGTGGCTCAGTGGGTTAGGATGCTGAGCTTGTCGATCAGAAGGTCGGCAGTTTGGCGGGTCGGATCCCGAGTGCCGCGTAACAGAATGAGCGCCTGTTACTCGTCCCAGCTTCTGCCAACCTAGCAGTTCGAAAGCACATAAAAATGCAACTACAAAAATAGGGACCACTCCGGTGGGAAGGTAACAGCGTTCCGTGCGCCTTTGGCGTCTAGTCATGCTGGCCACATGACCAGGGAGACGTCCTCGGACAAGCGCTGGCTCTTCGGCTTGGAAACGGAGATGAGCACTGGCCCCTAGAGTTGGAAACGACTAGCATGCATGTGCGGGGGAACCTTTACCTATGTTTATAAAAAGGGGGGTAGGATGGCTCAGTGGTCAAAGACACTGAGCTTGTCAGCTTGGAAAGCTGGCCACCCGGGTCCAAGACCCCCGAGCAGCGTGCAACAGGGCGAGCTTCCTTCTTTGTCCCAGCCCCTGTCCTCCTGACAGTTCAAAAGCATGCAAATGCAAGTAGATACTTAGGTACCACATCGATGGGAAGGTAACAGCGTTTCATGTGCCGCGGCGTATAGTCATGCCGGCCACCTGACTACAGAAATGCCTTCAGATGACGATGGCTCCCTCGGCTAAGAAACGGAGATGAGCACCGGCCCCTAGAGTCAGACAGGATGGGCAGGGGGAAAAAAAAACTTTGCCTTTGTGGGTCTAGGAAGTTTTATAACAACTTCAGACCAACAATCCATGTAAGCAATACCCCAATCGAGAAACTGCCACAGAGCCATTAGTAAACAGCCCAACCAAAGAATCCCTAAGACCGCCCACACCCAGCCAGACAGGCAAGACCCCAGAATATAAACAGACAGCAAACCCAACTCCTTACTAGCACAGATGATGTTACCTAGGTAGGGTAATGAAATGTCTGCAAGAAAATAAGGAAGCTCAGAGAGCCCCAAGAGCCCCACAGTCTTCCTCCTCCTCCTCCTCCTACTCCTACTCCTCCTCCTCCTTCCTTCCTTCCTTCCTTCCTTCTAGCACTGATGAGGTTACCTAGCTGGGTAATGAAACGTCTGCAAGAAAACAAGCAAGCTCAGAGAACACCAAGGACCCCCTCACTTCCGCCCTGAGCTACAAATATTCTCCTTCATTGGTAACATAGTATGTGGCTACATCTATTGCCTTCCCTACTATGCAGGTAATCCTTGAGTTACGACCCTGATGGGGCCAGCTGATGACATTCGTAACTAGTGACATTTGTAAAAGCCTGATTTTTTTTTTTTGTTACGTGAACATCACGATCCTAAAGCGAACCAGGGCTTCAGTGTGGGCCTGGTTTTGCCAGAAGCTGGAAGTGAATGCTGGCTTTTGGCAAAACCAGCGTGAAATGTGGTCACATAGCCACGAAACACTGCAAATAACAGTAAATGCAGTCCAATTGCTGAGTGCTCAAAGTGTGGTCCCCTGACCTTGGGGAGGGGCAACTGGTGGAACTCCGAATCTGGGTCGTAAGTAAACACACACACACACACACACACACACACCCAGTAGGAATATCAGAACTTTAAATGGTTACTAAGTGACTGGTCGTAAATGGAGGACTACCTGTATCTCTTGCATTGTGTTCTTTACATCTTGACCGCTTGCATTTACCAGTTGGTTGTGTTTATTACGGAATGCACTGGTGGAAGTGCAGGTAGTCCTCAACCTATGACCACAATTGAGCCCAAAGTTTCTGTTGTTAAGTGAGAGATTTGATAAGTGAGTTTTTGCCCCATTTTATGACTTTTCTTGCCAAAGTTGTGAAGTGAATCCCTGCAGTTGAGAAGTTAATAACCCGGTTGTTAAGTGAATCAGGCTTCCCCATTGATTTTATTTCTCGGAAGGTCACAAAAGGGGATCGCGTGACCCCGGGAGATTGTAACCATCATAAATAGGAACCAGTTTGCCAAGCATCTGAATTTTGATCGCATGATCCATGGGGATGCTGCAAAGGTCGTAACTTTGAAAAAGGGTCATAAGTCACATTTTTCAGTGCTGTTGTAAGTTTGAACAGTCACTAAACGAACTTTTGTAAGTCGAGGACGACCTGTATTTAAATCTTCATTCAACTGCTTCTGATCGCTCTATTTTCTGAAAACGATCTGCTTCAATTTTAAATCATCTTGACGTATAATTCAGTCACAATGAAAAAGAACTCCTTGATTTCTGTAGATCCTCCGAAATAATATTTACACTAGTGGGACAGGTTGTTGTTTTTTTTTTGTTGTTGTTGTTAACTTGTCCTCTTGGCACAGGTTCAGCCAAGGATGTCTTCACTTCCCAAACAGTGTGATTTTTTGTTTTCTTCTAGGTGCAAAGTTTTCTACAAGAAAGATAACGAATTTAAAGAAAAGGGAGTAGGAACACTACATTTAAAACCTGCCAGCAACCAGAAAACTCAGTTGTTAATACGGGCAGATACCAACTTAGGTATGTGACATTTCTTTTAAAAAAAATAATAATTGCAAAATATGTCTTTATTATAAGGCTTAGGTCTTTCAGTCCATGAACTGTTGAAAGCGTACCCATGAATATCCGGAGGAGATGTAACACTCCACAGGACAGCTAGATCTGATTTTGAGTGACCGAGATCCTGCTTATCTGTATCCGGCTTGTTCTTATTCAGAGTGGCACAACCTCGTGACACGCTGTAGGATTCAAGCAGGTCCCTTGCATTTAAATGAAAAGGGAGAGAGCATTTGAGAAGGAAGACTTTGAGAATTCGTCTCTGCAAAGATTGGGCATTCTGAAAAGCGGTCCCATTCCATCCTGGAACCTCGAAAGGTTGATGGTATCGGAAACCCCCAAAAGTATTATGGGCACATTCTCAGTGCGAACCATTCATTCAAGATGACCAAAGTAACCTTACCCAGTAAACAGGTCTCCCCTCCCAATGTTATTTTAATTAAATGTTTATGTCCCCCAGACTCATACGACCCTTGGCATTGTAAAGATGAACGTAAAAAAATTGCATTTTGCTTTGTGGCATCCATAGCTTGCATTAGCAACACCTCTAAGCCCCATAAGATATTCTTGTAATAGAAGTCGTGGCTAATTGTAGTCCAAAATCCACATGATCCAAAAAGAATAACAAAGCAGAGAGGTAAGCTGCAGCGGTAGAAGACATTTCAGGAGTAAGAGGCCTTTTACTTCCTGGGTGCTCTTGGTCAGCCAACCCTTCGGTTATTGGCAGTTGTCAACTCCAGCTCCTCCCGCCTTTTATCCCGCGAGAAAGTCAGGGCCCAAGCATGCCATATGTTCTCACCATATAACCAGTCACCTGGACTCTGTGAACGTTTCTGCAGAGTCTGGTCCAAGTCCCAGGAGGATCTAGTCACTTGCTAGGACTTGGTTGACCAGTCAATATTGACAAGCATTTTTGGCTGCCTGGTATTTCATTGACTTCACAATGGCAATGAAAAATGTGTAAGTTTCAAAGATAACAAAAACGATAACACAACACCCAGATAAATGGTCTTTACCTGGAATTACCTTTGCCTGGATCAGAGGTGGCTATTTTCTGTCCCTTGGGCCTTTTAATTCCCTCTTCTCCACGCTTCCTCTTGCTGTGGTGCTGAAATTTGCTAAGCGATTGCTACAAATTAGTGGTGTGTCTTCTGATTGTTTTTAATTGTAAGATTTAATACAGCAAATATATATATATATATATATGCACGACTCGTATCCTTCTGTGCACTACACCAAGAGAGCTAGCCCTGTCCATTTTATGCCTTTCTTCCCCCCCCACTTTTATTCTGAATGAATTCTCCTAATTGATTGGGCACCTTTGACCTGGAGTTGAGAGAATCACTTCCCAAAAGAAAAACGAATCCACTTAAGCTGCCAAAACTCTTCAGTGCTTCAAAAATAGGTGTTTCTTTTAGATAACAATTTTATTTTGCTGTATTGAATGTGTACAGGTAATTGTTACTTAATGACTGGTCATTTAATGACTGCTCAGAGTTACACCAAACACCCCCTCCTCCCCGAAACTATTTACGATCTGGTTTTGGAGTTCTAGTGGCAACACACAAACACACACAAACACACTTGCATCGCCGCATTTCAGGTATTTAGCAACCAGCTCACCTTTAGAGACGGTGCAGTTCCTAGCCTTTTCAACTAGTTTCTGGCAAAAAAAAAAAAAAACACCCAAAGGATTGAATCGCTTCACTTAATGACTTCTGCATTCATTTAACACCCACCACAAGGGTGCTTCGATTTACAACCATCATGACTTACGATAGAAATTGCAGACTCTATTACGGTCATAAAGCTGGGGACTACCTATAATTCAGCTAAGTTTTATTGTTTTATTGTAAAATTTGCTTTTGTTCCTTGCAGGCAATATATTGCTGAACATTTTGGTGCCTCCCAAGATGCCGTGTTCAAGAACAGGGAAGAACAACGTTCTCATTATTTGTGTCCCAAACCCACCCATTGACGAGAAGAATGCCACAGTCCCTCTGCCAATATTGATAAGGGTGAAAACAAGTGAAGATGCGAATGAGTTGCACAAAATTTTGCTGGAGAAAAAAGAGGAGGTCTAAGGTTTGGTGTTTCCAATGTCACGTGGAAACACTGCCAAACTGCTGCTGATCTTTTCCCCCCTTGACTCTTTTAAGTAGTAATTTTTTTAACTCATTTCTCTCATATCTTAAGGACTGTCTTAGAAATTCTGAACGGCTTGAATGAGGAAAAGAAATTAAGGTGGCCAATAAAACTGTTAACATTAGCATGGATCTTTTCTCCCTTCTAACTTGAAATATCTAGTGTGCAAACCATCTGTCAATAAAACTTGTGTATGAAATACAAAAATCTTTATTGATTGTACATGAAAAGTAAAGTTGCTAAAAGCCCCCCCCCCCCAATTACTCTAGAAATGGTGTGACAAGGAAATTATGTGGCTGAGAAAAGAAAGGGGTGGACAAATCATATCTTTCTGGCTGGATTTGAAATCTTTTCCTATTAGGGAAATGGCCTTAAAGTTTGTGTTCTGTTTAAAACTTTGTTTTTAAGTAATAACTCTTGGGAGTACTTTGATTATAGAGGGTCCAGGACACAGGTTGGCAACCCGTGGCTCCGGAGCCGCATGTGGCTCTTTAAGCTGTCTCCTGCGGCTCCCAGTCGCCCGGTGCACGCACACCTCCGAACGGGCAGTGGCGCCACCCGTTTGGAAAGCTGCGGCAGCTTTCCAAACGGGCGGTGCCACTGCCCGTTCGGAGAGGTGCGCACACACCTCTCCAAAGGTTTGGAGAGCTGCATGTGCACCTCTCGGAATGGGCGGTGGCGCTGCCCTTTTGGAAAGCTGCCGCGGCCCGTTTGCAAGCTGCCGCCTTCCTCCGAAGGCGGTAGCTTTGCAAACGGGCCGCAGCAGCTTTCCAAACCGGGAGCAGCACGTCTGCAAACGGGTGGCACCGCCACCCATTTGGGTGGAGGTGCACATGCACCTCTCCAAAGGTGCGCGTGCACTTTGCGGCTCCCACTTTTATTTGTGTGTGATGGAACCGGTTCCGAGTGGCTCTTTTGCTTTTTCCGGTTGCCAACCCCTGGTCCAGGAGATACTTTGAATGTTGTCTGGAGAACAATTTTGAAATAATTGTCATTTCTTGATACTTCACTGCAAGATTCACAGCATTGTCTCCAGAGAAGAAGATGGCGTCAAGAGGCAAAATCTGAAGCCTTCGTTCATCTTAATTCTAATTAGGGCCCATTAATGGAGCTGATTCTTCCCTCCTTGTGTCCTTTAGCTCTTTCCAATCTCTGTTTTCTATACATTCAATTTACAGCTGCCTTTTTCCTCTTGTTAAATTGGGAGGTGCTGACTTTGTCACAAACTGTGTACCCTCTTAATCCCTGTACTTGGCCCACAAGTTCAGTAGTCGCATTTTATTGGATCAGCAGCTGTTTCAATATCTTCTTATTGGAGGCAGAACGTTCCAAAAGAAAATGATTGTATTGAATCCCCAAAATAAGAATTGGAGTATTGTATAAGAAGAAGTATGAATCGATGCTTTTTTTTTAACCAGATTGAAGTTCTGGCTATCTTTACAGGAATGTGTGAAATTATTTTAAGAAAGGGCCACTCTGAATTATAGTGAGAGATTATGCTGCGCGAGCCTTATACTGAGATATAAATGTGAAATTTTCGGCATTATGCCTGTCAAATAGCTACTGGATTAATTTGTTAATATTAAAGTGGGTGAGACATCAGAAATACCTATGTGCATATTAACATTCTAGAAATATTCATATTGAATGGCCAACAGTGTCAGTAATAGTATTCTTATCTTTTGGAAGGTGTCTTAATATCCTCTATGATTTTTTTTCTCTTTTTAATCCATTTTGAATCCTGTACAAGTGAATTGCTTGCTTTTTCTGATTAGCAGATAACTAACATCTACATATTTTTAACAGAAATTTTATTTGGAGAAGCGTCATCTTACAGGAATATATTCAGACCCTCTTCACTTTTGTCAATTTTGTTATGCTGGTTCAGCCTGATTCTACAGTTGTTGAAATTCATTTTTTTCTCATTAATCTACACAATGACAAAGTGAAAACAGAATTTTAGAAATGTCTGTAAATTTATTAAAAAGCAAAAAACTGAAATATCACATTAGCATAAGTATTCAGACCCTTCACTTAGTACTTTGTTGAAGCCTTTGGCAGCAATTACAGCCTTTATCTTTTCGGATATGATGCAACAAGATTTGCACACCTGTATTGGGGGATTTTCTGCCATTTTTTAAAATCCCATTTATATCCCGCCCTTCTCCGAAGACTCAGGGCACAATTTAAAGCACAAATCAATGTGCTTAGCAATAGCCTTCATTCTATGTATATGCCTGCTTATTAAGTTTATTAAAGTTTTAAGTTTTATTAAATTTTTATACCGCCCTTCTCCCGAAGGACTCAGGGCGGTGAACAGGGCATATAATAAAAATATAAAAATACAAAAGTTAAAATAGAATTAAATTAATGCCCAAAATAAAACAATAAAAATATACAAATAATTAAAACCTAAATTAACTCCCCATCAGGCCAGGCCAGCTTGTTCGAATAAGTGGGTTTTTAACCCGCGCCGGAAGGAGCGGAGATCCGGTGCCATCCGGAGCTCAACCGGCAATTGATTCCACAGAGCCGGGGCGCCCACAGAGAAGGCCCTCCCCTGGGGGCCACCAGCCGGCATTCTCTGACCGGAGGCACCCTGAGGAGGCCCTCTCTGCTTTCCCCCCCCCCAAGCGGCATTATTACAAAGTCAGCTTATTGCCCCCAACAATCTGGGTCCTCATTTTACCTACCTCGGAAGGATGGAAGGCTGAGTCAACCTTGAGCCTGGTGGGATGCGAACCTGCACTAATTGCAGGCAGCTGGTGTTACTTAAGGAGGCATTAGCCCACTGCTCCACCAAGGCTCTTTTCCTTGCAAATCCTCTCAAGCTCAGTCTGGTTGGATGGCAACTGTTGGTGGACAGCCATTTTCAGGTCCTTCCAGAGATGTTCAATAGGATTCAAATCAGGGCTCTGGCTGGGCCACTCTAGGATATTCACAGAATTGTCCCTTAACCGTTCCTGCATTGTCTTAGCTGTTGTTGGAAAGTGAACCTTCAGCCCAATCTGAGGTCCTGGGTGTTATGGAAAAGGTTTTCATTGAGGATATCCTTGTACTTTGCTCCATTCAGCTTTTCCTCAACACAGACCAGTCTACCAATCTGTGCTGCTGAAAAATACTCCCACAGCATGATGCTGCCACCACCATGCTTCACTGTTGGGATGATATTGGGTAGGTGACAAGCAGTGCCTGGTTTCCTCCAGACATAACGTTTAGAATTAAATCCAAACAGTTCAATCTTGGTTTCATCAGACTAGAGAATCTTGTTCCTCACAGTCTGAGAGTCCTTTAGGTGCTTTTTTGCCAAATCCAAGTGGGCTTTTGTATGTTTTGGACTGAGGAGGAGCTTCCATCTTGCCACTCTGCCCAGATCAATGGACGGCTGCAGTGATGGTTGTCCTCCTGGAACTCTGTCCCAACTCCAGCCAGGATCTCTGGAGCTCAGTCAGAGTGACCATCAGGTTTTTGGTCACCTCTCTTTACTAAAGGCCTCCTCCCCCAATTGCTCAGTTTGACCGGGGGACCATCTCTTGGAAGAGTCCTGGTTGGGCCAAACTTCCATTTGAGAATTATAGAGGCCACTATCGTCTTAGGAACCTTCAGTGCAGCAGAAATTTTATTGTAGCCTTACCCAGATCCGTGCCTTGTAATAATCCTATCTGAGCTCTGCAGGCAGTTCCTTTGACCTCATGGCTTTTGCTCTGCAACAGTATGCATTGTCAGCTGTGAGGCCTTCTAGAGAGAGGTGTGTTCCTTTCCAAGTCATGTCCAATCAATTTAATTTACCACAGGCCGTCTCCATTCAAAGTGTTAGAAACATGTCAGCATCTATCGAGAAACGGAAGGCACCTGGGCTAAATTTCAGGTGTTGTTGCCAAGGTTCTGAATCTTGTTCCTCAAAGTCTGAGTGTCCTTCAGGGGCTTTTTTGCGAACTCCAAGTGGGCTTTCAATTTTTTCTTTTTAATAAATTTACAGGCTTTTCTAAAATGCTGGGGTGCTGAGTGTAGATTAATGAGAAAAAAATGAATTTCAGCGACTAGAATCAGGCTGCAGCATAACACAATTAACAAAAGGGAAGGGGGTCTGAATAATTTCTGTATGCACTTGGTAGATTGCAAAAAAAAAGTGTGTGTATAAAATGATTCAAGTATTGGAGAAACTGACATTTCAAACAAAATACGACAGTACCTGACATTTTGGAGAGCCGCTTAAAAGGCTGAAAGTGTGCAGTTGAGCAAGACAGGTCACTTGATTGCTGGAAAGGTATAAAATTTAATGAATAAAGCAGATAATATGCTAGGAATATTTCCAGGATAACAAATAGAGCAAAGAGTGGAAATCCAGACACGTATGCCAGCTACTCTTGAAAATCTGAAGCTTTCAAAACAAGTTTTAACTGTTTAAAAATGTCACAAGAGATGGGCATCATAAAGGTAGAAAAAGGGCATTTTAATGTCAAGAAGCTTCCGATATTAACGGCGTCAAGCCCAATTTAAGGCTTATGCTTTATTTCCTGGGTTTCCTATCCCCAAATGACAATGTTTTTCATTGGCTGACATTGAATGGCACAAAGCAAGGTGCACTCAGGGTTAGGGAAATGGGAGAAAAGGTTGGGGAACAAGTGTGATCTGCTTATTTTAATGTCTACCTGCACAAATTTCTATCTGCTTACATTTCAATCTATTTTTAATGAAACATGTTTTAGTTACTGGACTGCCTCGGACGTTGCTTGAAAGTATGTTCTGGTAAAAGGAGTCTTGCACTGTTTTGATGCTGATCATCCGAAAGTGAAGCTCTTACAAGGAAAACCAACATCACCAGCTAGTTCAGGGGGGGAGGGGAGTTTTATGAACTAGTTAATTATACTGGTTCATTTTTGGGTGTGTGTGTAACAACGACCCTCCATTGGAAGAGCCTGGAAGCAGAAATTCTTATTTTGACATTCATCCTGCACCTTTTGGAGCATTTGGTTGCTCTTGAAAATGTCAGATCTTTGTGTTGTGTGTCTCAACCAGCTTGTGTTGGGGATCCATTATACCGGTTTCTGCAAAAGTTCAAGCACTCTTCCCCCCCTCCACCCCATTCCCACAGATTAATGTGTACATTCAACTGTTGTTTTCCAAAATAGAAGAATTAACTTTGGGATTAATCCATTCCCTGAAATGATTGAAATTATGGCAGGAATCACAGTTTCTCCAGGCCTTCCTGTCCTCTACCATCTTCTGGAGTCCATTTAGGCTCACGCCTACTGCTTCAGTGACTCCATCCAGCCACCTCATTCTCTGTCGTCCCCTTCTTCTCTTGCCCTCAGCCTTTCCCAGCATTAGGCTCTTCTCCAGTGAGTCCTTCCTTCTCATTAGGTGGCCAAAGTATTTGAGTTTCAAGTTGTTGTCTTAGTTTGCAGTAAAGTCTCACCTTGTAAAGTGGGTCAGTGGCTGATCTTCTACTTGTAGGGTTAAGTAATTATAGCAATAGCACTTAGACTTATATACCGTTTCACGGTGCCTCTCTAAGCAATTTACAGAGTCAGCATATTTCCCCCCAACATTCTGGGTCCTCTTTACCGACCTCAGAAGGATGGAAGGCTGAGTCAACCTTGAGCCGGTGAGAATCGAACCGCTGGCAGTCGGTAGAATTAGCCTGCAATACTACATTTTAACCACTGTGCCACCATGGCTAATTATTATTCTATCTGAACTCAGCAAAACTGTTCTTGGGTCATGGCAAAAGTAAACAGTTTGGAGCAACTCTACTCCTGATTTTGTCTTGTCCACAAATAGCAAATGGGACTGATACGATTCCACTGGTATGATGAAGCTGCTTCTGGGCTGTATCATTTTAGATTGTCTTCCCTAATTCGGTACCCACTGTGTAGTGTTAAACTACAACTCCCATCATTGTTGGGCGCTGTTGAATGGCCAGCCCAGAGACAGAATTACTGTGATTGTAAAGTGGCGAAATTCCCTCTGAAAGATTGTTTTCCTGCAGGTTCTGTAGAGATTCTTTTATGAAGGGGGAAAATGGTCTCGTGACTCCTCTTTGCACTGTTATCTCACTTGAAAGGTGTGTCAGGAAAATACATGCAGCTACATAAAAAAAAACTGGTGGGGATCTACAGTAACTAGGTTACCTTCATTGGGAGTGGGGAGGCTAAAGACTCCACTGTTCAAACCTTCTAAATTACTATCAACAAAAGCTGCTCAATATACCCAATAAGTGATATCATATTTGATATATTGCACAGTGTATGGAAATAATGTATAAGAACTTAACAAAGTATCATTGAAAAGATAGGGTGGCTGCGCGGCGCCGGAGACAGCCTTCCCGGGCTGCCCGCGGCTCAGCTGAGTTATTTTCGCCCGAAACAGCGCCGATCAGCTGTTCGGGCGAATTTGAAGCCCCCTCCTCGGGAGAAGAGGAGGGGGTGAGCCCCCAGGTAGGGGTAGAGTTCTCCGGGGCCGCCTGAGCTTATGGCTTGGGCGGCTGAAGGATTGAACTCCCCCGTAGCCTGGGTTGCTCCCAGCTGGCCAGCGCCTCTGCTCCTGATTTCTTGGAGCAGAGCCAGGCGTCTGCGACCACCCCTGCTTGAAGGAATGACTATGGATTAAAGGAGCAGGCAGAGCGGTACAAGAGGAGAAGGTGAAGAGGATTATTATATTTTACTCTCGAGCTTGATGGACTTTTTTAAACTTGAAGTGAAAGTGCGTCACAATTGAAAGTAAAAGATGGCGGCTAAACCTCCCCCTAAAACTCTTCGGAGTGCTGGAACTTCTCCGGTGCAACAATCATTATTGCAGGCGTTGCATCCTCCTGATGTATTGACATCGAAGGACTTATAAGATGCTCTTGAAAAACATACCCAGGTAATTTTGAAATTAATTAATGATAGATTTGCACAGATGGAGGAGAAATTGGAGAAACTGGAGGAGAGAATGGAGGAGAGGATGGAACAGAAGTTCAGTGTGATGAAGGCAGACATCTTGTCTTCAGTGTATAAAGTGGCTGAATGTGTGGAAGATTTGGAGGAAAAAGTGGAAGACTTGACTCAAAAGAATGCTATATTAGAAGCAAAAGTATTGGAGAATGAAAATTTAAGAGACAAAATGGATAAAGAACTGAGTCTTGCTCAATATTACCAGATGCAGTTTGCCATTAGAATTAGAGGTTTAAAGGAGAATATTAAGGAAGATCTAAAGCAGCTGGTCTCTGAGGCTCTCGAAGTAGTATTGAATCAGCCAGCATCCGAAATAAAAGGAGGCATGGATAAAGTGTTTCGTGTGAATTCATGGATTGCTAGACAGAGAAAGTTGCCCAGAGATGTGGTGGTTTATTTTGCAAAAAGGGAAATCAGAGATGAAGTTATACGAGCTGCTTATGATACTAAAGTTGTGATTGCTGATCAAGAAGTTTTGGTTCTAAAAGAAATTCCTCCAAAGATTTTAAGGAGAAGGAAGGATTTTACATTTCTTGTGCAAGAGCTCAAGCAACGAGATATAAGGTTCAGATGGGAGATCCCAGCTGGGTTGATGGTGATGCACGAAGGTAAAAGGTACCGTTTGGTTACTGTGATGCAAGCGCGTGATTTTTACAATAATGTTTTAAAAGCAACTCCATTAACACTTCTGGAAGCTGCAAAGGGATCTGGAGAAGGAGAACATCAAGAGGCTGAAGATGGACAGACAGAGGAGAATGGTGTTGGAGGAGATCAAGTTACAACTTCGTTGGATGATCCTATGGAACAGAGGGTGACGCGTGCTGCTTTAAAACGATCAAAAAAGAGAAAAGAATGAGATTAGCAGAAGTCTATGGAACTTTTACAACGTACTTATAGCCAAGTAGTGGGAGGTGGGAAAAGATTTGGGTGAGGAATGCAAAATTTTATACAAGTTTAAAATTTAAGAGAGAACTTTTACAAAATGTTTTATAGATGGTTTTTAGATCCTAAAAAGTTAAGTATGTATTTGAATTATTAGCCTAAATGTTGGAGGTGTGGTGATGAAGACGCAATATATTTTTATATATGGTGGACTTATAAAAAGGTTGAGGCTTTTTGGATAAAAGTTTGGTGCAACATACAGAAGATTTTTAAATGGAGGTTAAAGTTTTGTTCGCAACCTTTTTTGTTTGGAATAATTACAGATGTTACAGTTGTGGACATTAAGTTGATGTTGAATTTAATTACGGCAGCAAGACTTTTGATAGCTTAGTACTGAAAGAGGAACTGCCGACTACAGAAGAGTGGATTTTAAAGTTTTCCGACCTGGCTGAGGTGGCGAAGATTTTGGTCAATTTGAAAGATTATTTGTAAGAATGTTATATTATGGAATGGAGAAAATGGATTGAGTTTATCTAGAACAAGTATAGGGTTAAGAAGTATTATGTAGTATTTGAATAACTCTTTTTTTTTCTTCTCTTTGTATCTTGGGGTTTTTTTTGTTTTTGTTTTTGTTTTTTTATATATATTTAATATTACTAAGGATTGTTTTATCCTATATAAGCTAGAGAGTGATGGATTTCAGAGTTTATGGTTGTTAGCATATGGTTGTTTATGTTTGCTTTTTTTATATATATACCTTGTATTTAGCTCTGGGAAGTGGGGGGGGAAGGGGGGGAGGGGGGAGAGGAAGGGGGGGAGGGAGAAGGGAGGGGGAGGGGGGATTTGTAAGGGGGAAAAATTGTATGTTAAAACTTTTTAATAAAAAAAAAATAATACAATCTCTCTTCCGCTCGTCAAAACAAATTTGACTACATTCAGTGGCATCACGCTAGCCATTTGTCATTGAACAAACGATTTTTCACCTGTTGCCCAGTAGCTGTGTTTTCTGAAGAAGTGGAAAGAAAAAAAGAAAATCTGTAGACATGTTCTGTACCAGCCTGCTACCGGCCCTGCAGCAAAAGCAGGGACAACCCCTTTACAAACGGCAAGAGGCTGGAATTAAGCCTGCCAAATTTATTAACATAAAACAGAGCAAGACAAGATACCAACCATGAAACAGGAGCTACGAAACAGGAACTATCCAAGCAGTTGCCTTCAGCAAACCAGCCCTCCCACACATTCCCCTTAAATACAGTTCAGGGCGTGGCCTCTCTCTGCCTCCTTCCGAGGTGCCCCATTGCCTTCCTCTGTTTACTCCTGATTGACTGCCTCCTGCGTCGGGTGTCCTTGAACAGGGCCAGCTGTGGGTCATCTTCATCCACGCTGTCAGGCTCACACAGCTGGGTCTCCGTCATGACCAAGTGGGAGGGGCCCGGCTGAGGGCTCTGCGGAGCCTCAAGGCCATCATCAGCAAGCTCTTCAACACCCCCCTCCTCCTCCTCTGAGTCGTCCGACCCAACTGCCGAACCCACAGGCTGACCCTGAATCACAACAAGAGATGTGAATAAAGAAATGAGAGGTGTTGGTTCTGAATTGGATTATTTGTGTGATTATGACTTAAGAAGAGCACAGCAGAGAAGTCATTGGGTTGACCCACTTCACGTAGCTTCGTATGGCTAAAGATCTTAGTGATAAAAGCTTTCAACAGATAGGGCTAGCACCGGTGTTGGAAAAATCAGTGTTGTGGCTTGTGTTGACCAAGGCTCCCTGTATGACCTTGGACGTTTTTTATGTAACCTGTAGGAATTGCAGTTGGACATATGTTTTCTTGATGGCAAAGTGTATTTCTTCGATGCTTTCTGAGCTTGGTTGTTTTCTTGCAGACGTTTCATTACTCAAAGTAAACCCTGACTGGCACTGATGATGTTACCTAGTTTGGGTAATAAAACATCTGCAAGAAAACAACCAAGGACCTCTCATTTCAACCCTGAGCTTACAAATATTCTCCTTTATAAGTGTATTACTTCTCACCTGGGCTATGTTCCAAATCTGGAAGAAGCCCAAGGCAAGTAGGACTGAAATGGAACAGGCTGTCCTCTAACCAAGGCAGAGCAGGTGGCTGCAACCCTCCTTTATTGTGAAGCTCCTCTGTGAAGCTCCGGTTCCCATCTGTTGCTCTGGAGGACTGCAAAGGGCATCAAGGCAGCCATATAGTAAGAGTAATTACCACTTGGGTAAAACGCCATGGGGGTGGGAGAAGGAGCAGCCTGTCCTTGCAGACATGGGTTGCGCCAAACAGACTCTGGGACTGCAAAGCAAATCATTTTAGTGCTACAGGCATTAGTTGGAAAGTATCTGCAGACACACCAATGTCAAGTTGGTGGTCCTGGGCCTAGGAAATCACTAGCTTACAGACATAACTTTCTCCCTTTTCAGAAGCTTGAGGAAACTCAAGAATCCAGTTAAACGGGGAAGTGAGGAATAGTCTAGAGCAGGGCTTTTCAACCAGTGGTACGGGTACCACCTGTGGTACATGGGCACCTGGCAGGTGGTACGTGACCATCTTAGAAAAGTAGTAGCGGGGGAGGGGAATGAGCTGAACAGGTAGCAGCACTGGACAAGCCGGAGCAAGAGATGGCTGGAGCTGCAGAGCTGTCAGGGCTCAGCGGAAGCGCCAGGATCAGCGCTTCTTCGGGGCTGTCAGGGCTCAGCGGAAGTGCCAGGATCACCACCAGGCTCCAGCTAGAGCTCGGCGCTGATCCTGACGCTTCTGCTGAGCCCAGAAGAAGCGCCGATCGGCTGGAATGTTGCAGCATCTCTGGGGTCTTGTGATTTACATTCAGATGCTTGGCAACTGATTCATATTTATGACGGTCACAGTGTCCCAGGGTCATGTGAAGGGACCAAAACCTGCTGCAACCACCCAGCAGAGGGTGGGGGGGAGGGAATAAAAACCAAACACCCTCCCACCCCACCCCCGCTGCCAATCTTCAACAGAAATGCTCACAACAATGAAAACCTCGGACAGGAGGAAGAGCGCCGCTGGGTGGGCAGGCAGGTGTCCTGCTCGGCTGTGGCTTGGGGGGCACTTTTTTCAGTGCCATTATAACTTTGAACAGTCACTAAGTGAAGTGTTGTAAGTTGAGGACTACCTGTACTTCATCACTTTTTTCCTTTTTTTGGTGGGGTGTCATCAAGTATTTGACACCTTGCTAGGTGACTGGTGGTACTCGGATGTTGCCATATCCTAAAAGTGGTACAATGGGTGAAAAAGTTGAAAAACCCTGGTCTAGAGCTAAAGTATCTTGAAAAAATCATTTTCAGACCAAAATGGAGGACCAAAGTAGCACGGGTAGCCCTTGACTTTGAACCACAATGCAGTCTGGAATTTAAGTCATCGTGGTTGCAATTTGAGGCAAATCATGTGACTGGACATGATTTTACTACTGTTTCTATAACTGTTGTAAAGCGAGTCGCTGTCCTTAAGTGAATCTAGTATATCCAATCAGTGTTTCTTGCCCTTTTCTGTCTGGAAAAAATGGAAACAAAGTTGAAAACTGCAGTCAGAATCATAGGGCTGGAGTTTTATAGTCCAAGGTAGGAGATGTTGCATTCTGATCAAAGAGCCAAGCTGTTCATTAATTGTTCTTACTGTCAGGAAATTTCTTCTTAGTTGCAGATTGGATCTCTCTTTATTGAGTTCCACCAATTGCTTCTTGTCCTGTCCTCTGGTGCTTTGGAAAATAGGTCAATCCTTTCTTCTCTCAAAAGTCATTGAGACGGCTCCTGTCCCATTCAATGGAAAAATACAAATGTCTTTTCTCTATTGCATTTTCTTAGAGGAAGAACAAGTACAGTCATTTTTTAAAAATGGTAAGTAGAGTACCGGTATTCCTATTTGGGGAGATTAAAGCTTATCCACTCATTAAAACCCATTTCTCTTTTTAAAATAAGAAAAGCAGAATTTCTTTACCCAAACCCAATTCTTAGCTTTTCAGGCAACAGAATAAATCTTTAGCATTATTCTAGAAATATTTTTATAATTTCTTTTATGGCCCGAATATCACCATTTGTACTTCTGCATCAACAGAACCAAACTGGTCTTAAATTTGAGTGGCAAGCCAAACTAAAGTCTGAGTAATTGGCAGTTAAATAAAAGGCTAGTGGAGAGAACCAGTTTAGTATACTGGCTATGGTACTGAGTTACAAACCATGAGGCTGAGTTCTAGTCTTCCCTTAGGCATGAAAACTGGCTGGGTGATTTTGGGCCACCCTTATTTTCCCAGCCTAGCCCATTTCACAGGATTATTGTGATGGAGAAAATACAAAATAAAGGTGGGACTGAAATATAACAAACAAATAAATGGTCAAATTACTCAAGTTCCACTAGGTTAAATGATGACATTTATTATTATGAAAAATTCAGAAAATTTAAATGCTGCCACTGGCAGTGAGATCATCTCTTTCCCCTTTTTTTTAAAAAAATTTTTTTTTATTACATGACTTAATTAAAAGAAAGTGGGAAGTATGCATTTTGCTGAAATTAAAACCACATATATTACATTGCCAGCTTTAAAAAGGTACAGAGAATAAATGTCCCATCTGTTTAATAAAAAGGAACAAAGCACACAATGAATCTTCCAAATTTTTGGAGGACAATTCTCCAAAATGAGAATCGTAGTTTACCTCGATGAGAAATGTTTCAGCTTGCCTCATGGCGGTGTGTGGAAGCAAAATGCTGCCTTGTTGAAGGATTTCGTATCATTCAAATAACTTTCTCTGGGTCCTTGAGGGAACCCAAGGTCATAGGATGGTTTTGCTTTGTTCTTTAGAAATAAGATGGAGAGAGGAGACCACAGGTGGCTTCCCACAGCAACTTTCAAAGAGGCTTTTGCTTAAAGCAGAACTGAAGCAAAATCCCCCTTTGAAGCTTTGCCCTCTCCCACTTCTAAGCCTTCCGGAACTTATCTCCATAAGGCATTAACCCATTTAGCTATCAGCTGCTGTTTCCTAGTGCCGTTTCATTTTTCAGAGCCCAGTTTGCCAGACATCCTGTAACTCTGGGCTCCTCCATCTCTGACAACAGGTGGAGATTCAAATGTCTCTGTGCTCTTTTATCTGGCCATTTCTCAATTCAGGAGGAACACAACCAGTTTAGCCTTCTTTTTCAGAACACTTAAGAGGAGGCTGTGGACCCATCATCTGAGAGCAAAAAGCACTTTTTCTCCAGGCAAAACATGGGCTGAAAGTATTCTGGCATAAACCCAACCTGCAGGCAGGGATAGGTCATATATTATGTAGTTTAGCTTTGACTTTGAATCTATCGCTCAAGTGTTTTTCACCCTTGGGAACTTTTAAGGTGATGGGCTTCAACTCTCAGAATCCACCAACAAGCCATGGAGAGTTGAAACCCAGCCATCTTAAATTTCCCAAGGTTGAGAAATACTGCATTTGTAAGGTACAACCTTGTGGTTAACCAAATGCTTCTAGTCATCCATTAACCGATGGTTCAGTTAACCTTTCATTCCAAACACTAAGAGAACTACAAAGGCTGAATTAATATAATACTTTGGGGTAAAATATGGGTAGTATGTTTCCCAAATACCTAGGGGGTTTTTTTTGGAAGGTGGGAAGTAGAAAAGCAAGATTGTTTATGGTTGAATTGTCCCTTTTGTAACTACATCACACCACACACACACACACACACACACACACACAAATCCTCCTGCCAAATGCTGCCATCCTATTAATATAAGAAGTAAGTAAGATAGTGCAGGGGTCTTCAAACTTGGCAACTTTTAAGACTTGTGGACTTCAACTCCCAGAATTCCTCCTGGCTGAGGAATTCTGGGAGTTGAAGTCCACAAGTCTTAAAGTTGCCAAGTTTGAAGACCCCTGAGATAGTGTTTTATATACTGGTGTAGGCTTTCACATTGGGTATCTGCTGGGCAGAGGTGGGCTTCATGTTGTGACCACGGTGTACACAACAGATTTCCTGATGCTTCTCCAGAAACTGTGGTTGGCCTCTTTAGAGGTAGAGCAATCTACCATGCAGACCACAACAACTGAGCAGGCATCCTGGCTTCCGATTGGTCTTTAAACATGTGGTTTCTGATTGGTAGGTTAATGAATTCTTTGTGTGCCCAATGTTGATTGGTCATTTTGATGATGGTTTTCATTTTGATGATGGTGGTTCTTCATTGGTGCTTTGTTTATGCCAGCTTCTGACTGGTCATGGGTTCCAGTTGGTTATTCTAAGCAGCTATGCTGCAACAAGGTCCTGATCCAGGAAAGTTTGTTTTGTCCAGTTTTGGGAGATGATTTTTAGTTGGTCCTGCTTTGGAGTAGGATCTTGGTGTGGCTCAGGACAGGAAGCTTAATGTGATCGCTATGGTGCAGTACATATTCCCATTGATGATTTTTCAGGCTATCCTCATCTGCAATGCCTTCTTTGTTCATCCAGTCAGGTGTGGAAACTGTTTTATGGTCCAATGTCCACAGCTACAGGAGGTGCAATAAACCCCGGATGCTGTGAATGGATCTCTGCCATCTTTGGTTGGTCTAATGCCTTTCCTGGATTTTCTTAGCCAGACTTTAGATGACTTTAACATGGTGCTTTTCTAATTTTTTTTCTCCCCTATTGGGTCAGTGGCCTCCTGTACGTAGGGCAGACATTTATGTATTTATCTAAAAAACATGTAGAAAATCATTTAAAAACTATAAAACTCAAACCACTCAAATCATCAAATATTAAAAACAAAAACCTGGCCCCAATCCGTGCTTCCATGCCATCATCTAATCTTCTCCCAACATTGGGGAAAAAGCTGCGTCTATAAAGCCTTGGACCATAAGAAAGGCCGAGTGCCAAAGAATTGGGGCCTTTGAACTATGGTGCTGGAGAAGACTCCTGCGAGTCCCTTGGACTGCAAGGCGAATAAACCAGTCAGTCCTAGAGATCAACCCTGACTGCTCTTTAGAAGGCCAGATCCTGACATTGAAATTCAAATACTTTGGCCACCTAATGAGAAGGAAGGACTGACTGGAGAAGAGCCTAATGCTGGGAAAGACTGAGGGCAAGAGAAGAAGGGGATGACAGAGAATGAGGTGGCTGGATGGAGTCACTGAAGCAGTAGGCGTGAGTCTATATGGACTCCAGAAGATGGTAGAGGACAGGAAGGTCTGGAGGAACAATGTCCATGGGGTCGCGATGGATCAGACATGACTTCGCAGCTAACAACAACATAAAGCCTGATGTAAGGCTAAAGGGGTGGAGGGCTCCCAAAGTTCAGGGGACAAAGTTTGTCTTGCTCGGAGTCTGAAGATGCCATTCACGGTCGCTGGTGAAATGTCAGGAAATCTGTTGTCTAGAGCTTTGCTGGCTGAGGAATTCTGGGAGTTGAAGTCCACAAGTCTTAAAGTTGCCAAGGTTGAGGACCCTTGCTCTAGACCACACTCATTCAACCCTGAAGCCAACACTGGCTGACAGATGCTGCTTCTTGGAGAAGTATTGCTGGTAGCCTCAATGCAGAAAGGGAGCGTCAGAGATCTTGAGTGATGCTTTACATCAGACTCTTCAAACTTGGCCCTTTTATGACTTGTGGACTTCAACTCCCAGAATTCCTCAGCCAGGCAAGTTTGAAGAGCCCTGCTTTACGTGATCCTGACGCTCATAGGCTCTCCACCAGCAAAATGATAATTCAGCTTTTTACTAGCTTACAACAACTCCAAAAATAAATAAATCAAAGTCCATCTGTGATTATTCAGGTTTATATCCAGAGAACTTACCCGGGGGTGTTGTTCGTTTCTTCGCGTCCTTCTGAGCTGCCAAGCAATTTGTTCAGCTAGGCTTCTTGCAGGGAAGCGCTCCTGCAAAGAGTAACTGGTGCAACCTGAATGAGCTTTAGGCATGAAATTCAGTGGGAAGTCAGTTTATCCCTATTAAACCAAACTTCAGACTCTGTTCCCACGACCTGTTTAATAGGGTGGGGAGTATTTGTGTTGTAAGACCATAGTCTCAATGGATGCGGTCAGATTTAGCAAGCCCTAACTTGCTCAAGGTTAAAATAACTCTCCCAAGTCAGGTGTGTTGCAGGAGTAGCAAAACCGCACCAATTGTCCCCTTCTTCTTAGCTAAAAACCAAGTCTCTTCCATCCAGAATGTACCTGCAGTGAACAAGCCAAGCCCATTTGCCCCACCAATGGGTAAAGGGCAGGTGAATTCAACTCTTGCTGAGAAGGCATCTCGATGGAGCTTTCTTTGGGATGAATTGGTGGTTGGGGATTCTGTGATTTCCAAAGGAAGATTTTTCGCTCAAAGGGTGATTTTGGATTAGGGTGGGTCTATAATTAGCAAGTAGAAAAATAGGGACCACTCCGGCGGGAAGGTAACAGCGTTCCGTGCGCCTTTGGCGTCTAGTCACGCCGGCCACATGACCATGGAGACATCCTCGGACAAGCGCTGGCTCTTCGGCTTTGAAACGGAGATGAGCACCGGCCCCTAGAGTTGGAAACGACTAGCACGCATGTGCGGGGGAACCTTTACCTTTATAATTAGCAAAGACTAGATTAGTAGCAAAGAAGCTATAAAGGGTTATCTCATGCTATGGTCCTCAAGATACAGTATGATTAAAAAGTTGAGGGCATCCATAAAGCATATAAACAAGAGGGGGCTATGTAATCACAACTGCCATCTATAATGTTGCACCTCTACCCCTCCCCCCCACCCACACTGGACACCCCTTACCCTAATCTTTGTGTGGTTTACTTTGAGTTCTTTTTAAAGGAGCACACACACATAAGATATGTAAACAGGCTGAACGTCATCTTGTAAACACGCACAAAATATTGTATTATACATTTAAAACAAAAGTGCAAATCAGGCAAAGATGAGGAAGGAGGACGCCTGACATTACAAGCCAATATCTCCACCATATGCTCTCCTTTTAAACACTTAAATGAGAATCCATTAAAAAAAATATATCAGTGCATGTGTTTTCAGGAAATGCCTTCTCCTGCCCCAAACTATGTTTTATACATCTTCAGACACGCATACAATAGAACTGAGTAAAAATCCCAAATCCACAACAATTAACGCTGCATTTTCTCCAGAATTCCCCCCCTCCTCACACACACACACACACACACACACAAACAAACAATTCTAGAAGAACATCGGGGAGAGCTTTAAATAAGAATTAAGTCTTCCGTTTACTGAGAAATCACAGCACCACACGCACACACACGGTGGTTTGAGGGGAACCATTTGAGCTGATGGATAGTCGAAAGATTATTTTTAGGAGCTACTTGGATTCATTTTAAATTTCGAAACTGTCCAGGCTGAGGTCCTCTGGATTTCCTTCCTGTCCTCCAGTAATTGTGTTCCTTCTATTCTCCCTCAAATCAGAGGCCCCGTACAGTGGAAGACTGACTGAAGGCAAATGACACCGGAGCACTTTCCTAACAATCTCAACCTTTAAGACATTTTTTTGGCTGGATTTGTTTTATTTATTTTTTGCTGATCTTTGGTAGGTGAAGATGACGTTGCAGAATTCCCCGGGCTACGAGGCTTTCAAAACATCCCTTTGAGAGAAGCAGAGAACAACCTGCCCATCGGATTTTCCCCCTCAGCTCCTGCCCCGTGAACTTAAAATGATTTCCCCTCTTAACTAACTTCCCCATTGGTATTATGCTACTTCACAACCGAATCCAATTAAAACACTTAGGGGCTGCTTGCTTATTACGCACACCAGAAGAGCCATGTTCATTGATTCACCAGTATGAAATCCTATGCGAGTTTGTCTCAAAAGGTATATAAAGATGAATGCATTTTATACAGGTTGGTTTCCGCTTACGAAAGTAAACGCTAACCAATGGTCCGTAAAGCATCTTTTTTTTTTTAATATGCAGGCCTCCCCCCCCCCACTTATGCGATGGTGTTGGGTTAGTTTCGTTTCCCCTCGTTTTCCTTTTTTCGTTCCTTTTCTGCTTTAGAAATCTTCTGCCAGCTTTCTCCGTCAAGGAATCAATACGAGGCAGTTCTGTTTCTCTTAGGGGAGGAAAGAACGAAGAGGCACTTCTTGATTGGCTGGTAATTCCTAGAGATCCCTTTTTTTTTTTTTTCAGAGTTATGTTCCTGACACAAGCGGCGGCTGTGTGACAGAAGACAGCAAGAGATAAGTTTTTTTTTTTTTTTTTAGGCACTTGGCTGCAAGTTTTCCAAGGCAGCACCCGGCTCTTGGCTATGTCATCAGAATCGGTTTCTGTCGCACTTCCAGAATATCTGGGGAGGGGAGGGGAAAAAAAAAAGGATGATGGAGGGTTACAGGGGGATGTTCCAAGTCCATCTCTTCTACTCCCTAGAACAGACATGTCAAACACAAGGCCCGGGGGCCGGATCCAGCCCGCAAAGTGGTTTCATGCGGCCCGTGAAGCCATCCTGGAAACAGTGAGGGAACGGCCCCCACTGCCTTGGCCCTGGCCCAGAGACCCTCCTCCTGCCAGAGACCCTCAGATCTGTCCCGCTCCTGCCCAGGCCCCCATAGGCACCCTTGATGCAAACCATGTAGAGCTGGCCATGCTCACCCAGTAGGCCATACGCACTCTAGCCACGCCCACCCAGTAGGCCACGCCCACCCAGTAGGCCACGCCCACCCAGGACACACCCACCCGGCCCCTTGAGGGCAACTGCAGTGCTGATGCGGCCTTCAATGAAATTGAGTTTGACACCCCTGCCCTAGAACAGCGATGGCGAACCTTTTAGAGACCGAGTGCCCAAACTGCAACCCCAAACCCACTTATGTATCATTAGGTGCCAGGTGGGTGTGGCCCATTGGGTGGGCATGGCTGCGGGGGTAACGGCAGACTGGGTGGGACTAAAAAGGTCAATCAATCAATTCCAACTTGGCGAGATCTTTTTTTTTCCCTGCGAGAAGTTGAAATTGATTTCATTGATTGAACCTTTTTTTTTTTTTTTTGCACACGGCGGCGGAGGCCTAAAGCGAAAAGGTTTTATAAAACCCAACTGAAGGCCTAGGACTGAGGCGACGGTGCGTGTGCCCACAGAGAGGGCTCTGCGTGCCGCCTGTGGCACGCGTGCCATAGGTTCGCCACCACGGCCCTAGAAATAACCAGCACAGGGATACTTGACTTCATTGATCTGAAGAGGTGTGGAGACCATTAGTGAGACATTTATGAGCAACCGTGTGGTGGAATGTAGTCTGGATTCACAGGAGGGAGGGGCTGCTTCTCAGAGACAGCAGAGCTTGGAATGCCTGGTGGGCAGGAAGAGGACAAGGATTAGGCCCTCCCTAGTAGCTCACAGAATGCATCTATACTGTGTTTCCCCGAAAGTAAAACTCTACTCCAAAGGTAAGCCCCAGAGGATTTTCTGGGGTGGGGGTGGGCCTAATATAAGCCCTCCCCCAAAAGTAAGCCCTAGTGCGGAGTGGGGCGAGTCGGCCCAGATCTTCCATGCGGCTGCCGGAGCGCCGCCACCCCCGGCACTGGCTTGCCAGGGCCCTTCACCAGCGGCCGCCTGTGGAACTAGCTACCGCCAGCCCCGTTCTCTCTGTCTCACCGAAGTTAGAAAGTCTGATTGAACTTTTTTTTCTTTTTGTCTCACAAACACACGGCGAAGGCTGAGAAGCGAACGGAGAAGCACAATGTAGCTGAATCAGGTTAGTAAAAAAAAAAAACGTGCGGGAAGCAAGGGCATCTGGGCGGGGGCAGGCGTGGCAACCTTACCCTATGTGGCTTCGGAAAGAGTCTGGCAGGCAGAGGGAAGCAACTCCACAACCTGCCACCTGCCTCACTTTACCTCATGGCGGCAGCAGCAGCCAGCTGGGCGGAAGGCAATCCAATGGGAGCAGCCGGTAGAGGCCAAAAGCACCCGGCCGGCATGAGAGCTGCAGCGCACACTAGGGCCAGAAGAGCACCAGGTTCAGCCCTTAGCCCAGCACCTGCAGCACTTAGGTGTGCAGGCTGGCGCTCAAGCAGCCCAAAGGCGGAGGCGTGGCCAGAAGGGCCCTGGCAAGCCAGCGGCAGGGCGGCACTCTGGATCTGGGCTGACTCACCCCACACCAGGCCCGGCACCTTTACCACCACCCACCACCACGGCCGCACTGGTCCGCCACCACACCCTTGCCACCGCGTTGCTTCTCCACCACATGTACAGGCCCCGCCCCACCCCACGCTCACGGCCTACTGGTACCGGTACCGGCAAAAAGTAACCCCTCCCCAATAGTAAAAACCTAGTGCTTACTTCAGAGCCCCAAAGAAAGTAAGACAGGGTCTTACTTTCGGGGAAACGGTAGTTATTGCAGATAGTTGCTTTAGTGTGTCAAGATTCTGTTTGTAGAATAAACAAACAAACCCCCCCAAAAACCCCACCCAGAAATTAACCACATCTTGTTCTTGGTTTTTTTGGCCCTGACAAAAAGATTGGAAATGTGGAGATTATACTTCGAAATACCTTGATTGTTAAAAAGAGGGGGAAATGGAACGTTTAACTTCCAGATCTGAAACATCTGGTATTGTCTCAAGAGTTAGTGAGTTATACTTTAAATACATTTTAAGTCAAATCTTTGATCTGTGTCTGATTATTTGCCTTCATTTTAACTGACCCAGGGAAACCTGTGTAACAGTTTACATCTTTCCTTACTTATACATCAGCCCTGAGTTGGATTTGGGCCACAACCAGATTGTCAGTCCAACAAGGCAGATCGGATTAAAAAAAACAATGCCATCTAGGTCCAGATTATTTTTATTGTATTTGTTATAATAACAGAACCTTTCTAATCTGAACGTGCTTTTCTTCTCCCTCCCTTTACGCTCATGAATGGCTACTCTGAGACATTTTTCTCAAGTTACTTTCTTGGCCTGGGCTCAGGTCCTTCTTAGCTGACCCCTGACTTTGTAGCTGCTCTTCTCCTGTCCTTCAGAAATCCCTTTGCACCGATACATCGGCAGAATTTCATTCTTCTGCAGCTTCCCTCCTGAAACTCTCTTATCTTCTGAGTCTTCATCCTTCCCCAACCCAAGGCCCCACTGCTCCTTTTACCCCTAGCCAGTGGAGAGAGTGAAGACAGTGGGAGTCCAACATGGGCAGATGATTATCTATCAGAGAAGAGGAATGGGTTGGCTAGGGCTAGAACTTCAGAAGGTGCATCAAGAATTATTGTTAAGACCCTGTTTCCTGAAAATATCTGAAGGCATTCCCGATATAGTTTCTCACTCATAGGAAGACCAAGTTGTGCATGCGCAGATATTTGCACCACGCATGCTAATGTCTGAAGGTGAAAGATGTTAGATGAGTGAGCAATGGGTACCCCATGCCTTGATTTTCTGATTGTCCAGCTGATTGAGCTCTTGGCAATTTCCAGGAAATTTAAGAATCTGCACTGAGAAGGAAGGAAGGAAGGAAGGAAGGAAGGAAGGAAGGAAGGAAGGAAGGAAGGAAGGAAGGAAGGAAGGAAGGAAGGAAGGAGTTATCAAACTTATCAGTGGATAAGCAGAGAACAAACGCCACTGTTCTTCTCTCTTCATTCATTCCAGGAGATGATACACCAAAGGAATTTTAAGAAGGTAGGAATTGAAAAGCAAAGCAGCCTTACCAGTTAAAATCCGATGCAACGGCAGCGTGACATAGGTTAAGTGTGCATAGAGGAGGAAGTTTTCATCCGTTCGATTCAACTTCAACCAAGAACCCACAAGAGAACGGCCAGTTCCAGATAACGATCGGGAGCGTAAGTTTGTTGCGTTATGCAAATCTGTCAGAGAAAAGTCAACTTCAGGAAGGAAACTGATGCATATGAATTGCCTTAATGAATCAGACCAGGCGTCCTGGTTAGGTCAATGGGGCACCTGTGACCAGTAGCCCCAGATACTCTCATATAAAGGACATTACCACTAAGGGCAACAACAACAACAAACAACAAACAACAACAACAACAACAACTAATAATAATAATAATAATAATAATAATAATAATAATAATAATAATAATAATAATAATAATAATAATAATAGTTGGAAAGGACCATGGAGGTCTTCTAGTCCAGGGCTTTTCAACCTTTTCACCCATTATACCACTTTTAGGATATGGCAACGTCCGAGTACCACCGGTTGTCTTCCAAGGTGTCAAAAACTTGATGACCATGATGATGATAGTGATGATGATATACTGATGATCATGATAGATAGATAGATAGATAGATAGATAGATAGATAGATAGATAGATAGATAGATAGATAGATAGATCCCACCCTTGAAGTCACAAACTCCAAATCTGATTCAGCCATACCAGAATATTTTGGGTGGTCCTGAGAATCCCTCAGCACACACTGAATGGGGATAGTTTGATTTCTTCCCCATTTTCACTGGGAAACAAACCAAAAACATTAACAGAGGGATAGAATCAAGATCAAGTGAAGTATTAATATCACTTTACAATTCTTTGGTAAGGCCACACCTGGAATACTGCATCCAGTTTGTGTCACCACGATGTAAAAAAGATGTCAAGACTCTAGAAAGGGTACAGAGAAAAGGAACAAAGATGATTGGGGGACTGGAGGCTAAAATATAAAAGGAAGGGTTGCTGGAATTGGGTATGTGTAGTTTAACGAAGAGAAGGGTGAGGGGTGACATGATAGCAGTGTTCCAATATCTCACGGGCTGCCACAAAGAAGAGGGAGTCAAGCTATTCTCCAAAGCATCTGAAGGCAGGACAAAAAGCAACGGATGGAAACTAGTCAAGGAGAGAAGCAACCTAGAACTAAGGAGAAACTTCCTGACAGTTAGAACAATTAACCAGTGGAACAACCTGCCTCCAGAAGCTGTGAATGCTCCAACACTGGAAGTTTTTAAGAAGAGACTGGCGAGACATTTGTCTGAAATGGTATAGGGTTTCCTGCCTGAGCAGGGGGTTGGACTAGATGACCTCCAAGGTCCCTTCCAACTTCTTCTTCTTCTTCTTCTTCTTCTTCTTCTTCTTCTTCTTCTTCTTCTTCTTCTTCTTCTTCTTCTTCTTCTTCTTCTTCTTCTTCTTCTTCTTCTTCTTCATAATAATTATTATTATTATTATTATTATTATTATTATTATTATTATTATTATTATTATTATTATTATTATTATTATTATTAAAAGCACGTCAAGAGCCTTCCAACAAGCCTTCCCTCCTTCCTGACTCACAGCCCTTTAGCCTAATGCTAAGGAAAGGGGGGGTGCCCTTGCCAGCAGCTGACACCCCAAGCTTCCCCTGAAGGGTCCTCCCCAATTCTCGCACCTCCGTCTTCGTCATCCCGAAAGAATTCCTCGCTGTCGTTGGCTGAATGGGATTTCTTCATCTCTGCAATTCGATTTCGGGTCACTTTCCTCTTGAGAGATGGGGAGAAAAAGGAAGGGCGGCTGTTGCGTTCTGGAGTTGGAGGGGTGCTGAAGGACGTGACCTAAGAAGGGGAGAGAAACAGCAACAGGTGAGAAGCCACTGAGATGTATACTGATTGTCTTTGGTGGTGCTTTGATGGTCAGAGCCAGGGTGGCACAGCGGTTAGAATGCAGCACTGCAGGCTTATTCTGCCGACTGCCGGCAGTTCGATTCTGACTGGCTCAAGGTTGACTCAGCCTTCCATCCTTCCGAGGTCAGTAAAATGAGGACCCAGGTTGTTGGGGGCAAAATGCTGGCTCTCTAAAGCACTACGAAGTCGTATATAAGTCTAAGTGCTCTTGCTACTCAGTACAGGTAGTCCTCAACTTACAACAGTTCATTTAATGACCGCTCAGTTATAACGGCATTGGAAAAAGTGACGTATGACCATGTTTCACACTTATGACCACTGCAGCATCCCCATGATCACGTGATCAAAATTCAGATGCTTCGCAAATGACTCATATTTATGACGGCTGCAATGTCCCGGAGTCATGTGCCCTTCCGACAAGCAAAGTCAATGGTGACAACCCTGTTACTATCATGTTTCCCAAAAGTAAGGCCTACACCAACAATAAACCCTAGCTTGATATTTTGGGGGTGGGTGGGCCTAATATAAGACCTATCCCCAAAATAAGCCCTAGTTTGGGGGCGAGGCACACCTAAAAATCAAGCTATGGAGGGAGTGGGGGGGTGGAGCTGCCCCCAACCCGCACACACTTACCTTGCAACCAGGCCTCTCCTTGCCGGCCCACTACTTCTTATGAGGCTTCTTCTGCAGCCAGGCCTGCATTTCTCAGTCCCAGGGCTTTCCAGAAGGCCTGTGCAGCCAAGAACCGAGCTATGGATTCAAGCAACCGAGCACCAAGCTATGGATTGAATCCATAGCTCAATACTTGGCTGCTTAGGCCTTCTGGAAAGGCCTGACTATAAAATGCAGGCTCGAATGCAGCTGCAGAACCTCGACCCTAGAAGAAGTGGACCAGTTGGGTGCAGCTGTCGGTGCCAGAGGCAAGATAAGGTCTACCCCGAAAATAAGACCTGGTGCCTCTTTTGGAGGGGGGGAAAGACCCGGTCTTATTTTTGGGGAAACATGGTAATTTAACAACTGCAGTGATTCACTTAACAACTGTGGCAAGGAAGGTCATAAAATGGGACAAAACTCTCTTAACAAACATCTCGCTTAGCAACAGAAATTTTGGGCTCAATTCTGGTCGTAAGTCAAGGACTAGTTGTATTGCCTTCTAACTGCAGACCAGTGGATAAAAAAATCCAACTCATTTTTGTTGTTATTATTATTGATTTATTTGAATGCTTCTATGACTCAAGATGACTTACATAGCCCATTGGGGGGGGCTCAGCAAGCGTACATAAACCAACTTTCATCTGACTCTGTTTGACAAGGTTACCTAAAATATTCAGGTGTTTAACTCAGAAATGACCAATTGGCTGTCCATCAGCCCTAGTTGACTCTTAGAGGCTTTCTCAGCTGTCGTAGTAGAACTGAACAGCATGCTGAAATTTTCGCTCATAAAATCAAGCCATCGGCTTCCACTATTCTGAAAAACAGCTTTTAATATTCCTCTTGCACTGGATTTTAATCTGATGCTCTGCTCAAGGCCAACCAAAATTGCCACAAATGGGAAAAACATTTGTGACACAATATGGTGCACTATCTCTAATAACGTACTTTATTCTTTCAAGTGGCTCGTGAAAGGAGAAAAAAAAGAATGTCATTAACAAAGTTAACTTACTCGCTCATGCAGCGGTGAGCCTGGGTTTGAATCTTCTTCTGTGCCATAAGGAGACGTGTCACCCGTGGAAACGCGACCCACTGCCATTTCCGCATGTCCTTTGGCCTGAGGCCCCTTCATACGCACAAACTCCATATTATTGTATTTATAAAAACCAAAGGACATCCTCTGGGCCATTTTGGCTGCCACGCTCACCTGCAAAGGGTAGTCGGAATTCAAGCCACTACATCATTGACTCGAATTTCATAGACCTCTTTTAATTCAATTTTCTCCGAGTAGGGCATTGGATCTGCCTTGGTTACTGTTACGGGAGTTCATGTCCTAAAGAAAGGTACGATCAACTCTCCAACAGCGATCAGCAAATTTGCCCACATTCAATCATCATCCTTGTGGGCTTTCTTGCTTGGACTTACCACTGCTCTCTAATTGTGGCAAGGCTCCAAAAAGTAAAGGTTAAGAGAACTTTAATTCTGGACTGTGCCATCTGTGCTACGGAAAGTTACCCTGCTCTGACCTGGTATTTAGCGTCTATATAACAAATCTGTTTTCTCCCCTCTTGATCAATGGAGGAATCACTGTCTTGTTGAAACAGGTGAAATGATCTGAGGAGTAATGGAGAACAGCAAGGTCCTTCTTTTCCTGTTGTTATTAAAAGTAGGCTTCCAACTCCTGCTCTACTCACAGGCAAGAAAGCCTTTCTGGTTGGCCCCATGTTATTTGTCTCACAGACCACCTCACCGTCTGAAGGACACTCACCCTATTATCATAGACCTTCTTGAGGGCCTCGTAGCGGATGGATCCCTGGAAAATAACACCTTGGAAAGTGTTGCTTTTGTCACTGGCCACCAGCTCCACGCAAACCATCTCGCCTTCTCCTACTGTCATGTCACTAAATACCTAACGAGACATCCAAATAAATCAAAGGAAAAAATAAATAGTGGTAGAGAAACTCAAGGCCATTTGTCATTGCCTATGGCTAAGTCACAAATGAAAAACTGAGATTTAACAGCACAGCAGGAGTCTATTACCAGGAAACCAAATTCTCAGTAAAAAAAAAGTCTGGGGGCACTGAAACGTCTGACCATTTCTAAAAAGTAGTTTTATTAGTTATACACACCCCTAAGCCCCAATGTTAGGACGCTGAGCTTGTCGATCAGAAGATCAGCAGTTTGGCGGGTCGAATCCCGAGTGCCGCGTAACAGAGTGAGCGCCTGTTACTCGTCCCAGCTTCTGCCAGCCTAGCAGTTCGAAAGCATGTAAAAAATGCAAGTAGAAAAATAGGGACCACTATGGTGGGAAGGTAACAGCGTTCCATGTGCCTTTGGCGTCTAGTCATGCCGGCCACATGACCACGGAGACATCCTCGGACAAGCGCTGGCTCTTCGGCTTTGAAACGGAGATGAGCACTGGCCCCTAGAGTTGGAAACGACTAGCATGCACGTGCGGGGGAACCTTTACCTTTACCTTTTTAAACCACCAAGATTATTTACTGTAGATCAATGATTCTCAACCTTGGTAATTTTAAGATGAGTGGATTTTAACTCCCAGCTATGCTATCTGAGGAATTTTGGGAGTTGAAGTCCACATACCTTAAAACTATCAGGGCTGAGAAACACTGATTTAGATAAGTGAAACAGTATGAAAAAAAACAAATTCAGAATCAGAATTAATACAGTACTAGGAATAGAAAGGATATTTAACGTATCTTAAACATCATTTTTCCAAGCCTCTAAAACCAGTAGAGTTTCATGATGCAGCCCAAAAATGTAGGGGATTTTTGAAAATTAGGCTTTTAGTTAATATTCCATCAAACTGCAAGTGATTTAATACCTTTATGTATCAATGTTTTCTGTCAATTTAAAGGGATAAATTTAAATTCTAAGCAAACAGAGCTATGGATGTATGACTTAAGGTAAAGGTAAAGGTTCCCCCGCACATGCGTGCTAGTCGTTTCCAACTCTAGGGGCCGGTGCTCATCTCCGTTTCAAAGCCGAAGAGCCAGCGCTTGTCCGAGGACGTCTCTGTGGTCATGTGGCCGGCATGACTAGACGCCAAAGGCGCACGGAACACTGTTACCTTCCCCCCGTAGTGCTCCCTATTTTTCTACTTGCATTTTTACGTCCTTTCGAACTGCTAGGTTGGCAGAAGCTGGGACGAGTAACAGGCGCTCACTCTGTTACGCGGCACTCGGCATTCGATCCGCCAAACTGCCGACCTTCTGATCGACAAGCTCAGCGTCCTAACCCACTGAGCCACCGCGTCCCTCCATGTATGACTTAAACAACACTAATTGCACCATTTTAAAAAAAATATTTAATTATTGTCATTCTGCAAATGCAGAAAAAAGAAAATAGCAGAAAAAAGAAAAAGGACCTTTAAAAATATGTTGTAAAATTTCAAAGTAATTTATACAATGGTATATTAAAATACTGCATATAAAAATACTTTATATCAGTCTGAAGCTTTAAGTGAATACCAATGTTAGATCAGTGGGTTAGGATGCTGAGCTTGTCGATCAGAAGGTCGGCAGTTTGGTGGGTCGAATCCCGAGTGCCGCATAGCAGAGTGAGCGCCTGTTACTCGTCCCAGCTTCTGCCAACCTAGCAGTTCGAAAGCACGTAAAAATACAAGTAGAAAAATAGGGACCACTACGGTAGGAAGGTAACAGCGTTCCGTGCGCCTTTGGCATCTAGTCATGCCGGCCACATGACCACGGAGACGTCCTCAGAGAAGCGTTGGCTCTTCGGCTTTGAAACGGAGATGAGCACCGGCCCCTAGAGTCGGAAACGACTAGCACGCATGTGCGGGGGAGCCTTTACCTTTTACTTTGTTAGATTACAACAGCATAACTAACAACTGTTGCCAATATAACTCAAGTCATAAGCTATAAACCGAGATAAAGACGTTGCAGTAATATTTTGTAAACTGGAAAATTTGATATGTTGTAGAAATCATGAAAAATTGAGTTTCACTATCTTACGTTAGGGGAAAAACAACAGTCATTGGATGTATTATAAATCCATTTATAAAATGGGATTCCAAAAATGTCCACCTTCAGTTAATCTCTGTATCAGATTTATTTTATTATATATGAAATTAATTTGTACGATTACACATAGTCCCAAAACCTCTACATTCTTCCACATAAGGGACCTATTGTGAGAGAGGACCTACCTCTTCAAAGTTGTCAATCATAAAAAATATATTTGGATAGCTAATCTTCGATTCCTCACCCTTGCTGTCCATGGGGTGTTTACTTGGAGATGCAAAGATTTGCTGGAAAAGACCATTTGGAAAATATGATATAGCTTACAATATATATATATATATATATGCCCTCACACTGCAGATGTGGTTATGCTCTGTTCAGTTTGGGGAGGTTATCCTGCAGATTGATAGGCAGACGGAATCCTGAACCTTTTCCCTTAATTTCTTTTGGTCACTGTGTTGACTTGGGAACAGTATGAAGGGTCTGGCTTGAGAAAGTGGGAAGCAAAAGAAGAGGGATTGCCTCTTAATTTGAGGAATGTGTGTTGACAGACTGAATCTTACTAAGCCATTTGAAATTCTCCTCAAGTCTATTCTGGGGTTACGTCTGGGGCTATCACTGATTAAAACTACTTGAGCTACGTAAGAAAAGCATAATATAAGTAAGTTCATGGGGGAGGGGGTGGGAAAATGGGGCAAAGGATGAAGCCAAAAGGAGGAGACACCGTCAAACCTTCCCAAATTGCAGAGTTGCTCACCTGGGTTTTTTTTTTATGGATGTGAATATCCCCTCCATCTGAACGAGTACATACCGCACAGGTCACTACATAATCCAGCTGAAAGAAAATCAAAGTATTTGTAATGAAACACCCGTCAGATATCAGATTTCTCATTAGGTTTCCCTTTGTGTACATGTCCAGATCCCCAATAGAAAATATGAGACCCTTCAGTTTTCATTTAATGAAAAGCTACTTCACAATGGAAGTCACGATACTTTCTTCCCATGTTTCATGTTCAATTGCAACTAAAGGTCAGTGCGATCCTACAGGTCACCTGCTGCTCCATCTAGATTTTCCATAGCTCTTGCCCCTTCTTGGATCTATGACCTCTTATCTTTCCATCATTCCTCCTTCCAACCTTCTTTTCCTAATCTGTGCGCGTGTAAAGGGAGGGCCTTCTCAGGGTACCGCCGGTTAAGGAATGCCGGCGGGTTATTCCCAGGGGAAGGGCGTTCTCTGTGGGCGCGCCGGCCCTATGGAACCAACTTCCCACGGAACTCAGGACTGCCCCCAACCTTCGCTCATTTCGCCAGGACTTGAAAACCTGGTTCTTCGAGCTGTTTGGCCCAGACTGAGGGGTTTTAACTAATTTAATTTAATTGGATTTTAGTTTAACTTCAGGGAGTGTAATTCAATCATAGTTTTAACTGATTTTAATTTGTATGTTGTGTATTTTAATTTTCCCTGTAAACCGCCCTGAGTCCTACGGGAATAGGGCGGTATATAAATTTAAATAATAAACAAAATAAATAAATAAATAAAACTTTCTCAAATTTCAGGGTTTTTCTCTCTCCTTTGGCTCAGCCTATTCCTTTTGTCCTGCATCCATCTGAGCACTGCATAGTTCAGTTGCTGAATGGGAAGCGAATCCTTCTTCCTGCTCTATTGCTCAGCAAAGCACCAAGAGAAATCCCAGCCACCCCTACTCATCAAATTATTTAGGCCAGTGTTTCTCAACCTTGGCAACTTTAAGATGTGTGGACCTTAACTCCCAGATGTGTGGACTTCAACTACCAATTCCCTCCCCCTGGGGAATTCTGGGTGTTGAGTTCCACACATCTTCATAGAATCCTACAACCATAGGGACTGGTTGTATGATTGGAGGCTGGAATCCTTATTTCATCATGGAAAAATGGTTGTCCAATCTTTTCTGGAAAATATCCAGAGATAGAGCACCCATAACTCTGGGAGGCAAGCTGTTCCATTGATTAATTGTTCTCGCTGTCAGGAAATTCCTCTTTATTTCCAGGTTGAGGCTGCTGAGTTTCCATCTGTTGCTTTTTATCCCACCCTTGGGTGCTTTGGAAAATAAGTCAACCACCTCTTCTTTGTGACAGCCCTTCAAATATTGGAAGACTGCTATCAGGTATTCCCCTAAGCTTTCTCTTAATTAGGCATCTTTAAGTTGTCAAGGGACGCAGTGGCTCAGTGGGCTAGGACGCTGAGCTTGTCGATCAGAAGGTCGGCAGTTTGGCGGGTCAAATCCTGAGTGCCGCGTAGCAGAGTGAGCGCCTGTTACTCGTCCCAGCTTCTGCCAACCTAGCAGTTCGAAAGCACGTAAAAATGCAAGTAGAAAAATAGGGACCACTATGGTGGGAAGGTAACAGCATTCCGTGCGCCTTTGGCGTCTAGTCATGCCGGCCACATGACCACGGAGACGTCCTCGGACAAGCGCTGGCTCTTCGGCTTTGAAACGGAGATGAGCACCGGCCTCTAGAGTCGGAAACGACTAGCACGCATGTGCGGGGGAACCTTTAAGTTGTCAAGGTTGAGAAACACTGCTTTAGGCCATTACAATGTGGCTTCTAGATGAGAGTAGAGCATAAAAAGAAGATTCCTTTAGAGCAGGCAAAAGACAAGAAAAACTTTAAAGTTATGGAAGACTGATTCCACGGAGGCCAGCAGATTCAACACTTGCTAATTTAATTGGTTAGTTGTCTTTCATCTTAATTCTGCAAACAGTTATTTTCCTGAGATATTAAGAGACCAAGGAACGGGACAGTTTAAATTATATCAACATTCTTTGAAGAAAAGAATACGCTTAAACTCTTCCCTAGGAAAATACCACACCATTGCTGAGCAACCTTATAAATAAGTAATCCCTCAAAGGTGGAATAGAAATCTAACAAAGTGACATAAACTTTTGCCCTATAAAATAAAAATATCTTTTCAAATTTAAACTGAAGGGCTGCTGATTAATAATCCCTGGAGCTGGGACTAGACAAAGGAGAGGAAAAAATTAAGAGGTAGGGGCAACATTAAACGCTTCTTGCATCCTCCCCACAAGCAAAGTTCCAAATATTCTGGTCCTGTCCACTTTGGTTTCTAGACGTCAGAATCGTCCGAAGGGTTTGCTCACTTTTGTCCCCTACCCAATACACTGAAATACTTTAGAAGCTTTCAGAAAAAAAACAACAGAGATTTATTTATGCTGTTGGCTTATTGCAAGAATTTGTTTCCAGCGTTTCCGTTTCAAGAACAGAACACTCAAGGTAAATGAAATCACCAATTAAAATCCAATCTGAAACAACAATATAACAGGTTTTGGGTGTTGTTTTTTTTAAGAAAAGCCAACTGCAAGGCAACTTTCTATAAATCATTACAACCCCTGGAAATGAAACAAAACCACAAAGGAACGTGTGATGTCTGGCACTTTGATTCATAACAATAAAGCTAATTTAAGACTGGCAATTAAAAAAAAGCAGTCTAGTTTTTGTTTTTTTGCTTCTTCACTCCAGTACCCCACTCCAAGTGGCTTGCCTTGTCCGGGAGGCACTCACCAAGCAGATAATGAACACCACCATAGTATCCTTATCCATTCTGCACTGCTATAGGATCATCGGCCTGCATGTAGTCTCTTTAGTCAAGCTGAAACTGCTGAGGAACGGATAGCCTTACTACCGGTTTTAAAGAGATGGGAAGTCTGGAAATGACCAACTGATTGGTAGGTGGTGCAGATTTAAGCCAAGGTGCCTTTTTTTAAAAAAAATTCTCAAATACCCCACAAATTGCAGGCATCCCCTCTCCTAGTGGCAGCAAGCTTTGGAGAAGAGAAAGACTGGGGTCACCTTCTGCAGTATAAGGTTCAAGTAGACGCTCTCCTCCCAATCAATATCAGGATCTCCCAAACCTGGAAGTTTCTTGGAATCTCTGCGATATACTTCAACTTCAACCTGCTAAAAGAAAACCCAACAGTGCAGGTTAAGAATCCCACTTTAACTGGAAAGCTAGTATTTGGGGGGGGGTGGTCAGGAGTTTCGTTAAGGAAGGACAGTGATTAGCTGACAAGATCAAGTCAAACGTGGATGGTACCTGAATCTGACCAACTTCTCCATTTTCACCCCCTTTCCCAAACATTCAGGTTAATCTGAAGCAGGAAAGGGGCTCCCATTGTTACTTTTCAAACAAATAGCCCTTAACAAAAGCTACTTTCCCTACGGGAGAGTTTCAGCAATGTAGTGTCTTAACCTCTTTCTTCCATTTAATATTTTTACTCTTTTTGCCTCTTCTGTCAGGTTATTGTTATGCTGTATGTCCTTTATTACATATTGACCCTGCTATCACTTGTGAGATATCTACACGACACCCTACTTCTAGGGTGTGGCTTAAAATGTCCACCAAGAAATTATGATAGATTGGTAATATGTTGATTTCTACAGTCAAGAACTAATCTTGGCTAGTCTTGAAAACAGCTAAACAAGCTTAGGAAAAGTTGGTATTTTCCATTTAATATCTCTCTCTCTCTCTCTTTTTTTTTTTTAGGGTCAGCAGGTTGGAAATTAGTGATCACGGTGGTATCTTTGAGCTTTTAATTATGATTTTGTCAGATCACAAAAATAGCTACCCAAGATTAGCCCATGCTAAGTAAATCAGGAAAGTATCTTGGAAAAACGCAATAGCAAGGCACGTTGGTATTGCTGCGAAGAAACCTAAATATGCGGTCTGTAGAGTCTCCATGGGTCATGCTTGATTCCAGGAATTCTCTATCTTTTAACACTGACTGACTTTATTATTCGTAAAAAAAGAACTACGTATGTAAAAGTCCACTGAACATTGTAAAAAGATTCTTTCCGCTAGAACAATTAATCAGTGAAATAACCACCTTCCAGAAGTTGTGAATGGTCCAGCATTGGAAGTTTTAAGAAGAGACTGGACAACCATTTGTCTGAAACGGTATACAGTTTTCTGCCTGAGCAGGGGGTTGGATTAGAAGACCTCCAAGGTCCCTTCCAGCTTATTATTATTATTATTATTATTATTATTATTATTATTATTATTATTATTATTATTATTATTATTATTATATATAAAACTTTTATTCATAAAACACGAACCTCAGTCAACTGAACACTCAAATTGACTGGCACTAATGGTTGACACGGGTTGCTGCCGGCATCCTAGGTATCAACCAGGTATCTCCTTAAAATGTAAGATGATTTATTATTGTTGTTGTTGCTGCTGTTGTTATTATTATTATTATTGCAATCTTAGCAATTTTATGCTCAAGGGTGCTGTTAAAATACTTTTCCAGAAACGCTGGAATGTTCTGATATTACAGTACTTTGTCCTTGTTTGGAGCCCTGAGGTCAAATTGGTGTCCATTATTTCTTTTGTGCAAAGTTTGTCCCACTTGCCCTATGCAGAATCTAGAGACCCACTGCTGACATCCTACATTAATCTAGCTCACGGGTAGGCAACCTTGACTCTTTTATGACTCGTGGACTTCAACTCGCAGAATTCCTGAGCCAGCATGGCTCAGCTTGGAAACCTCACCCTTTTCTCTCAGCATGGCTGGCTCAGGAATTCTGGGAGTTGAAGTCCACGAGTCATAAAAGAGTCAAGGTTGCCTACCCCTGAGCTAGCTACTCCATCCATCTGATAAAGTTAGCTGCAGATCACCAAAGCTTATGTCTTCTAATAAGTTAGTTGGACAAGACAATACCAGGTTCCATCTGAAATATTTAGATTTTACCGGTAGTTATTTAAAGATTCTATAATTAGAGTTAGGGTCCAATTGTGTACCATCTAGAACAGGGGGTGGGGAACCTTGGCCAGCATGGCTGGCCCAGGAATTGTGGGAGTTGAAGTCCACAAGTCATAAAAGAGCCATGGTTCCCCAGCTCTGATTTAGAAGCTAGGCCAGTGGCTTTGCCTGGAACAATTTGATGGAATCCAGAACCAATCTAACTCTCCTTCCCCCAACCATCCCCCGCCTCAATATGGCAGAATTTCTGAATGGCTGTTGTGTGTCTCTGTCCTTCCAGAGTTACATCCTTCCATTTTTGTTTCCATACTTTGTTGGGTATGAAAACTGCTGACAAAAAGAGGCTTATATGCTTGTTCCTAGAAGATGCCCAGTCAGAGAAATTTCTGGGAAATTCAATGACTCCATCCTGTAACCCTCAGATGTTTTTCCACAAATTCTTCTTCCTTATATATATATGGTGTATATATAATACACCAAGAAAGGAAATAGCTGGTAGCGTGAAGCGTCATCCATTTTTCTCCCTACGGGGAGAGGAAAATATAGGGAAACCTCTTTATCGGTGATCCAGAGTTTATTTTAGAAGTAGCCACGTGGGAAAATGTAAATGTTCTCAGTGAAATGCAGCTTGAGTTTTCAAGATAGTGCCCAGAGCATACAGATGATGGTAATCTCTGGTGGACCTCATTTGACAGGCTGAACATATGTTTGTAAACGGTTTGGCTTTGAGTGTTTCATACTTTTTATGTAAGTCACCAGGAATTATTGAATTCTAATGGTACATAACTGAAAACAAACAACTAAAATAAATGGCGTTAGGTTTCAGCACTGTACTGAAAGAGCTGCAAATGATTCATTGGAAAGGGAAATACCTCTATTCACATGTCCCGCTATAACTTGGTTGATTTACAATTCCATTTGCAGTCATGCTGTTAAAAAGCGGCAGTTCCTTTTTTATTAGTTTGAATGCAGGAAGAAATGGATAAAATGTCATTTGTGATTCAGGTAAAATCAGGAGGGAAACAAAATGGCGGAGATGGCAATAGTCCATATACAGAGTAAAATATCTGCAGCGGAGGAGGAAAGGAAGAGCGCCTTAGCATTTGAAACGAAGATCTAGACCAGGGGTCTTCAAACTCGGCCCTTTTATGACTCATGGACTTCAACTCCCAGAATTCCTCAGCCAGGCACACTGGCTGAGGAATTCTGGGAGTTGAAGTCCATGAGTCATAAAAGGGCCGAGTTTGAAGACCTCTGATCTAGACGGAGGTAGGACAAACTATAAGAGGGTTGTTGAGGAATCCATAATCTGAAGATTAATGCATTCTCTCCTTTTTGGAAGAACAGTAATCTAGGGACAACCCCCATTTTTATCCTCACCGGTATCAATTCAGCAAACCATTATCCCCTAAAAGTTGAGAAGCTCACACCACTTACATCTTTCAATAAAGTGAAATGTTTTCTGAGGCTGAAAAAAAAAGTCTGGCACAGCCTTGCTCCTGTCTCAGAGTGAGTTTTTTTCCTTTCTACTTAAAAATCACAAGTGCACACCGCAGCCTTGAGCTGTAACCTCAGCTCTTTTTAGTTTTTGTTTGAAGAAAAATCTCAAAAATGCTTGGCAGGCAATTTTTACTGCTCCTCTTTTCTACACGATGGATATTACCAGAACCCGGGCAATTAGTGCTGTGCTAAGTCCTGTCTGCTTCAAACCACCTCTCTCTTCCATATATTTTATATTTATGTATACAGACTGAAGGGAAGATAAATATTTCAGGACAACTACATCGAGATGGAAAAAAGAGAGAGACAATTTGTTAGTACTTCCAAAAAAATGGCGATTGGATGTCATCTTTTATTTCAAATAATATGTATAATAACAGAGGGAGATCCATTTGATGATTTAAAAGCACGGAGATGGAAGGCGAATTGGCAAAGAAAGAGAGCTAGAATATGGCTGAAGAAAATTGGGGTTTTGATTTATCAGTGAAGATTAAAAGAGAATACCGGTATACTCAAATAGATAAGATGTATACGCTGAATACTAAATTTTGTTATGAACTGAGATGAAGAAAAATTTGATTATTTAGAACTTGGAATTATAAATATTAAAAGTTAAAATTGAATATTGATTTGTCTACAAAGATTGAATGTAAAAGTAATTAAGACATATATAAACTAAAAATCTATGGATAAATGTAATAAACATGTATTTACTTAGCTGATATAATAAGAATTGTAGTAGCCTAAATATGAGACAGTAAACATTAAGAGAAAAAGAAAGGAAGTATTTGATGTTGAAACAAGAGAAATTCTGATTACTAAGGTTAAGATATTTGGGAATTAATAGAAAATAAGAATGCTATATTGTATTATTAGATGATGTAAGATGGTGAGAAATAGAATATGTTTGAATAGATAAGATGTGTATCTTGAATATTACACTTTGTTATGAATTTGATAATGGGAATTTTGGTTACTCAAAATTTGGAAATTATAAACAACAAATGTTAAATTCAAATATTAACTAAAAATTGGGAAAACTAATTAGGACATTGATTGTCTATAAAGACTGAATATTAAAATAACTAAGATATGTATAAGCTAAAAATTATTGATAAATGTAAGCATGTTATTTTTACTTAATTGACCTAATAAGAATTGTATTAGTTTAAAAATGAGACAATAAATACTAAGGGGAAAAGAGAGGAAATATTTAATGTGGCATTTTGAGATTTGTATTCTGTACATCATTGAATTATCGGTTAACTCAGCCGCCACGTTGCTTTTCAAATACTTAAATGTAAAATTAGAAAATCAGTAAAACCTTTTTTTTTAAAAAAAGGGACACAGATACAGACCCCGCTGAGTCATTCCTATCATCGCATCATCTTATCATGGAATCATCCACATTCCATTACATCTCTACATAAACTGTTTAGCTGTTAAATTATTATCCTGACAATCCAGATTCATTATGTGAGCAACCCTGACCTAATTTATGCATGTAATAAGGTATGTTTCTCTTAATGGATTTTAGCAGAGAAATTAACTATTTACATGTTGTAGTAGTAGTCCTTGACTTATGACCACAATTGAATTTCCATTGCTAAGCAAGGAAGTGAGCCCATGCCTGATTTTATGACCTTCCTTGCCATAGTTGCTAAGCAAATAACAACTTGCCATAGTTGCTAAGCAAATAACAACAAAATTATTAAGTGACTCAAACAGTCGTTAAGCAAGTCCCTCACTGACTTTGCTTGTCAGAAGCCAGGTGGGAAGGTTGGAAATGGTAATCACAGGACTCGGGAACACTACAAATATCCAGAACTAATATATGCCAGTGACCAAGTATCCGAATTTTCACTGTGTGACCAGAGGATGCTGCAGCAGTTGCAAATGAGAAGACCTTTTGTAGGTCGCTTTTTCCAGTGTCAGTTGTAGCTTCAGCCTAAGCAATGGTTGTAAGTCAAAGACTGCCTGTAACTTCTTCACAAATCATCTTGAATTACATGGTTGGAACGTATTTAAATGTCTGTGTATCTATACAAGTTCTGCAGAACTGTTTGAATTAAGAATTAACTCTTTTGAGTCAAGAATTCATTCTTAATGGATTCATAAATAATGAAAAGTGTGAGTTGATAAGACTTTCTGCTTGATGGTTCAGTCATAACAAGGTAAGACAAGCCCCGTTATATTCTTCTAAAGATATCCTATCCCCTGCATTATGATAATGAGTATTTTATTAAGCTTCAGATGACCGGAAAAGCTTCGCTCGGTCTGATCAACCGTAGTGACAATCAAGTTTGGAGCAGAACAGCCTTAGATGATATCAAGGGATTAGGAATGGAAGTTTGTGTTGGGATCAGGCCATCTTCCATGGCTTAGCTAATCTCACCAAGTTATGACATGGATTGTGGAAGAAAAGAAGCTGAAATATATGTGAATAAGAGAAGAGAAGAGAAGAGAAGAGAAGAGAAGAGAAGAGAAGAGAAGAGAAGAGAAGAGAAGAGAAGATAGAATGGAATGGAATGGAATGGAATGGAATGGAATGGAATGGAATGGAATGGAATGGAATAGAATAGAATAGAATAGAATAGAATAGAATAGAATAGAATAGAATAGAATAGAATAGAATAGAATAGAATAGAATAGAATAGAATAGAATAGAATAGAATAGAATAGAATAGAATAGAATTATTGTCGGTATACATTAAAATGAAATTTCGTTGCATACAGCTCTAAGCAGACTGCTTTGGTAATAGCAAGAACTTCCATGGTGAAAAGGAATTCATGTGCCATCGAAGAGCTGAATGGGACATGCATTGTTTGCATGGTCCAAATCATTGGACCATGATTTGTCCAAACTGAACACACCCACAGAAAATCTCCCAAGACCAAGGTAGGATGAAAGCACAAATGTGTTAAGCAGCTGGGCATTGGACTAGCCCAGGGGTAGGCAACCTTGGCTCTTTTATGACTCGTGGTTTCTGGGAGTTGAGGTAGGCAAACTATCCTTCTTCCAGTATTGTCCCACCAGTAACCGTGCTGCTGTTATCAAATTCAACATCCGATTGGTTTCTTTAGTATCACAATCTACAACAATACCCAGTAAAAACAATTGTGGAGAAAACTTTATCTTTCTCTTAAAAATCTTTTGAATGTTCCACCAAATTTTAATCCAAAAAGCTTTTATATTTCTACAAGTCCACCACATATGAAAATAGGTGGCATCTAAACTACATCTCCAGCATTTAGACTGTAGATTAGGATACATGTTAGACAACTTTTTGGGATCCAAATGCCATCTATAAAACATTTTATAAAAATTTTCTCTTGAAACTGTTTCTGACCCCTTTCCCTCCCATTAAAAGAAACATTATCTTTTTGCAATGTTTCTCAGCCCTGGCAACTTTTAAGATGTGTGGATTTCAACTCTAGGAATTCTCCACCTGACCATGCAGGCTGGGGAATGCTGGGAATTTAAGTTCACACATCTTAAAGTTGCCAAGGTTGAAAAACGCTGGGTTTTTTTTAATGGATTTGCAGCTTAGGTAGGCCCATCATTAGCAAACAGCAGGCAACGTAGTAAGGCATTGGTGAGTAACTTTGGAAGCCAAAAATCAGGAGTCTGGTAGAACTTTTTCTCATGTATACGATTTATTAAAAGGCAGAAGCTTTTGTGAACATGCAAGGAAGCATCAAGAAGTTTCTCTATTCGGGTTTTGCCAATCAGTTCTGATTCAATTCAAATTGGAGTCTGACAATTTGAAGAAAGAAAGATTTGAATGTGCAATATGAGAGCAAAACAATTCGATTTGTTTTGGGATCTAATTTAAAAAAGAGACCTTTTAGACTATCCATTTTATAAATAAATCAAAATTAGCACGGATGGCTTGCCCCAATATCCCTTTTTATAAAAAAAAACATTGCTTGATAACTGGGCAGACACAAGGATTATTAGAATTGCTGTATTATTCCTTTAAACATGCAAATTCTGTTTTATTGCAGTAATCAAGAGGGAGCTATTGAGTTCAAAAATGCAATATTGTTCATGCCCAGGGGGATTTTACATCAAACAAACAGAACTGGTACAAAATTCGTATTTTGTATTCAATCTGAGAGGTGACAGGTGGAGATGGCTATAAATCACAGAACATTAATTTCATGCTTCACAAATGAAGGGGGGAGAGGGAGAGGGGAAAGTGGAGGAGGGGGGGAGGGAAAATTTTGACAAACTAGTTTTGCTTTTCGAGATTAACCTGAAAAGAAAAGACATAATCAAACATATAAAACAGTTTCCTCTATTTGGTATGAAAGTATTTCAAAAGCTGCATTTCTAGAAATATTTTCAAGTAGATAGAATAAAGCTGAAGTGCAAGGTTAAAAGGAGGCATTCTTCTCTTTTTGTTCTGGGAAAGTCAAAATGAACACAAATTTAAATGCAGCTCCAATCTGATGCAATATTATTAGATGTATAGTTACATTCATAACTGCAGAGGATTTTTCTTTATAACGTATGAAGACGCTGTAGCTTTTACTTTATTTTTACTATTTTCTTCTCTCTGTCTGTCTCTCTCTCTCTCTGTTTCTCTCTGCTTGCCCTCTAGAACAAGGTCCGTGGACCGCCACCAGTCCACGCCATGCTAGAAACTGGTCCATGCAAACAAAGCGAAGCGCCATCCACGGGACGCAGGCAGCACATGAAGCCACACCCCCTGCAGTCCGTGGAAAAACCTTTTCCCATGGAACCAGTCCCTGGTGCCCAAAAGGTTGGGGGCCACTGCTCTAGAACAGGGGTCCAGATGCATTATGGTGAAACCGTGCCTACCCCATTGCCACCAATGGGAAAAAAAAGTTGCGATACGTCGCGACATGTCACACGACGTTGCAAGTTTGACACCCCTGCTCTCGAACATCATCCCTCCGAGAATAAAAGGGGCCCAATCCTATTGGTCTTTTGGAAGGGCCTTGAAGACCTGGTTATTTGTCTGGGCTTGGGGTCCCCAAATGTATGAAGGGCCCCATTTCCCGGCTATGCCAACATCTGCCCACTGTAATATATCTTAACTGCTGCACATATTTAATTTTACATTTGGGGTTCCGCTTTTATGATTGCTTTTATGATTGTTTGCCATCCAACATTGCTTGAGATGGGCGGATTAATTAATTAATCAATCACATAATCAAATCAAATCAAATCAACCAACTTCTTGGCTCATATCAGCGATAGTGCTCCCTGTCAGCGCACCTTTGCTTCTGATTCGCGCTGAATAGATATATTCTTTTAACTGGGTAAAAAAAAAATCTCCTTCAGCCGAAATCAATATCTACGCAAGTCTTTGATCTTCTTTCTAATTTCCTCTCAGCTGAAGAGGAAACCCACTGGCCATTAATATGGGAAGAACAAAAAGGGCCTTGCTTGGAGTTTCATCTTGTTAATCAACATACCTTCTTTTCTTCTACACTGTCTCCGCCAACGTAGGCCAGTCTCCTGCGAACGTAGAAGAGCATGTCATCTTGCCTCGGAGCCCATTTCTCCATAAAATAGGTGGAGAACATCCAGGTCCAGAATACAATGCGGTCATCTTTGAAACACCCTAACAAGGAAGTCAAAGGAAGGATTAAGATATCAGACTGCATTTGTTGGGTTAATACAAAGATATCAACTGGGAAATTTGGCAAGCAGCGCAGATGGTCGCCTAGTTGCCCAAAGCCCTGTCTTATCTTACATGGCAGCTTGTTATTTATTTAATTTGTATTCTACCTTTTATTATTTTTACGGATAACGCAAGGCAGCTAACATATTCAACACACCTTCCTCTTCCTCTTTTCCATATAACAACCACCCCGTGCAGTGGGTTGGGCGGAAAGAGAACGACTGGCCCAAAGTCACCCAGCTGGCTTTCATGGCTAAGGTAGGACTTGAACTCATGGTCTCCTGCTTTCTAGCCTAGTGCCTTAACCACGAGGCCAAATTGGCTCTTATGACATCTACGTTCCCCTATCACAGGGGTCTTCAAACTTGGCCCTTTTATGACTTGTGGACTTCAACTCCCAGAATTCCTCAGCCAGGCACCCTGGTTGAGGAATTCTGGGAGTTGAAGTCCACAAGTCATAAAAGGGCCAAGTTTGAAGACCCCTGGCCTATCGTTTTAGGACAAAATCCAAGTCTAGCATCTCTAGATTTCTTCAGCAGCCATTCTCAAGGACTTGCCACAACGAAGATCATCACGCTGTCATCAAATTCCCTCTATTGTAAAATCGGTACAAAGATTGAAACGGTTACAGACAAAGTGATCTCTGTTTGTTGAGTTGTAAGTTTACTTGTTCAGAAACACCTGTGCGTGGTTGGGGAATGTTTTCATAAGGCAAATGATTGTGAAATTCATTAGAACTTGACCTCCATTTATTACTGTCTATTACTTAAATCTGCCAGCCAGAAATGGAGACTCACAGCAGCCTGCCAAGGCAATTTGGCAAGATTCGCCTACACATCAACAACTTCATTGCAATCCTGCATTGGTTTGCTTGACAAACACATTAGCCTTGAAAAAAGTCTTTTCCCAACTGCTTGGCAGAGACCAAAAGCTGCACAGCAGAAGCAAAGAATCTTTTCTTTTGCTGCATATAGTTTGTTGAGGGATATATTATGGTGATGACTTTTCAAGTCGGGAAATCCGGCCAGATAGAAAGATTAGCGGATTCCCTTTGCTGTTTTCCCTGAGAATATCTGTATTACTATTACAGCCTTGTTCTGCTAACTTTAAAAAAAAAGTCCATGCAATAAACATAGAGCAGAATACTTGAAACAGAACACAACGCGCTCAAGGGCTTGTCACTTAAATCCAGCACCAAATCCACTTTGCTATTTTGCTACTTTGCTTTGCTAATCCGTCTGGATGCAAAGGATGTGTCTGCCAGCCAACATCGATAAAAACAGCATTTTCTGCGTCCTCTTACGATCCAACATTTAACTGCTCAGAAATGGCTTTCCCAGCCTAATCTGGAGTTTTTTGTGGGGGTTTTTTTTTGCAATGGTGGAAAGATAGGAAAAGGCCAGGCACTTCACGGCCAGGTGTGATTTGGAGATAAGGACCAGACTAAAATATTTGACTGTCCTGAGCAATTCATATAACAAGTCTCAGTCAAGGGGATAAAACTTCACAGCTAGGTTAAAATATTCCTGAAAATGCCGCCTGCTCCTAAAGTCAACTGAAAAAACTTCCCTTGTGCAGAAAAATGCAGGGAAAAGAGAGGAAGAAGAAGAAGAAGAAGAAGAAGAAGAAGAAGAAGAAGAAGAAGAAGAAGAAGAAGAAGGAGGAGGAGGAGGAGGAGGAGGAGGAGGAGGAGGAGGAGGAGGAGGAGGAGGAGGAGGAGGAGGAAGGGGAATCTCATCAGCTGGGTGTGACAGAAGGGAAAAACCAGCTGAAGCTCCGGGAAGAGTCTTACACCAAAAAGAAATTGACAGTACAGGCCAGGCCAGGGGTAGGCTCATGGACTTCAGCTCCCAGAATTCCCGAGTCAGCTATGCTGACTCAGGAATTCTGGGAGTTGAAGTCCATGAGTCATAAAAGAGCCGAGGTTGCCTATCCCTGGTACAGGCAGTGCTCAATGTCAATGCTGCTAACATTGGATGTTCTTGCTTTGACAACATAGGGAGATGTAGCCTCTTTCTCTCTATGCTCTTAGAATTAGATGATGTTGGGGAAGGAGAAATGCAATGGGAGTTAATTAGACATAACAATTCTGGGGCTTTTGAAATAAAGAGATGATAAGAAATGGCCGGTTGGAAACAGGAGGGAAAGCTTGCATTTCAAACTAATTGGAGAATGTGATCTATGACTGCTAATGAGGGGAGGGGAATTCAGATTTCGGCTTCAATCATGTATGTGCCGAAGCTATGCTTTTCTATTAAAGATTCTTTAAGGTTAAACAATGCCTTGAAGTTCTTTGAAGAGTTTCATTTGTCGGAACCATGACACTCAACTTACAACCATTCATCTAGCAATGGTTCAAAGTTACAACAGCACGGATAGCTGCAATCGTCATAAATGCACACCATTTTCCAAGTACCCGAATGTTGACCACTTGACCAGGGGGATGGATGCTGCAATGGTTGTGAAGTGTGAGGAGCAGTTGAGAGAGACTTACATTTACCACCCGTGCAGTGTCCCCAAGGTCATGTGGTCAACATTCAGGTACTTGCAAAATGGTGTGCATTTATGACGAATTGCAGCAACCTGGGATTCTGTTGGGGAGAATGCTGCATTTGCTTAATGCCCGCAGGATTCATTCAACAGCTGCACTGATTTGCTTAATGGCCATGACAAAAAAAGGATCACAAAATCAGGCACATCTCATTTAACAACTGACTTGTTAGCAACAGAAATTCTGATCCCAATTGTGGTTGTTAGTCAAGGACTACCTACAGTACAGGTAGTCCTCGACATATGACCACAATTGAGCCAGTTGAGAGATTTGTTAAGTGAGTTTTGCCCCATCTAATGACATTTTTTGCGACGGTTGTTAAGTGAATCACTGCAGTTGGTAAGTCAGGAGCCTAGCTGTTAAGTGAATCTGGCCTCCCCGTTTTCTTTGCTGGTCAGGAAGTCACGAAAAATAATCGCATGACCCTGGGATGGTCATAAGTATGAGCCAGTTGCCAAGCATCTGGATTATGATCACGTGACCATGGGGATGCTGCAAAGGTCATTAACTGTGAAAAACGGTCCTAAGTCATTGTTTTCAGTGCCACTGTAACTCTGAACGGTCACTTAAATGAACTGTTGTAAGTTGAGGACTACCTGTTTATTTTTGCTTCTCCACTCTGTTCTTCCCTTCCCCACAATGGAGAAGGTAACAATGATGAGGGCACCTCCCCCTTTCCTTTGTTGAGGTTCATTTATCATCCAGTCTAAGACAGAAAGTAGTTACTGTAAAACATCCCAGAATAATCTCCGGTGTAATTTATTGTGAATTTAGGAACATTTGAAAACATGAAGATTGGGAACCTGGGAGCGTTCCCGTGCAATCTGCAATTCCCTTATCCCCATCACCGTCTTATCATTTCCTTTTCAGTTCAGCAGCCTAGGAGCCTTACCGCTTGAAATGGCCCCAAAATACATATTTAAATCATAAAAAAGAAAAAAAAAGTCTTTGGATCAGCGTTTCTCAGTTTTGGCAACTTTAAGATGCATGGACTTCAAATCTCAGAATTCCCTGGCTGAGAAGTTCTGGGAACTGAAGTCCAACATCTTAAATTTGCCAAGGTTGAAAAACACTTCTCTGGCTGCCTCTACCAAGCTGCAGAAAAGTTTTTAAAAGTACAAAGCCATTCTTTTGCTACGTTAAGGCAACGTGTTATTTCAGTAATTCTAAAGATATTTTTCCATTTTTTTTCTATTTATTCCTAGGATGTTCTTAAAAGCCAATGATGTAATGATGAAACTCACCCCTTCGGCAAGCCTTAGATTGGGTATTCAAGTAGAATTTAGGGCAAAGTCTTACTCCACATTTCAACTAGAAGCAATGTTGGACAGTACACCCGGTGTAACGATGCTCAACTAACCCTCCATGGAATGCAGCTTTTTGCTAGAAGCTTCCAGCTCTTCCATCAAGATTTTTGTAACTCTTGATTTTAATTCATTCATTCATTCATTCATTCATTCATTCATTCATTCATTCACTCACTCACTCACTCACTCCAGACTTAACTGTTCATGTTTAAGAGTGCATTAACCAGAATGGCTAATAAGAGTGTTACTGTTAATAATACCAATGTGCCCTCCTCAGAGCCAAAAACGTGTACCTGCTTTAGTGAAAGTTTCCTTCATTAAGCATAACAAATTAAGAAATCTAGAAATGAACAGCTCAACTAACTCTATTTTTAAGGTTGGATGCCACATGGATCCACCTCTGACTGTTTCCTTCTCTTTGAATTTACACAAAGCACAGAATCTCCCCAGTCCCAAATCCAGTTTCCTAACCATTACATCACATTGGTGCCATGTAGTGCATTTTTCTAATCCAAAGGTTAATCTCTTATTAGCTCTATTATCTAAGATGTTCTGCTCATGCAAATTGGCGTTACGACTCACTATTTTAGAAAGCAATTATTTTAAGAATTAAAACCTTAAAGGAACCAGGAGCTTCAGAGACCCTGAGAACAATGCTTAAGGGAGTATGAACTGCATCCGGGTCAAGATGGAAGGGTAGAAAGTGAAGCAAAGTCCAATATGGAGGTCAGGGTATGGTAGAAGCCACCAGGAGAAGGAAACCCAATGAAGCTAACAGTTAAGTTGGCCTTTTTGCACTGTTGCCCAAAACACTTTAGGATCAAGCAATAATCCAAATAATGTAAATAGATGCCAGAAGGCATCTAGCAACTGTGTGCAAAACCTTCCAACCTTCAAATGGGCTATTCCCCATATTCCAGAAGTAGTCCAACATCAAGACTCATTCCAAGAATTCTAGTGCAGAACATCTGCAGTGAGCATGTATCAAACCTGGAATACAGGTGGTCCTTGACTTACAACCATTCATTTAGTGACCGTTTGAAGTTACAACGGCACTGAAAAAAAGTGACTTAGGACCACTTTTCACACTTATGACTGTTGCAGCATCCTCGTGGTCACATGATTTAGATTCGGATGCTTTCCAACTGACTCACATTCATGACGGTTGCAGTGGCCTGGAATCATGTGATCCACCTTTTGCAATCTTCTGATAAGCAAAGCCAATGGGCAAGCCAGATTCACAACCAGGTTACTAACTTAAGAACTGGCAGTGATTCTCTGAACAAACCTGGCTAAAAAAGTCGTAAAACGGGGCAAAACTCAACAAATTTCTCACTTAGGAACAATAAATTTTGGGTTCGGTTTGTGGTCCTAAGATGAGGACTACCCTATACTCCAAACAGCCAGTTCCAAGATCAAGGTGGCTGTGATGGGATGTCCTTTGATGAACTACCATTTCCCAGTGTCCTTCAGTTTCTGGTAAGTCACATGCTGTGTTTCCACCAGTTAAGATAAGACAAGACAAGATCATCTTTATTGTCATTTCTTACTGTGGGCACAACGGCACACATCAAAAATGAAATTTAGTTGCTTGCTCTAAAAGTGAAATATATTCATGACACACACCTAAAATGTACTACATACAATATATGTATGTTCTGTACCAGCCTACTACCGGCCCTGCAGAAAAGGCAGGGACAACCCCTTTACAAAAAGGCAAGAGGCTGGAACTAAGCCTGCCAAATTTATTGACATAAAACAGAGCAAACAGAGCCAAACAAAAACACGAACCATGAAACAGGAGGTATTCAAACGGTTGCCTTCAGCAAACCAGCCCTCCTACACATTCCCCTTTTAAACAGTTCAAGGCGTGGCTTCTCTTTGCCTCCTTCTGAGGTGCCCCATTGCCTTCCTCTGTTTCCTCCTGATTGACTGCCTCCTGTGTAGGGCGTACTTGAACAGGGCCAGCTGTGGGTCATCTTCATCCACGCTGTCAGGCTCACACAGCTGGGTCTGCGTAGTGACCAGATGGGAGGGGCCTGGCTGAGGGTTCTGCAAAGCCTCCAGGCTGTCCTCTGCAGGCTCTCCAACACCCCCCTCCTCCTCCTCTGAATCGTCCGACCCAACTGCCGAACCCACAGGCTGACCCTGAATCACAACACTGTACAGACCCACACCCCTACATACACATAACAAATAAATATTAAATACGGTCCATCTTTTAACATATAACGGAAAGAGGAAGCTTGAGAGTTCACAAGGTTAATGCTGTATGGAATGAAACGATGGCTGAATCTGCATGTTCTGCTCTGGATACCACGAAGCCTCCTTCCAGAAGGTAACAAGGAAAACAGGTCGTGAAGAGGATGTGTAGTGTCCCAGACAATCTTAATGGACCCTGTTCAAACAACGCTTCTGTGCCATGTCCTGGATGGGAGGGAGGGAACTGCCAATGATCTTTTCAGCCATCCTCGCCAATCTCTGCACCGCCAATATTTTCCAGGAATTTGGCTGGACATTTACAGGTGGAGGCCAGGCAGCCGTCTATTAGAGACTTTTAATTTAGATGTCTGCACTGAAAAAAGGATCATAGGTCACTTCTAGTTCTTGGATTCTATGAAACTCTCAAGGCTGCCTTAAAAAAAAAATCTGCATTCTGTCAGCAAGCTTTGTGCATGGGTTCATGAGATACAGTGAAGCCTGGAAAGCTATGAAAAACTAAACATTGTCATCCACCTTCCATAAACAAAGGCTGCATGGCAGAAAGTCTGCACTGATATTCAGCTCCTAAACTGATTGCATTTACAAAAACACCACAGAATGAAAGGGCATCTGGTGCACCAAAGTCTGTAAGCGCAACCTTTTCATCTTATTAAACAAGTTTAACTAACAGTCTGTCATCGCCTAGCAATAAATTTCACAGGATAGCAGAAGCGGGATAAACAGTGCCACTATTTGCAGTCTGGGAGGTTGCTGTGTCCTCAAACTTATTATTTTCCTTTTTTGCCTTACAAGAAACTGTCTGCTTTGACTATCAATCAGCACTGCAGGGTCATTTTAACTTTCTGAAAAGAGAAACTGAATCCTGAAATCTATTTTTCCACACCCAGAATTTGGAACATCTTGGTTAATGCTTTTTTTTTAAACAGCATAAAGAGGGTTTAAGTCATCGGAAAAGCAGCTGAAAGAATATCCAATACTCTGACAATTCAAACCTGTTCCTGATTGTTAAAACAGGGGAAATGTTCTTGCATCCAGTGGGAGTAACCACTGCCAGTTACAGAGCAAGACAAACTGCAATTTGAGGTTCTGACAGCATGGATAGAGTAACAGCGGCAATACATGAAGCCACATGCAGTATTCTCTTCTTGCCCAGTTTTTTTTGGGTGGGCGGCGGTACTATCTGAGCTAGTAACTCCAACTTTTAAATTATTTTTGCATCTACTTCATCAAGTCACTGAATGGAGAGGTAGAATACTGCAAAATAAAGGGGATGGAATGGGACTTTTAGAAGGCATGTCTGCTAAATAGGATGAGTTCTAAAGACTAAATAGGATGAATTCTCAAGGAGGATGTTAGTTGGCTATTTTGGATCTTGCCAAGTTGGAAACCAATTTGACCAGTCTTTAAATTTGGCAAGCTGTGAGATCTAGTAAAAGTTTCCAGTTTGCTAAGTTGAGTTAGGAGTAGAATTGATCTTACAACGTACTATTTCCAATGTTACAGGTATGAATGAGGCATCTGAAATTATGTTGTCTCTAACTGTATTTTTTTTTCCAGCAGACAATTAATCCCAAGGGATTCTCAAGAAAGAGGAGCCCAGTGTGGTGGGCTCACAAATTAATTTTATGCAAGTTGTCGTCCATAAAGATGCAATAAGCAGGGAAATAAAACCTCTAAGCAACCTTCATGTTTGCTTGGGATGTTTGAAAAATTGTTACCAAGCTACAGCCATCCTCATTAGTATAATTATATGCGTTCACAGAAATATACACAGCTTGCAGTAGACTCATGGATATGCAGTGTCATGGATATGTAGAATTGCAATATTGCTGCATAATTTAAGACCCCAAACTCATCCTTTCAAACTGTAACCCCCACAATCTTCCCAGCCTGTCATACGAGCCACACCCCTTAATCCTCCCAGCCAGCCAACCATTGCGCAAGCCCCACACCCCACACCCCATGATTCTTCCAGCCAGCCACCCATCACATGAGCCACACACACACACAAACCCCGAGTTCCCGCAAGGTAGGAATGTGCTTTGTCAAATTGCTGGGGTAGGCCAGCCAAGCTGGCTCAGGAATTCTGGGAATTGAAGTCCATGAGTCATAAAAGAGCCAAGGTTGCCTACCCGTTAGACCCTAAGACACAGGTCTGCAACCCGCGGCTCCGGAGCCTCTTTCAGCCGTCTCCTGCGGCTCCCAGTCCTCTGCCATGTGCAGTTCAAAAAAAAAGTGGGACTAAAAAAGTTCAACCAATCAATTCAAATATGCAGGGTAGGTGCATATCTCGCATTGGCTCCACTCTTCAGTCAAACTGTTCTGCGCATACATGCATGTACGTGCATGTGCACACATTTTTTGTGGCTCCCAGTTTTTCCTTTTGTGAGGGAACCGGTTCCGAGTGGCTCTTTCACTGTTTCAGGTTGCTGACCCCTGCCCTAGGAGAAGCCTTAATTTCCAAGAATATCTATGAACCCCAGAGATATCACTAAAAAAATAACACAGCTCAGTGTTTGTTTGTTTTTTACATGATCAGTAAGAGCACTAGAGCATAAATGAGCTGATGAGGGGATAGAAAGAATCAATAATGATTATTACTTCAGCATCCCACCTGAATCCCAATTTAACCTCAGAGGATGCTACTGTGATATTTCATGAGCTTGCAAAGCAATTATTCAGTATAGCAACATCAGCCTCAGGGCGACAATAAGTCAAATAACTGAACAATGGATCTGAGCAAGCAGAGCTTCTGTCAAGCAGGTTAGGCATGACAAAGCTAAATAACATCCCTCTTTATTAGACCTTTCGATTTTTTACCCATTAAAGGAGAGATAACTCTTGTGTTCTGAAAAACATTTCTCTCAACATAAAGGTAAAGGTAAAGGTTCCCCCACACATGCGTGCTAGTCGTTTCCGACTCTAGGGGCCGGTGCTCATCTCCGTTTCAAAGCCGAAGAGCCAGCGCTTGTCCGAGGACGTCTCCGTGGTCATGTGGCCGGCATGACTAGACGCCAAAGGTGCACGGAATGCTGTTACCTTCCCACTGGAGTGGTCCCTATTTTTCTACTTGCATTTTTACGTGCTTTCGAACTGCTAGGTTGGCAGAAGCTGGGACGAGTAACAGGCGCTCACTTAGTTACGCGGCACTCGGGATTCGACCCGCAAAACTGCCGACCTTCTGATCGACAACATAGATACCCACAAATGATTACAATATTCTGAAAGTTATTTTGTGTTCTCTCTACACCTTTATGAAGGCCTAGCCAAAGACCTATTGCTGTTTGGACAAAATAAAACAAGAATAACCACACTCTCCTTAAAGACAAGATCAACATTTTGACTCCTTCGTAATCACTGTTCACTGGTGAATCAACATGCAACTATCTACAACTGATAAATTCCTAGTTTCATATGCTCTCCCTTCAAACTAGATGGCATCATTACATACAATTTGATGACCATTTTAGCCCTTCATCCATCTTCACCTTCACTTATCTGCATATTTTCATCAATTCCCATTTCATAAAATGAGTTACCTTGATTTGGCTTGATTAAATCCTTCCACTTTTTCACAGATATACAACATATCTATTTTTCTTTCATTTGCTCATTTCATTTATTAATTTAGACTCTTTCCAATTTTCATCCTCAATCTTCCACCTCCAATGTCATTCCCAGGTGGGCCCTATAAATATGGACTTATGTGCCCATCATAGCTTCGGTCCACTGAAGTTCTTATAGAAGATTTTAATACTAAGACTGAATAGACTAGAATAATAGAATAATAACTTTATTGTCACTTTGAATATACACTAATTGGCATACATGAAAATGAAATTTCATTGCATACAGCTCTCAAAGGGTCACTACCTCCAATCTACACTACATAAATATGAATAAATAAATAAATACAGAATTATGCACATACCCACATATATTATATGATACAGAGAAACAATACAGCCTGGTTCGGGTTATATATACATGTGCATGTTGAGAAAAACGAATCTTGTGAGTTTACCAGACAGATGGCATAGGGAACAAAGCTATTACAGAATCGGATAGTCCTGCTAGAAATACTTCAAAACCTCCTCCCAGAGGGGAGCAACATAAACAGACCGTAAAGTGGATGTGTGGGGTCTCTAACAATGCTTTGAGCTCTAAGCACATAGCACCACAGGGGTCTTCAAACTTGGCCCTTTTATGGCTTGTGGACTTCAACTCCCAGAATTCCTCAGCCAGGGTGCCTGGCTGAGGAATACTGGGATTGAAGTCCACAAGTCATAAAAGGGCCAAGTTTGAAGACCCCTGACATAGCACTTATAAGCAGCATCCTGAATGAGAACTGACAACACATAGATCAGGTTACCAGCCTTAATCATATCCATATCACATGCAGCATTCCTTATTAAGACCTATTAAGGTCCAGGTAATTGATTTTACAGTGAGTTTGGAGATTTGGAGTTTTTTTTTTAAGTTCCAATATGTCAATGCTGGACATTAGGTTCCACTTTTCATCTGTTGCTGAGTTCAGAATGGAAGGAAACTGCTGTCTATCAGCAATCATGATTAGAGGTAGAGACTTGCCACTAAGTCAGCCTCAGTTGCTACATGATATATCATTTATATCATTGATCCAATATGCAGAAATGTAATAAAATGGTAATGAAAGAACCAGAAAAAACATTTGCAGCAAGCAAGATTAATTTTTCTATTTTGGGGGGGAAATGTTGCTTTAACTCAGGGGAATGTTCCTTAGAGCTGTAGTGTACAATATTTTACTGAAATGATTATCACTAGTAAGAGTAAGAGTTCAAAACAATAGCAAATCAAACAAAAGGTGTTAATGATCACTACACTGAATTATATATATCCTTTATTATATGTATGTCCTTTTTAAAAATGTTCACAGCATCATTATATAATAATTGCTAAGAACACGGATCATGTTACCCTTGAAGAAGGAAACCTAATTATTTTTCAGAGCTACACTTCAGTAACATTAATAGAATATCTTGAATATGAAGGATTCTGCCCATATAGCTCCAAATGATGCCATGTATATACATATTCATTATATACAATCTCGTGTTCACTGAAGCACAAATAAGGCTAATGAAATTCCTCACTGAAGCAAGACTAGAATCTGATAAAAGTATGGGTCTCACAAAGCTCTCTGCTCCATCTGACTGATTTTTTTTTCCATTTAAAAGTAAATATAAGTCAAGATTCCATGCTGTAATGGACAGCTCCAATTCTTCTCGCATCATTTTTATTATAAGTATGAATCTGGTTTCACGTAGGCCAGGGATCTTCAAACTTGGCCGTTTTATGACTGGTGGACTTCAACTTCCAGAATTTCTCAGCCAGTGTGCCTGGCTGAGGAATTCTGGGAGTTGAAGTCCACAAATCATAAAATGGCCAAGTTTGAAGACCCCTGACGTAGGCAAATGGACATCCTGTGTGACACACTGCCATGTTTTGTTTGGCAATTTCCCTCTCCTGTGTTAGAAGAATGAAGTGCTCAAGGGAACAAATAGCTGGGGGAAAATCCTGTACAACCCAGGAGGAATAGTACTACAAAACCAACAAGCAGAAGCCTCCCAGCCATGAGAAAAGTAGCTGAATTTCCATTGTTTTCAAAAGACGGGAGGAAAAGCGGACATATGTTTTTTAGCTAAGTATTCCAAAGTAGGCGGGTCTTTGGAATACTTCTATTACATCTACAATAAAGCAAGGCGGCTGTGACTTGTGAAATTTCTGCTGTGAGCAAATTCCTGAACGTGGGGTGAAGTGTCTGCAGCCCTGCGGGAACTTCAATTCCCAGAATTCCCAGTCAGCATGCCAGAAAAGGAACATGACCTTGACAAGAGATTTGCAAGATTCGTTACTAGCACAACTGAGCGGTGAAAAGCATCTTAGGTTCTTTAAAAACATATAAGTGGCTCAAATACTCCCCTAATTCACTAAACTACAAAAGGAGGAAATATATAGCACGATCATACTTGCGTAATTCTATTACCTATATGGCCAATCTCAGTAAAAGTAGCTTCAGCCATTCTGTGAAGTTGATTCCTTGGTCTGGTCTACATGATGGGGTGGACAGGCAAAAAAAAAAAAATCCACATGGAACAGCCATGAAGGAGAGAAGAGGGAGGAGGGAAGAAGACACTCAGCTAGCCAGCCAGATCAGACAAATCAATCCTGACAATCAGTGGAGTGACAGATGTTGCAGGCAGATTGCCATCAACTCCCATTGCTTTTTTTTCATAATACAAACATAATAGAAACATAATACATGTAAATCTAAATTAAAAAACAATATAAAAATACAAATATTACAGTGTACCCACCCCCCCTAGAGACCATTTTTATTACCTATGTTTCTTCTCGTACAACAACTAACAGTACACCATATATTTCAATTCTGCCCTTATCCCCTCCAAAACAGCATATATTCCTGAGTAGGTTTGCTCCCTTTGCTTTCCACCAGCACTGTTTTTATACAATCCTCCCATATTACATTATAATTATTTATTTTAATAAATAATTTATTTTAAATTTAATTTCTGTTGTCAATTTACCATCTCCCATTGCTAATCTAAGAGCCTTACTAGCAGTGGCAGGCACCACAGCACTGTAGTTCACCTTTCTCCTTCCAATAAATTAGTCAGGAGTCAGGAAAATCCAATGTAGGTCATGGCCAGCCTAGGCAAGTGCTAGACAGATGCTTCCATTAATCTTCTTTCATTGCTAAGTCCTGCTCCCTCACTTCCAGGGGCTCTCATCAAGAAAGGCCAAAGCAACATTTGCAGCATTGTGCTACCTGCTCTTCCCCTTCTTGATGAGTTGCAACATGGAGATGCATTAGAAAAGCAACGTGGCTGACAATGTGACCTCACAACTCTGCGTTGTTCAGAATCTCCGGCCCCCGCTATGTCTCCCCTTCTAAAATTCAAATTACCAAAACTTTGAGAAATGTGCTTGTGTTCCCCTATAAAACACCATGCTTGTTGATTTAGGTACATTATCGTACAGGCCAAGTCATCTTTCAGTGGCGTTCACCATCCTTACAGAATTAATACATATGATTCTCACTGGGATTACACCCAAAATTAGCTGGAGTGATGTGGGGTTTGGATAGCAGAGGTTACGTTCAAATTCCTTGTGACATCCTTGGCTTGCCACCACTTTGATTCAGCTACTTTCCTAAGAGTACTGCAATTGGGAGTATAAAATAGGCAACATGTCTGCTCTTTGAACCTTCTTAGGGTTAAAGTTGGATATAATATTACGTACTGCTCTCCTGCATTCTCTCATTTATTTCTTACAATTAACCAGTTTAATTAGATTGTGCCAATAGCAGTAGATAAAATTAATCTGCTTTTGTGACTAGATGTGTCAGCCACAAGAACTGGTATCATTTTAAGAAGTGTCTACTGCGTTTGCTTTCTCCACTCCCTTTGACCAGAAACCATTTTACAGTTATTCAGTGTCTAATAACTTGACTCTGCCAAGCAGCTGAGTGTAAAGCATTGCGAAACATTTTAGGATAAAAGCTTAATACCAAATGAGTTCAGATAGTTGAGCTTCCACAGTTCATCAGAAAATAGGAATTCAAAGATTTTTTAATCATCCTTTTTACAAGTTGGAGGGAAAAGAACTTCCCATAATGGTTCAGAATATTTCCACACAACAGAATAAATAAGGGATAAAAATGCATTTAAAAGCCCACTCAGGAGGCATAAATCTGTACAGCATAAAGAAAAGAATCTGTCTTTTCCAAATAATTGGCCTGTCAAAAGTATACCTTTCTACTAGATTTTAGGAAATATTCCAGAAAATACATGGGTTAAAAACTAGGGCTTCACGCTACAAAGGACACATAACAACAGAAGCAAATAATCCCTTTAATTTTTTCCCTTTGTATTTTAAAACCATATCTGAATGCATACAGAATACAGAATAACAAAGGTGGAAGGGATCTCGGAGGTCTTCTAGTCCAGCCCAGTTCAAGCAGGAGACCTTATACCATTTCAGACAAATGGCTGTCCAGTCTATGGAGCAGCACTCACAACTTCTGGAGTTCCATTGATTAATTGTTCTGACAGGACATTTCTCCTTAATTCTAGGTTGGATCTCTCTTTGTTAAGCTTCCATCTGATACTTCTTGTCTCGTCCTCAGATGGTTTGGAGAACAGGTTGACCCCCCCCCTTCTCTCTGCAACAGCCTCTCAAATAAGACTGCTATCAAGTCACCCGTAGTCCTTCTCTTCACCACAGTGTAGTATAAACTGGCACCAACATGGGCACCCAACCGTGGGTGGGATCCAAAAAGTTAAGACGATGGGCATAAACACTCCACTTCCTGCAACATTAGGGCCGGGTTTCCATTGCACAATTGTGGCTTTCACCTTGACTTTTTTGCCTCCATGCCACAAATGCTCTTGTCCAAATAATCACAGTCCTTATGGACTGTTAACAGTAACAGCACTCCATGATGTCATGCTGGCCACATGATCGTGGAAATGTCTTTGGTCAGCACTGGCTCAATGGCCCTTGAAAAGGAGATGAGCACTGCCCCTTACAGTTGGCAACAACCAGCAGAGTAAAATCCACAGGGTCTCCCTTATTTCACCTTTATGGATTGCTCCCCATCACCCAAGCAATACAGCACAGCCTACAAGACGAATACCTGATCATAATTAGTATTACTGGTGGCTCGCTTCGAGGATGATGTTAGGTAATCCTAGGTCAACGTCTTCTCCAATTAACTGGCAACTACCCAATTGCAAAAAGCTGGTTTCTCAAGAAAGAAACATCATTCAACACCTTATCGACTTTCTATCTTGCAATCAGACAAGGGAGGTATTGAGGATTTCAAGCTTTATGAGGTTCATCTAGTAAGAGGAACAATTTTAGCTACTGTCCCAAATTAGAATTTACAAATGAGAAACAGGTACTGGATTTTAACACTTCAGAAGTTAATACAGTGCAGGCAAGAAAAGGACAGTGTCATTGATTGCTCAGAGTTCAGTGTTATACTAAAATATTCTGCATCAACTACAATTTGTAGATTGCCTTCATCTAATACGTAGTCCATCTGAGAAGATACCACAACATGGGCCATTGAATTTCATTGTCTACACGTTTGAAGTACCAACCTAAATTCCTTGTTTTTTTTTATCAACCAGCCACACAATTATACCATGTCAGAGTTTCTCTTGGCCACTTTAGGATGTGTGGACTTCAACTCCCAGAATTCCTTAGTCAGCCAACTCAAACTGTTTATTCAGTATCATCCACCCATTGCTATAGCCAGGAGCTGACCTGTCTGGAATACCAAAGGATGAATTATTATTATTATTATTATTATTATTATTATTATTATTATTATTATTATTATTATTATTATTATTATTATTAAATTTAAATGCCACCCAACTCCCAATGCAATACTGCATCCAATTTTGGTCACCATGATGTAAAAAAGATGTTGAGACTCTAGATAGAGTACAGAGAAGAGCAACAAAGATGATTAGGGGACTGGAGGCTAAAAAAATATAAGGAACAGTTGCTGGAATTGGGTATGTCTAGTTTAATGAAGGACGAGGGGGGACACGATAGCAGTGTTCCAATATCTCAGGGGCTGCCACAAAGAAGAGGGAGTCAAGCTATTCTCCAAAGCAGCTGAAGGAATGACAAGAAGCAACAGATGGAAACTAATCAAGGAGAGAAGCAACCTAGAACTAAGGAGAAATTTTCTGACAGTTAGAACAATTAATCAGTGGAACAACCTGCCTCCAGAAGCTGTGAATGCTCCAACACTGGAAGTTTTTAAGAGGAGACTGGACAGCCATTTGTCTGAAATGGTATAGGGTTTCCTGCCTGAGCAGGGGGTTGGACTAGATGACCTCCAAGGTCCCTTCCAACTTTATTAATATTATTAAACTTTTATTCATTAAACATGAACCTCAGTCAACTGAACATTCAGATTGACTGGCACTAATGGTTGACACGGGTTGCTGCCAGCATCCTAGGTATCAACCAGGTATCTCCTTAAAATGTAAGATGTTCCGAGTAGCAGAGATTTTTGTAGCTTTGCTGGAGTTAATGCAGGAAGCTGCAATTTCTTGATGTATTTTGCAAAGTTTTTGGACATAGTTCCCAGTGCCCCAATGACAATGGGTATCACTGTTACGCGTTTCATCCATAATCGCACAGATTCGGTGGCCAGGTCATGGTATTTCATAATTTTTCCCAGTTCTTTTTCTTCGACTCTGGCATCTCCTGGTACAGCGATATCAATCAACTGTACACCTCGGTTCTCTACGACTGCGATATCTGGCTTGTTGTGTTCTGTCGATCTGATTATATTCGGAACTCCCACAAGATCTTCACCCTCTCATTCTCAACAACTTTTTCCACCCTATGTTCCCACGACTTTTCAGACACAGGAAAGTCGTATTTTTTACACAATGCCCAGTGGATTAGTTTAAGCAACTTGGTCATGTCTTGATGATGATGATGATGATGATGATGATGATATTATTATTGATGTGCATGTTCTTTTCATCGCAGAACCTCAGATGAAGAAGTGACCAAAAAGACAGGATCTAGATGACTTTTTTTTTTAAAAAAAATTAATCCCATTTATATCCCGCCCTTCTCCGAAGACTCAGGGCGGCTTACAATTTAAAGCACAAATCAATGTGCTTAGCAGTAGCCTTCATTCTATGTATATGCCTGCTTGTTAGGGCTTTCACACACACCCCAAGCGGCATTATTACAAAGTCAGCTTATTGCCCCCAACAATCTGGGTCCTCATTTTACCTACCTCGGAAGGATGGAAGGCTGAGTCAACCTTGAGCCTGGTGGGATGCGAACCTGCACTAATTGCAGGCAGCTGGTGTTACTTAAGGAGGCATTAGCCCACTGCTCCACCAAGGCTCAGACTTGCAGATTAGAGGACATGGACAAGACTGGACTGAGCAATTTTGACAAAAAAGGATGAATAGATGAGGAGGAGGGATTGTGGCACTCATCCTGCCCTCCTCCTCCCTGTTCTTCAGTAGGCCGAAAATTAAAAAGACGAGGCAAAATGGAACGTTGGAGCAGATGTCCTTTCTAGATGAAGGCCTCCTATACAGAATGAGAAACAAATAAGTGTTTCAGGCAGCTCCTTGTGATATTTCAGAAAATGCCAGAAACTGCCATTCTTGATGCAGTCGTGAATGTGAGATGCAGCCCACTTATCTGCTCCTTGTGACCGTGGCATCAGTTTTTGTGTGTGTGCATTTCTACATCTTGACAAACCGATATCCTGGCTTATCAGATTTCTTCCACTCCCTCTTTCTCAGCCCTAGGAAGAATGCAGTTCAATTTATTCTCTTTGTCAAAACACTAATTGTATTTGATGACAATAATTTTGCCTTTGATACAGCTAACCCGTAGAAGACAAAACGAATTTTGTGTTTAATCTTGGATGATTTTTTTTGTTGCATTCTGTTCTTGTTCACTGCAAACATCTGTCATACCTCTGCTTTAGCTTAGTGCGTTCAATAAGAAGGAATCTATCTGCCTTTGGCAAAAATGTTTTCTGCCCTTATTATCAGGTATCTAGCATCCACAGGGAGACCATCTGCCTTAATGTGTAAATTAATGGAAAGTTCCAGACTTTTGTCCTTGAAACGTATCTGAAAGTTCTCAGAAGCCTGGAGATAGCTTTGATGTTATAATCATTCAAAGTACTCAGGCTGTGTTTTTAAGTAGGTTTCTTGGTATGGTTGTTATCTATAATTTTTCTGTTGTTGTTTTTCCTGTATCGCTCAACCACATTTTAAGATGCAACTGAAGAATTCGAAACAAAATCCTGGAGAGATTTGTAACATTTATGATCTGTGCCAGTGTTCAGATGCTGCTAAAACCTGACATTTTTAGCCTTATGATAGGTTGTTGTTGTTGTTAGCTGCGAAGTCGTGTCCGACCCATCGCGACCCTATGGACAACATTCCTCCAGGCCTTCCTGTCCTCTACCATCTTCTGGAGTCCATCTAAGCTCACGCCTACTGCTTCAGTGACTCCATCCAGCCACCTCATTGTCTGTCGTCCCCTTCTTCTATTGCCCTCGATCTTTCCCAGCATTAGGCTCTTCTCCAGTGAGTCCTTCTTTCTCATTAGGTGGCCAAAGTATTTGAGTTTCAGCTTCAGGATCTGGCCTTCTAAAGAGCAGTCAGGGTTGATCTCCTCTAGGACTGACCGGTTTGATCGCCTTGCAGTCCAAGGGATTCGCAGGAGTCTTCTCCAGCACCAGAGTTCAAAGGCCTCAATTCTTTGGCACTCAGCCTTTCTTATGGTCCAACTTTCACTGCCATACATTGCAACTGGGAAGACCACAGCCTTGACTATACGCACTTTTGTTGGCAGGGTGATGTCTCTGCTTTTTAGTGTGCTGTCTAGATTTGCCATGGCTTTCCTCCCAAGGAGCAAGCGTCTTTTAATTTCTTGGTAGGTAACTGACAATAATAGCTATGCTAGGCTCTAGAGCAAGGGTCTCCAACCTGTGGGCTGTGGCCCACTTGGCCCCTGGGCTGCAGGGCAGGCTGGCCCATGTGTGCACGTGTGCGCTCACTCTCATCCCCATCCACACTAGTCCCCTGGTGAAAACGGGGCACTGCGGTGCAAAAATGGGGCGCCGCCAAGCGAAAACGGGGCAGGGCTAGCGACTGTCACACGGGCACTAGCCCTACCCCAGTGGTGGGATTCAAACAGGTGAACAACCAGTTCTCTTTGTGGATGCCGCTTCCGGAAGTCCGTTCTGGGCCCGGGTTCTGCCGAAGTGGTGCGAGCCGGCTGAATCCCACCACTGCACTACCCCGTTTGCATCACTTGTGTGCTCGCGGCCCCATTTGTGTGCACGCACAGGTAAAATGCTTCCCTCTCTCTTTCCCTCCAGTCCGCCAAACTTCAATTTTCTATGAGTCATCCAGAGCAAGAAGGGAGTGAAGGGAAGGTTTCCTGAAGAAGTTTAAAGGTAAAGGTAAAGGTTCCCCCGCACATGCGTGCTAGTCGTTTCCGACTCTAGGGGCCGGTGCTCACCTCCGTTTCAAAGCCGAAGAGCCAGCACTTGTCTGAGGACGTCTCCGTGGTCATGTGGCCGGCATGACTATACGCCAAAGGCGCACGCAACGCTGTTACCTTCCCACCGTAGTGGTCCCTATTTTTCTACTTGCATTTTTACGTGCTTTCCAACTGCTAGGTTGGCAGAAGCTGGGACGAGTAACAGGCGCTCACTCTGTTACGCGGCACTTGGGATTCGACCCGCCAAACTGCCGACCTTCTGATTGACAACCTCAGCGTCCTAACCCACTGAGCCACCGCGTAGAAGTTTAGGGTAATCCATTTTCGAAATTCTGCCAAGAAAACTGCATGCCTGTGTTCAGGAAATGTCTGAAATGGTATAGGGTTTCCTGCCTGAGCAGAGGCTTGGACTAGAAGACCTCCAAGGTCCCTCCCAACGAATTCTATTCTATTCTATTCTATTCTATTCTATTCTATTCTATTCTATTCTATTCTTCTCCCATCCCATCCCGCCTTCTGTTCTGTTCTGTTTTCTATTCTATTCTATTCTATTCTATTCTATTCTATTCTATTCTATTCTATTCTATTCTATTCTATTCTATTCTATTCTATTCTCCCATCCCATCCCGCCTTCTGTTCTGTTCTGTATTCTACTCTATTCTATTCTATTCTATTCTATTTAATTCTAATTCTAATTCTAATTCTAATTCTAATTCTAATTCTAATTCTATTCTATTCTATTCTATTCTATTCTATTCTATTCTATTCTATTCTATTCTATTCTATTCTTGGAATGGGAATTCTTCAACCTAAAAAAATGCATCTATGCCGTATTGTGCCATATTTCTTACAAAATCCCACAGAAATATTTTTATTACTATCTGCTACATTACAGTTTCAAATTCTTCTATTAACTTTCAGAGATGATGAATAGTCAAGAGCTGTCATCCAACTGGGAATTTCTTTGCATTCTCCTTCAATCAATTCCTCCCAAGATGGTAAGATGGCTGACTCCATGAGGCTTTGCTCATTTTACAATAAGGTAGCTCTGGAAACCTTGCCAGCATTTTTTTTTACCATCACTAATCATAGCAGAGAATTCTAAATAACGATCCTTCAAATCTTGGAGATGTTCCATATGCAACTCCAAGAGACCTGCTGAATTAAAGGAGAAAAAGAAATACTGAATGGCAGCCAAAGCATATGTTGTCTTTCCTTAGGGCAGCCGCATCTCACGTTACTAAGGGGGGAAAAATGTAATTTATGGTCAGAATGGGCAAGATAAAAAACAACTGCCATGACAAAGGTTTTATGACTTAGAGCAGTGTTTCTCAACCTTGGCAACTTTAAGATGTGTGGACTTCAACTCCCAGAATTCCCTAGCCAGCCAATCCTCCGTTCCGCCCCCAACTCACCGGCCGGCGCTTCACCCCCCATCTCTCGCTTGCCCGCTGCCTCGCCCGGGACCAGCGGTGGCGCAGCAGCCCAGCCAGCCAGCGGGCGGACGGGCGGAGAGAAGCCCGGCCCGGAGGGGAGGGAGCGGAGTCGCCGGGGCCCACGTGGAAACAAGGCTTTACTGCCACACACACACACACACACACACACACACACACACACACACAGAGACGGAGGGAAACAAGCTTGACTGAGGAGGGAAACAAGCCCCTCCCACACACACACACACGCACGAGGAGGGAAACAAGCTTGACTGAGGAGGGAAACAAGCCCCTCCCCCACACACACGCACGCACGAGGAGGGAAACAAGCTTGACTGAGGAGGGAAACAACGCTTGACTGCCGCCTCCCTAGCAGACCACCCCATTCCTGTTAGAAATGGAGCCCAGTACTTCTAGTACTCTTGCACCAATGGAGCCCAGTACTTCTAGTATTCCTGCACCAAAACAAAGACGCAGGTCATACGAAGCTGCTTTCAAACTAAAGGTTGTGTTAAGAGCAGAACAAAGCAATAACAGTATTGCAGGTAGGGAATTTGGTGTTGATGAAAAACAAGTGAGGGAGTGGCGGAAAATGAAAGCTGAGTTGGAAAAGATTCCAAAGGCAAAAAAAGCTCGACGTGGTTTAACAACTCCATATGTGGCTCTAGAGACTGAATTGCATGAATGGGTTATGGAGTGTCGTCAAAATGGTTACTGCGTAACACGCATGGGAATTCGCTTACGTGCCCTTCAAATGGCTAAAGATGACAAATTAAAAGTACCAGGCATTGAAAATTTTGTTGCGTCAGCAGGATGGTGTACTGGCTTCATGAATAGGTATGGCCTATGTTTGCGGCAAAGAACAAAGATTTCACAGAAGTTGCCAAAAGACCTTGATGAAAAAGTGATGTCATTCCATTCATTCATCATAAAACAAAGAAAGATCCATAACTATGACCTGGGAGATATTGGGAATATGGATGAAACACCTATGACCTTTGATCTTCCAAGCAACAGAACCGTGGCAAGTTTGGGAGACAAAACTGTTTTACTCAGAACCACAGGTAATGAGAAAAACCATTTTACAGTTGTTCTGTCATGTTTGGCTAATGGAACTAAGCTGCGGCCTGTCATTATTTTTAAAAGAAAGACCTTGCCTAAAAAGGTCAAATTCCCACCACGAATTACAGTGCGCCCACATGTTAAAGGCTGGATGGATGAAGATGGAACAAAAAAGTGGCTGGAAGAAGTTTGGAATGGACGACCAGGAGCAGCCTTAAAGAAAAAACCATCATTGCTAGTTTGGGATATGTTCAGAGCCCACACATCTGATGACATAAAAAGATTGGCAAAGTCTTCTCAAGTTACTTTAGCCGTTATTCCAGGTGGGCTTACATCTGTATTACAGCCCTTAGATGTGTGTTTAAATAAACCTTTCAAAGACCGTGTGCGAAAGATGTGGTGCGAATGGATGTCATCTGGTCAAGCCCGACTAACAAAAGGTGGAAATATGATGAAGCCTGACATAGAACTGATAGCAAAGTGGGTTCGTGATGCATGGGAAGAGATTCCAGAGGACATGGTGAAGCACGCCTTCAGGAAATGTGGCATAAGTAATGCTATGGATGGCAGTGAAGACACTGCTTTGCATGAGGAGGACAACTGTGATAGTGATGACAGCGAACTCTGTGACAATGTATATGATGATAACCTCACACCAGCTACAGCTGCAGCTCTGTTTGCAGATACAGATGAGGAGGAGGAATCCAGTTTTGAAGGATTTTGATGCTTGTGTTTTAGCTTGGTTGCTTATTGAGTTAAGGTTTTTGTACATTTAAAGTTATTGTTAATACTTTAATATTATATATTGTTTTTGTTGAATATACTGATAATATATTGTTTTTGTTGAATATACTGATAATATATTGTTTTTGTTGAATATACTGATAATATATTGTTTTTGTTGAATATACTGATAATATATTGTTTTTGTTGAATATACTGATAATATATTGTTTTTGTTGACCCTCTTTTCCACATGCCTCAATTAAAGCAATTTTATTGTTATCTACCTGTATTTTTATTTTTGAAATTTACCGTGAGCTGCTGCATTTCCCAGCCTCGGCTTATACTCGAGTCACCAACTTTTTCCAATTTTTGGGGGTAAAATTAGGGGTCTCGGCTTATAATCGAGTCGGCTTATACTCAAGTATATACGGTATGATTTTTTTAAAAAATGATGATTCATAACTTAGAATAAGGAAATTGAAATCTCCTTATTAGTACAGTGGAGTTAAAGGCTGAAACATATTACAGTGCTTGTTTCTCTGTAGCTTCCTGTGCAAAACCTACAGTATTTAAATGCACACACCAGCTGTCTGAAAAAGGAAGGATAAATTAACTGTGATGGTTGATACTCATTTGAAAAGAGTTCTATTCATGTGTTTCAATGCTGATGTCACTCTATTTTTCAGCAACAGACACAATCCCCAGGACATCTAAGCTGCCAAATTCTCAGTTAATTCATGAGAAATGGTAGGGGGGGAAAAACACCTACTATCACGATGCTAATACAAATAGAACGACACAAATGCACAGAAAATTGCCTACTATGAGGGACAAATGGAGTGGAAGTTTCTATGACTTAACTACTAGATTGTCAGATGGGAAAAATTAAAGTAGTTCTCCTTCTCCAAGTCCAAAATATATACAAGCATGTGTGCGTAAGCCTTGTTTTTGAAGCAAAACTAATCTGTAAATCCATGATGTGTCACTTTTTACAGATGTTGGACTTAAGACTGCCAACAGCAACAGTAATAATTAGGATTTATATATTTAAGAACAAAGTACTCAAATTCTTTGTGTTGGGATTTCCCTCTTCATGGACTTCAGCTGCCCCAGATTTCACACAGCATTAGATAGGAAGAGAGAAGATTGTAAAGAGGCAAGGAGAGAGATCTTTACTACCATATTTAAGTCTATGCCTACCTAACTGAATATCAGGTTAATATTAGCAGACACCTTTGCAAATGGTTAGATTGTGTAATATCCAATTAAGCACAGAACATATTTTACTGACTTTCACAGAGGAATCGCCAACCAAAATAGCATATTATAAGTACAAAACAGGAGAATATCTCTCATGTTGATTTGTTTTCTCTTTAGCTAATTCTATATCTAAGGGACGCGGTGGCTCAGTGGGTTAAGACGCTGAGCTTGTCAATCAGGAGTTCGGCAGTTTGGCGGATCGAATCCCGAGTGTCGCGTAACAGAGTGAGCGCCTGTTACTCGTCCCAGCTTCTGCCAACCTAGCAGTTCGAAAGCACGTAAAAATGCAAGTAGAAAAATAGGGACCACTACGGTGGGAAGGTAACAGCGTTCCGTGCGCCTTTGGCGTCTAGTCATGCTGGCCACATGACCACGGAGACGTCCTCGGACAAGCGCTGGCTCTTCGGCTTTGAAACAGAGATGAGCACCGGCCCCTAGAGTTGGAAACGACTAGCACGCATGTGCAGGAGAACCTTTACCTTTACTTAATTCTATATCTTTAGTCTTTCTTCCCTTTTGAACGGCATGGGACAATTCGGGTGCAGCCAGCTTGGCCCCCTTTGCAGGCATCCACTTTGATTTATTTCATTTCCGGCACAAAGACAGATCTTTCAGTCAGTGCCTGTAATGATCCCACCAGACAACCAACATTGCAGATTTCAACATGCAGCTCAGCTGATCTGGTTCAAAGCAACTGATATAACTTGATAAATGCAGGAAAAAAAATCCAAGTCAAGAGTCTGAAAACCTTCCTAATGCACACCAAGAATAAAAACCCAAGATAATTATAGCAAGATTGCTCACTCATTTAAAATCCAAGGTGATTTCATGGGCGTAAACTGACTTCATTAATTATATGCTTTTGCTGGCAACAAGAGAGAAATGGGAGCATTGGAGCACATCAAGGAGCATCAGCCTTCTGCTTAGGCATGATTAAGGTAGAATTCTGATTAAACTGACATCATGTGATTGTGCACGCAGCCATTCTCAAGCAATGTACAAAACAGCAGCTGGAGGTTTTTTAAAAAATCTTCAGTAATTATTAGTTTGAAGCCAGTTCTGCAAAGCACATGGCCTAAGCATAATTTTATTCATATAAACCATTACTGTGCTCACCATTACATAGGGAAAAGCTATGGGGCAATTATATCCACCACCCCAAAAGATGTTCAGAACAACAAACCCTCCAAAGAGAGCTGGTCTACATGGGTTCTTTCATGCAGTGATGCATGAAACAGGATGATATAATTATCTTCAGGAGATCCCCCATAAGGTTTAATATATTAGTTCAATAAATTAAGAAATATTGCCCAACAGCAAGTTGTGACATTCTGTAAGAACAAAAAATTCAAATCTACAAACTGAGTTCAATAACAATGTGAGATCATATTACATCTGGAAAAAAAAATGCAAAGAGCAACAAAGATAATTAAAGGCTAAGAGACTACAACATATGAAGAATGATTGCAGGAATTGGGTATGGTGCCGTCGGTCAGGTCAGGGATTGCCGGCTGGCGGCCCCCAGGGGGAGAGCATTCTTTGTGGGCGCGCCTGCCCTCTGGAATCAACTGCCTGTTGAGCTCCGGACGGCTCCCGACCTTCGCTCTTTCCGCCGTGACCTGAAGACTTGGTTGTTTGAACAGGCCGGCCTGGACTAAGGGTTTGGGGTTTTTAATTATTTATTGTTAGGGCTAAAATTAATTTAATTTTGCTTTTAACTTTTGTATGTAGTATTCTATTGCCCTGTACACACCGCCCTGAGTCCTTTGGGAGAAGGGCGGAATAGAAATTTAATAAAATAAATAAAAATAAATAAATAAATATGGCCAGTTTAGAGAAAAGAAGGGCCAGAGGTGACACGATAGCAGCATTCCCGTATTTGAGGGGCTACCACAAAGAAGAAGTCAACTTATTTTCCAAAGCACCAGAAGGCAAGACAAGAAACAATGGATGGAAACTGATCAAAAAGAGAAGCAACCTGAAATTAAGGAGAAACTTCCTAACAGTGAGAACAATTAAACCAGTGGAACGGCTGGCTTTTGGAAGTTGTGGGTGCTTGATCACTGGAGGTTTTTAAGAAAAGACTGGACAGCTACTTGTCTGAAATGGTATAGGGCAGTGATGGCGAATCTTTTAGAGCAGCGTTTTCCAACCTTAGGAACTTGAAGATGCGTGGACTTCAACTCCCAGAATTCCCCAGCCAGCATAGCTGGCTGGGGAATTCTGGGAGTTGAAGTCCACGCATCTTCAAGTTCCTAAGGTTGGAAAACGCTGTTTTAGAGACCGAGTGGCCAAACCCGCCCCGCCCACTCCTGCCCCCCCACCCGCAGGGTCACCCACCTCCATGGCCTGCTGCAGCAGATCACCCAGGTGGTCCTGCAGCGCCATGGTGGCCATGCCCTCCACCCGCACCCCGTAGTATCATCTGCACACAATGGGGTGCAAAGGCAGTCTTGTCCCTGCTGGCCGGCTGCCATGTGCTTGGCTGCACTGCTCTGTGCAGGCCGCGCCCAGGGGCGACTCTCCTCTGGGGGGGGCTGCTGGTGATGAGGGGGCCAGGGGGAGGCGGGGACCGGGATGACAGCACACATCCCAACAGACAGGGCTCTGAGTGCCACCTCTGGCACGCGTGCCATAGGTTCGCCACCACTGGTACAGGGTCTCCTGTTTGAGCAGAGTTTGGACTATTCTAGTCCAGTGTAGGAATCCACCTCTCCAGCAATTTAGACAAAACAACCAACCTGCTGTAGGCTATGAAATTAATAATTGCATTTGATGCTCTTTACTTCATTCCCACTCTAGACTGGGAAGAAAGAATCCCTTCTTTCTGATTACATCCATGTAGATCTTTAGGAAAGAAGAAAACGTGGGTTGGTTTCATTCCAAAAAGGGATGGGATCAACGGCTCGGCCTTGAGAGCAGAGTGGATCTGCTATAAGGCTAATGAGCACTTGTCTGAGGACGTCTCCGTGGTCATGTGGCCAGCATGACTATACGCCAAAGGCGCACGGAACGCTGTTACCTTCCCACCGTAGTGGTCCCTATTTTTCTACTTGCATTTTTACGTGCTTTCGAACTGCTAGGTTGGCAGAAGCTGGGACGAATAACAGGCGCTCACTCTGTTACGCGGCACTCGGGATTCAACCCGCCAAACTGCCGACCATCTGATCGACAATCAGCGTCCTAACCCACTGAGCCACCGCGTCCCTCTGAAAGGCGAGATACAAGCATGATATTAAGAAGGAACACAAAAAAGGGAGATTTTGATTAAAAGTAGGCTCTCGTGGTGATATTAAATATCTGTCCTATTTTATTTTAAGCCAACAACAGAGATTCACACTGAAGGGCAATTTTGTGGCATTTAAACTAGGCTTCCCTCAGGTAGCATATTCCAGATGTGCTAGATCACAGTTGTCATTAATTTTCAGCAGGTTTAATTTAAAGTATGGATGAGAGAAGGAGAGGGAGGGAGGGAGAGAGAGAGAGAGAGAGAGGGAGAGAAGGGAAGGAGAGATGGAAAGAGAGAGAGAGAGAGGCAGCACCTTACTCTGCAGCCAAATTCAACAGTGGCATCTCTCCCCAAAAATCATGTTGTCCAGTTAAAAGATCTGACATGTTTTAATACTGTTAATATTTAACACTTAACAGTTAAATATTTAATGGTAATATTTAATACTTTAATACTGACCGGAGGACTGTCGTGCAAAATTTTGTTCCATGCAACAGGACAAACCACGATTGCTCCCGTTTCTTTCACAATGATAATAATAATAATTTTAAAAAAACGGACAGCCCGTCTCTGAAAATAAAGACTGTCAAGCAATCTTCTCCTTAGTTCCCCCCCCCCACCCCAGGTATTCCTCTGCAGTCAAGAGGTGCAGATGTTTGATCCCTCCTCCCCTTTCACGTGGGAGGCAAACCCCCTCCGTGGAGTTTGAAAGTGCACACAACCACTGAGCCAATGCAGGAAGCGGCTTTTCTGCCTGCAAGATTCCAAACAAGTCTGGCATGGAAATTAACAGACATAACAAAGAAATAGTATTAATCATCCACTTTTTATTCAGTTGTAGAATCATTAAAAGCTGAATAAGCAGCACACTGTCAAAAACCCTTCCCTGGGGGGGGGTGCTGATGAAGAAGGTACAAGTACTGGATACTTTGACTGGATACATTACAGACATATATAATTATAGAAAGTTTTGATATTTGATTCTTTTTTTTCCCCCATCTCCTCCTATGCAAAATTAGGACTACGGAAAGCTCTCAAAGAAGCTGCTTTATACGGTTTGGCGGTGCTGATCAAGCATCTTTCTTCGAAGTGTGGAAGGAGCCATTAACTTTCAGTGCGTGTGTGTGTGTGTGTGTGTGTGTGTGTTTGTGTGTTCTCAATGCTTTGCTTCACTGGCATATTTAACACATCGGCAACATGGAATGCCTTTCAAAGCAGCCATGTAGATTTTTTTTGCAAATGACTCAACTCCTTTAATGCTCCGAAGAAGAGAGGCTTTATTTATATGAATGCTCTTTATAGACCGCTTCTTTTGAAGGTTTTGCCAACCCTCACAGGAATGAAACACAACTCCCCAATGTTACACTTTCCAGATCAGCCGGGGGGGCGGGGGCTGGGGACCACTGCTTTAGAGAACCCACCTAGGCAAATTGAAAGTAATCCCATAAAATAACATTAAAAAAAATAGAAACAAGAAGTTTGGCATAAAACTCAGCTAGAGCAGGGAAGGCCTGGAAAAAAAAAACCTGGAAAAATTTGGGAAAAATACAGAGGGGTTTTCCCAGGTTTTTTTTTTCCTCCTTTTTTTCCAAAGCCGTTTTTTCCCCAATTTCCCCACTTTTTCCAGGCCTTCCCGTCTCAGGTCTTTGTTGAAAAAAAAAAAAACATTTCTGTCTTTCCAATGACTGCCATGGAGCGGGCGGCTGGAGGTGGCAGTATATTTAGTAGGCTAGGCAGGCTGATCTCCTCCAGATATTTGGAACTAGTTCCTACAAGCCCCATCCAGGCTAACCGATGGTGAGGAGACCCACAGGATTTTTCCTGATCATCAGACTTTAGAGCGCAGGGAAGTATCCATCACCTTACTCTTGCAGACTAACTATTCATCCCACCATTTCCAAACCGTTTATCCCTCCGACTTCTTCACTGATTAACTGAATAAAATGATAGCATTACTAAGTCTCTGGGGAGCTTCTGTCGCCCTTCTACTGCCTAATGATGCTGCAGCACAGGGATCCTCAAACTTGGCCACTTTTAAGACTTGTGGACTTCAACTCCCAGAATTCCCCAGCCAGCCATGCTGGCTGGGGAATTCTGGGAGTTGGAGTCCACAAGTCTTAAAAGTGGCCAGGTTTGAAGACCCCTGCTGTACCAGCAACTCTACAGCAGGGGTCCCCAACCCTCGTGCTCGCCGCTCGCGCAAATGGAGCTGCGCACACGTGCTCATCCGCCACTTGCGCAGAACCCTGTCTTCTCCCCCCTCCCGATGGTCCCCAGCGTTGGAAAGGGTGGGAACTGCTGACCTACAGGATTCCCAGAAACCATGGGGGTGAGAGTCGAACTTACAGTGAGAGCCTAAGACAGGGGTCTTCAAACTCGGCCCTTTTATGACTCATGGACTTCAACTCCCAGAATTCCTCAGCCAGTGTGCCTGGCTGAGGAATTCTGGGAGTTGAAGTCCATGAGTCATAAAAGGGCTGAGTTTGAAGACCCCTGGCCTAAGAGATGCCTCACTACCACCATTTCACACAACACTTCAAACCAGGCTGCCCTCCCCTCTGAAAACGTCTTGAGGATTATGGTTGTTTAATTTTAGTTTAAATTTCTTGCACGCTTGTATTGGGATCAAACTGGGACAATTTTATGCGGGGGGGGGGGAATAGAAGAACCAGACCTAAACACACTCTCAGGTGATCCTGACTCTTGCAAGGCTTCGAAAATTTCCACTTCCTCACGGAAATGTTGCAGACAATGCTCAGATGGAAATTAAGTCACGGCAAGGTCAGATGCTTTTGATCTGTCTTTCCCCCCCCCCGACTAGGAAATTCTTCTCCTAATCTGAAAGAAATGAAAGCAGGTTTCGGAGCACCTTCAGAAAAAATGTTCTTCTCACATTCTCTAGGCCTGAGCTCTGTCAATGAATATACTCCTACAGCTCCTTAATGGTAGTTAGCATTGCGCAAGAGATCCGCGACAAAAAAATAGCTCAAACTTAAATTAGATGTGGAAAAGATAAAACATCTTCTGAGCTGGCTTTTTGGATACGTCGATGGGATTTCCTTGGGAAAACTGTATTTTGGCCATTGCCTTCTTTCGGATATCTGTTCTGACTTCAACAAAGCATTCCTTGTCTGGCGTAGCGGCCTCATATCCATGGACTAATCAGGTTTTCTACTGCTTAGATCTGAGATGAGCAAAACAGAAGCCCTGAAATAGCATCTAAGAGAGTTGTACAAAGCCATGCTGCATAGCCTTGAATTAATACGAGATGATTATGCAAGGTGTGACCCAGAAGACATAGTTTTTTAAAGAAAAGAGTGGCTAGAATCCAGATCTTCTTTTATATGGCACACACTAGAGCAACAGAAAGAAGGGGGGAAGGGGAGATATTCAGCATGGTTTCCCAATTCCAATAACGTCTTTGAGGGCAGATCGACATTTCTGCTTCCTTTACCTTGTAAGAAACTGATCTCTGATGGTGCGCACACGCCACAGCCAGACAGAAATGTGACAATACTGTTCATGAACAGACATAGCTTAAACCCGTTCTGCTGGATTTCTCCTTACCAGGAGCTGAACAAACCATAGTTTAAAAGTCAGGCTTATTTTCCTCCCCATTATGGCTTCCTCTCGCCTGTCTCTGATGTGCTTAGGAGAGGCGAAAGGGGATGCACAGTGCAAAATTTGTACAGCAGAAAGGACATAGTACAGAAATGTGTTGAACTGCTCCTATTAGAATTGAAGCCAATCAGTTAGCTCGTTTCCAAGCCAAAATCCTCTAGCTCAGAGGTCCCCAACCCCCGGGCTGTGGACCAGTACTGGCCACAGCATGCCAGCAACCAGTCCACACAAACAAGCAAAGCAGCACACAAAACCTTACACTCTCCGGTCCACAGAAAAACCTCTCTCCACGGAACCGGTCCCTGGTGCCCAAAAGGTTGGGAACCTCTGCTCTAGCTGCAACTGACTGTCATTGCAATAAGTGTTATTATGAAACACCCAGAGACTTTTAGCTACTTGGTGTGTTTTTTTAAAAAGAATAAGGAATAAGCAAAGCTTAAAAGAGCAAAGTACAAGTGCTACAACTCCTTGTAGAACTGAAGAAGCTTCTTGGATGAGAAGCGAAACATCTTCAAGAAAAGCAAAGAAAGTCCAGTCAATTTCTGTTCAGTCAGGGATTCCATGAAAAATGCAACTTGGCTGGGGTGCCTACATTTTTTGCAAGCAATTGTATAGGCCAAGGGGTAGGCAACCTTGGCTCTTTTATGACTCGTGGACTTCAACTCCCAGCTGAAGCTTCCAGGTGCTCTTCAAGGGCAGCCCCATGTAAAGCGCATTCCAGTAGTCCATTCAGGCAATGACCAGGGCATGATTAACCATAAGAACTTCATGATACAGGAACAGGTGCAATTGGCACACAACATAAAGTTGTCCAAAAATGAAGATGGGATAGAATCAAATAAAGACAGACTTAGTGTTTTGCCAATAATACCAATCAGGAAACCCACTAGACTGATTTCGGGCACTGTGATTTCGTGTCATTGTCACCAAGGGACAACTGAGCCAATATTCTTATGGCTTAACTGCAGCATAGTTCAGGCTTAAAAACTCCTGCTTTGCCATTGCAACGCTCAGGCACCATGGGCCCTGCCAGCAGGTCACATCCATGGGCAGAAACTGCTATCAACCTTCTCCTTAATTTTTCCACTGCCCTGCAGTTGCTACATTGCTGTAGAGCAGTGCTCCTCAAACTTGGCAACTTTTAGATGTGTGGATTTAAACTTCCAGAATTCTGGAAGTGGCTGGAGTCCACATATCTTAAAGATGACAATGGTTGGAGTCCACATATCTTAAAGATGACAAAATTGAGAAAGCCACACTTCTCTGTGCATTAATGATTCACCTGTGGAGATGGTTACCAGCATCAAACTCCTGGGTGTGTAGTTAACAAGTAGGCTGGCTTGGTCGCTCAACAGCGAGACACTGGTGAAGTGGGCACAGCAGCGCCTGCATTTCTGCGTCGCATGAGAAAAGCACATCTTCCTTCCCCTGTCCTGACCACTTTCTACAGAGGGACGATCGAGAGCATCCTGTCATACAGCATCACAGTCTGGTTTAGAAGCATCACTGCTTCAGACAGGAAGGCGGTGCAGAGAGTGGTTGAGGACAGCAGAAAAGATCATTGGCAGTTCCCTCCCTCCTATCCAGGACACGGCACACAAGTGTTGCTTGAGCAGGGTCATTTAAGATTGTCTGGGACACTACACATCCTCTTCATGACCTGTTTTCCTTGTTACCTTCTGGGAGGAAGCTCCGTGGTATCCGAAGCAGAACATCCAGATTCAGTCACAGTTTTGTTCCATACAGTATTAATCTTGTGAACTCTCAAGCTCTCTCTTTCCATTATGCATTCAAGATGGACAGTAATTAATATTTATATGTTACGTATATGTAAGGATGTAGGTCTATACATATGTTGTATGTAGGATGTTTAAATGTGTTATGTATGTGTACACTTTGAGAGCGAGCAACTAAATTTCATTTTTAATGTGTGTCATTATGCCCACAGTAAAAAAATGACAATAAAGATCATCTATATATCTAAATGCTGCTTTAGAGTCTTCATATCCTTCCTTCTGGAAGGAATATTGTGCAACTTGCCGGCATCTTGGGTCAACCATCTTTAACGATGGGGGGTGAGGTGTTACCCCCGTTGATAGGGCTCGCAACTTGGGCGTCCTCCTGGATTCACGGCTCAATTTTGAAGATCACATACTGTAGGAGCCGTGACCAGGGGGGCTTTTGCCCAGGTTCGCCTGGTGCGCCAGTTGCGACCCTATCTGGACCGAGATGCCCTACGCACAGTCACTCATGCGCTCGTGACCTCCCGTTTAGACTACTGCAACGCTCTCTACATGGGGCTGCCCTTGAGGACCACTCGGAGGCTTCAACTGGTGCAGAATGCGGCCGCGCGAGTTGTGATGGGGGTTTCCCGATACTCCCATGTAACAGCTCTACTCCGCGAGCTACATTGGCTTCCGGTTGCCCTCCGGGTGAGATTCAAGGTGCTGGTGATGACCTATAAAGCCCTAAATGGCTTGGTCCGGGTTATCTGAGGGAACACCTGCTGCCAGCATCAAGCTCCCTTCGTCCTGTGCGCTCCCACAGGGAGGGTCTTCTCAGGGTGCTGCCGGTTAAGGAATGCTGGCGGGTTATTCCCAGGGGAAGAGCGTTCTCTGTGGGCGCACCGGCCCTATGGAACCAACTCCCCATGGAACTTAGGACTGCCCCCGACCTTCGCTCATTTCGCCGGGACCTGAAAACTTGGCTCTTCGAGCTGTCTGGCCAAAGCTGAGGGGTTTTAATTTTATTGGGTTTTAGTTTAAATTTTGGGACTTGATTTAATTAATTTTAATTTGATTTTAATTTTTGTATGTCTGTTTTTAACCCTCCCTGTAAACCGCCCTGAGTCCTACGGGAATAGGGTGGTATATAAATTTAATAAAATAAAATAAAATAAATCTTCTTCTATAAGACAACCAAAACACAGGCATCACTAAAATATGAACAGTAAACTTTACTGATTTTCTTTTACTCATTAAAGAATGTCCTATTATTTTCCATATTTGCTAATCATATGCAATGAGTCAAATGTATATAATATTTATCACCAATCAAAGCTATCAAATTAGCAAACCTATCAGCAGTACTAGTTCTTTACAGTTCAATAGTGACTGATTTAATTCTTTTAATTATAATCCACAAAATCACTTGCAGTTTTGGTTAATAGTTTCACGTTTCTCAATCTTCATAACATTAAGATGTGTGGACTTCAACTCTGACAGCTGAAGTCCACACACATCTTTAAACATTAATTTAAAACATTCCAAGACTATTTCTGAACTGTAAAACAAAACTCTCCCTTGTATTTTGCCTATATACTAACTTCACAAATACTAAGCGAAAAGATTGTTCCAAGAATCAGCAAAAAATGGCTGTGCCTTCTTTTCATCACACTGTTACAACTGTCCTTGCTAGGACAAAAACCACTTTTTTCTTACCTAAAGGCATTGTATTTTATTTATAATTTATTTTTTTAAGACTGGCCAACCCACAATAATTCTATTATAACCATCACATTTGAAATATTAAGACGGCTCTGATAAATTGAATGCCATCGAATTAAGCTGTTTTTCAACTTGTGAGTTCAAGAGAGTGAATTGAAGAAAAGTGCACAGTTTTTAATGCAGATTCCAATATTCTTGTACTGGAAAACTAGAGAAATAAAGATATAGCCTGAATTATTTTGACAGAGAACTGTATTGCATATAAATCTACTGGCAGCTGACTTTGCAATGTAGTCCTAACATAATGAACTGGGCTAGAGATTTCTCTCCAGGTTTCTAAAAGAGCCAGAGTTAGAAATAGGGAATCTTGTTAATCGCAGTGCATAAAACACAAACGGCTGTTCCCATAATGCACTTAGGAGATCTTGACAAATGCCATGAAGTCACCGATTCAGAGCAGGGAGGATACTACTTTAAGAGAGGGTAGAAAGGAAACAAAGGGAGAGTGAATCATGGGATGATCACGCAACTTCTAGGGCACAGCCAAGACTGTGAGCAAGGAGACTGCACTGAGATCTGTCCAGGAAGAAAGAGAATGGCCATTAAGCAAAGCAGCAGCAACATACAGCAGTCAAATGAGAAGACCTGAGCATGACCTCAAAGGCTGTAGAGTTGGGCCACAGAGGATCTCTAGTCTGTCTCAGCTGAGCCTGACAGACAGACAATAGCAAGCCGTGGACATTCGTAATGGGCAGCTCCTCATCGAATTAAGACAAAAGTTTTGGAAGAAAACAGCTATGACTGTGTTTCCCCCCCCTCCCCCTCTATACCAGTATTTCTCAAACTTGGCAATGTTCAAGATGTGTGGGGAATTCTGAAGTTGAAGTCCACACATCTTAACGTTGCCAAGGTTGAGGAACACAGCTCTAGAAAGTGGCATTTATTCAGTCTTCAGGGAATATCTTCTAATCTATACCAATTGTTGAACTGTTTCTACAATTTGCCCACACTACAAAAGCCTCTGCATTGTACAAAGGATTCTGGGAAATCAGCACATACTCTTAATATGGGGCAATTGAGACCACCCAGAACCAGTTTGGTCTAGTGATGAAACCAAGAGGTGAGATCTATAGTCCCACCTTAGGCATGAAAGATGGGTGGGTGACTTCGAACCAGTCACACTCACTCTTTCTTCTCAGCTCAACCCACCTCACAGGGGAAAATAGGAGGAAGGAGTATTAGGTATGTTCACGGCCTCAAGTTAATTATAAAAATAATAAAGACAGGATAATAAATATAATAATGTATTTATTGCTTTCTAATGACCTCCTAGTACAGAGGTCTTCAAACTTGGCCCTTTTATGACTTGGGGACTTCAACTCCCAGAATTCTTCAGCCAGCGTTCTTGGCTAAGGAATTCTGGGAGTTGAAGTCCACAAGTCATAAAATGGCCAAGTTTGAAGACCCCTGTAACTAGTAACTGGAGCAGTTTAGGGGTGGGGACCTGGCAATCCATCTAACAGAAAAACTCTTTCATCAGTTCCTATCTTTTGCTGCAAAAAATCTCCCAATAAACCATGGGAAATCTCAGGATTTCCCAGAATGGGAATAAACGTTAAGACACTTATTAAATACCAATCCAATAAATATTGCTGCCATGCAATTTGTTTGCAGAACTAAGCTGTAAAGAAGACATCTGTTAAGATGCTTTAACCAACTTCTTTAGAGGATGTTGGAGATGGGTTTATGTTAAGATTCTTGAAAGTCACAAATCCCAGAATGTACAACAGGTGTTAATCCAACATGAAAACAACAACAGACTCCAACTTGGGGAACAAAGGCCTTTTTACTGTCTAGGAGGGGATTTAATTGTTTATACTGCATTCTAGAAACTGGAGCAACATAGATCAAGCTTTATTCTCCCTGCATAAAGATCCAGCTTTGTCCATTTTCCCTCAGAGAAATAACGTCAACGCTGCTTTATCAGATTCCCTCACAGATGGCAAAGCATTGATGAGGACATAAGTGAGGGCAATTCCACATCCTGTTTTTTGCCTGCTCTGGTCACAAGAAACATGTTATATTATGGCCTGTGTTAGAAACAAGGCAGGAAGAAAACAGAGTGTTGATTTCAGCTGGTATCAATGAAATAGGGAAGAGGTTTGTTTTTTTTCCTTCTAAATAAATAAAACCTCCCAGAGGCTTCAGTTGCAGCAAGATCCAGCAGTAGTTATTATTATTATTATTATTATTATTATTAATTTAATTTATATACCGCCCTTCTCTCAAGAGACTCAGGGCGGTTAACAGGGCAATACATAAAAACAGATACAAAAGATTAAAATTATTAAAACATGATTAAACAGTGCCCATAATAATACAAATTTAAAATTAAAATCATAGTAACAATCCCACCCCATCCCATCAGGCCAGGCCCGCTTCGTTAAAGAGATGGGCTTTAAGGTCGCCCAGCCCAGAGAACATTAAAATAAGTTTCCTCATCTCACCTTTCCTTTTATTTTTTCCAGGCCAGCAAAGTAACTGAGACACACCTTTGATACCCCCTACCTGAGGCAAATCAGGCTGGCCCCTGAAATAAAGCTAAAGTGCAATTCACAACAGCCCCCCCTCCTGCTCAGCTCTTTAAAAAATTAAGCCCTGGCAGATGAGACAAACTTTGTTTTCCTGAAAAGAACGAGTCACTCAAATACAGATTTGTCTTACTAAAATGATCTAGCAGGAAGCAGAGACAATTCCCATATAGGGGGATTACTAGGCCTGCTATATCCATACAACCAGGGCTTTTTTTCTCATAGAACGCTCAGAACGGAGTTCCGGCACCTTTTTTGGATGGAACCCTGTAGGGTAGGCAAGGCGGGTTGTATGACATATGTGAGTTCAGGCACCTTTTTCTTTTACAAAAAAAAGCACTGCATACAACTATACGGGGGAACAACTGTATCTCCCACATTTCAGAGTCTGTTGTGCAAGAATATTTCAAGGTTTTTTTTACAGATTATACCAATAACCCATGAAAGGATCTCTTCCTTTTTCTTAAAACACTTTAACAGACCGGAGCTTCTAGTTGTAGCTGGGTCACCCTAATTCAGCAACTAGTGGCCGGTGTTTCATTTTGCATGGCCACAACCAGTGCTTTTTTTTTTTTTGTAAAAGAAAAAGGTGCCGGAACTCACACACGTCATAGAACCCGCCTTGCCTACCCTACAAGGTTCCATCCAAAAAAGGTGCCGGAACTCCGTTCTGAGCGTTCGTTCTATGAGAAAAAAAAGACCCTGGCCACAACGATGGGCACTTTGGAGACTACAGCCAGATACAACTGGACAGCTTGCACGTGAGAATCATCCCTCCCTCCCTCAATCAGAATAGAGCAGGGAAGGGACCTTGGAGGTCTTCTAGTCCAACCCCCTGTTCAAGCAGGAAAACCCTATACTATTTCAGACCAAGAGGAGGCCTGTTGCTTTAACAGTAACGCAGAGGCAGAATTTTGTCCAGGTTTTTGTTTTTTTAAGGAACCCTTTCGGCCTGAAGCAGAAAAGCTACAAAGCAGGGGTCTTCAAACTTGGCCCTTTTATGACTTGTGGACTTCAACTCCCAGAATTCCTCAGCCAGCAAAGCTGGCTGAGGAATTCTGGGAGTTGAAGTCCACAAGTCATAAAAGGGCCAAGTTTGAAGACCCCTGCTACAAAGGGACAGTCCTGGGCAAGGCGGGCTCCTCTCCAGCACTTCGCAGGCTGGGGGCGGGCAAAGAACCGAGCCCCTGAGCAGGTGCAGAGGGCTGCTCCGAGAATTTATTGAGAAGGAGAGTCAGGGGAGAGAAAGGGGTGGCGGCGCCCCGGAGCCTTTCTCCCGGCCCAGCAAGGCTGCGGTTTTCTCTACCAGGGACGTCTCCGGGTTGCCTTCGCCCCTTCCCCTCCTCCCACCGGCTGCCGCCGCTGCTGCTTTCCCTCGGCGTATCCAACCGGCCCCCTGACGCCTCTCCACTCACCCAGCCCACTGATCTCGTGGCGGAGGCTAACGCGGGTCCTCTCCTCCACTACGGCCCGCAGCATCTGCTGAAGGGAGCGGTCCAGCTCCCCGCTGTCGACGTCCTGCTGCCCGACTGCCGCGAAGGAGGAGGCCATGCCAGCAGCGCCCGCCCAGCGCCGGGCATCTCAAGCGCTCGGGCCGGATTGCCCCTTCCCCTGCCCCAGCGTGGGGGGACGAGGCAAGAGAGCTACTGCGGGGGCATGGCCGCTGCAAAATGCCCGTCGCCACTGCACCCCCTCCCCGCCCTCCTCCTCCTCCTCCTCCCGGGGAGGCTTCTCCGCCGGCCAGTGCCTCTTCCGCCTCCGCAGCCGCAGCAGCAGCAGCAGCCGCCGACTATCTGCAGCTGACGGCGCTTAGCCTTTTTAGAACGCCTCCTGCCACCCGCTAGCTCGGCGCGTCGCAGCCAATGGGGGAGCGGCGAAGAGGGGAGGGCGTGGCCGAGCCCGGGCGGGACCCCTGACGTCACCCGCTCCCGGACCGCCAAGCTCTTCTTTGCTGCTGCTGCTGGTGCTGCCGCTGCTGCCGTTGCTGCTATCGCAGCCGAGGCGGAGAAGCCGCGGGAATGCCAGACGGGAAGAACGGGCGTCTGGCTTCTTTTCCTGCAGCCGGCAGGCGTGATTCACCGCCGTGCCCAGGCCGCCCGCTCCCTGGAACCAGCACTTAGCCGGCCCGCTGATGTCGGGAGAGGTAAGGAAGGGAATATTTATTTATTTATTTTATTTTATTTTATTTATTTTATTTTATTTATTTTATTTTATTTTTTATTTTATTTTATTTTATTTTATTATTTTATTTTATTTTATTTTATTTTATTTTATTATTTTATTTTATTTATTTTATTTTATTTTATTTTATTATTTTATTTTATTTTATTTATTTTATTTTATTTTAATTTTATTTTATTTTATTATTTTATTTATTTTATTTTATTTTATTTTATTATTATTTTATTATTTTATTTTATTATTTTATTTTATTTATTTTATTTTATTTTTTTATTTTATTTTATTTTATTTTATTTTATTTTATTTTATTTTATTATTTTATTTTATTTTATTTTATTTTATTTTATTATTTTATTTTATTTTATTTTATTATTTTATTTTATTTTATTTTATTTTATTTTATTATTTTATTTTATTTTATTTTATTTTATTTTATTTTATTTTATTTTATTTTATTTTATTTTATTTTATTTTATTTTATTTTATTTTATTTTATTTTATTATTTTATTTTATTTTATTTTATTTTATTGGATTTGTATACCGCCCTATTTCCGTAGGACTCAGGGCGGTTTACAGGGCAGTTAAAACCATGAATACAAAAAAAAAATTAAAAACAGTTCAAACAATTAAATTAAATTCAGGCCCCAAGAGTACATCTAAAACCCAGTTAAATTAACAACCCCACAGTCTGAACCAAACAGATCGAAGAGCCAAGTTTTCAAGGCAAATCATACCCCGCCGGATGAAGTTATAATTAGGAGAATACTTGATTGTGCAGAAGCAGACACATTGACCAAGAAGTTGAAGGGTAAAGAAGAGACACCAGCATTTCTATTATGGAATAAATGGTATATTTGGATGGATAAAAGATTAAAGAAATGAGGGTGGCTTGGAGGTTGGTCAAAAATGAAGTGATATAGTCTTTGTTAATGAATAAGCTTTGGAGTTGAATAGTTATAAGAGACTTAATGAGTGGAATATAATTGTTAGTTTAGAAGTAGATATAATGTGAAATTTTTGAAATGGTTTTCAATTTTTTTGATTTCTTCGTTTTTTGTATATTGTAAAAAATTTTTTGTCTTTGTTGGTGTATGGTGTGTTTTTAACACGAAATGTAAATAAAGATTCATTTTTAAAAAAAAAAGAAATGAGCGAAGGTCGGGGGCAGTCCTAAGTTCCGTGGGTAGTTGGTTCCATAGGGCAGGCGCACCCACAGAGAACGCCCTTCCCCTGTGAATAACCCGCCGGCATTCATTAACCGGCGGTACCCTGAGAAGGCCCTCCCTGTGGGGGCGCACAGGACGATGGGAAGATGATGCCGGCAGCAAGTGTTCCTTTAGATAGTCCGGACCCAAGCCATTTAGGGTTTTATAGGTCATTACCAGCACCTTGAATCTCACCCGGAGGGCAACCAGAAGCCAATGCAGCTCACGGAGAAGAGGTGTTACACGGGAGTATTGGGAAGCTCCCATGAAAAGTTGCGCAACCCTTTTTGAACGTCATTGCTGTAACTAAATTATTATTACCACTGTTTTTTTTGTAAAAGAAAAAGGTGCCGGAACTCACAAATGTCATGCAACCCGCCTTGCCTACCCTACAAGGTTCCATCAAAAAAAAAAAAAAGGTGCCGGAACTCCGTTCTGAGCGTTCTGTGACAAAAAAAGCCCTGATTATTATGGTCCCATTTATGTCTTCCAGGGACAAGCAGAAGTGCCCTGAACTGGTTGCACTGCGGAGTTGATTCCGGCCCAAAAGCCTAAAAAGCGAAGTACCGATAATCATCCAAAGGTTTAGCGGAAGATAAAGAGACTTCGGTGGATAAAATAATGCTTTCTAGGTATTGCACTTAAAAACTGAAGCCATTGCCCGAGCAAAGCGAACGCCTTGCTTTGATTATGATTATGAGCCTTGGTGGAGCAGTGGGCTAATGCCTCCTTAAGTAACACCAGCTGCCTGCAATTAGTGCAGGTTCGAGTCCCACCAGGCTCAAGGTTGACTCAGCCTTCCATCCTTCTGAGGTAGGTAAAATGAGGACCCAGATTGTTGGGGGCAATAAACTGACTTTGTAATAATGCCGCTTGGTGTGTGTGTGAAAGCCCTAATAAGCAGGCATATACATAGAATGAAGGCTACTGCTAAGCTTGTAAGCCGCCCTGAGTCTTCGGAGAAGGGCGGGATATAAATGGAATTAAAATTAAATAAATAAATAAATAAAATAAAATAAATTACGGCGGTGAAATTGCATCATGCAAAACCCGTGTTTGCGCGGTAGGCTTGCATCACGATGTTGCAAGATTTGCGTAGGGACGGTTCTGTAAATCCGTATCATAAGTGATAAATAAGACCTCTCTCTCGTGGGCCATCTTTGGCTCAAGCATCCTCCACAGATGCACAGCTGGAAGCAGGCTGTCTTGGGGTTGCAGAACAGCAATTTCATGTACCTTCAAAATCTGGGATTGCATAACGCAGGGGTCTTCAAACTTGACCCTTTTACGACTTGTGGACGTCAACTCCCAGAATTCCTCAGCCAGGGAGTTGAAGTCCACAAGTCGTAAAAGGGTCAAGTTTGAAGACCCCTGGCATAACAGATCCTCTTACCAACTGGAGAACTTCATGATCAGAGGAACTGTCTTACCCCCAATTGCATCAACCTGTCTCATCCAATCAGGTAGGGAAGACCCAATACAGGCCCAATCAAAGAATTTTAGTTGGTGAGGCCCCGGAAGACAACCTTCTCTGCTGTTGCCCCCATCCTCTGAAATATTTTCCCTCCAGAGGTGAGATGGGACCCCAACCTTCTCTTTCAGAAGGATATAAAGACTTGGCTCTGCCAAATTTGCATGGGGCTTGCAGAGTGATGCAACGCTGGAGGTGGTTAGTACCTTGAAGACACTCTGCCCACCTTTTAATTTTTAATTTAGCAATAGCACTTAGACTCATACACCACTTCACAGTGCTTTGCAGCCCTCTCTAAGCGGTTTACAGTGTCAGCCTGTTGTCCCCAACAATCTGGGTCCTCATTTTACCGACCTTGGAAGGATGGAAGGCCGAGTCAATCTTGAACCGGTGAGAATCGAACTGCCAAACTGCAGTCAGCCAGCAGTCAGCTGAAGTAGCCTTATTCTATTTTTATTTTTATCTGGCTCCCATTTTAGTTTTTTGTATGTTTTTAGCTACAAACTGCCCAGAGACAGTAGAGAGTGAAATTCTGTGTGTGTGTGTGTGTGTGTGTGTGAGAGAGAGAGAGAGAGAGAGAGAGAGAGAGACTAAAACTGTTAAATAAATCTAATAAGTTGTAGGATGTGCAATCAAACAACTGAAGTTTATGATTTTGGATCCGGCAAGAAAACCACAGAATTGCGAGATGCCTTCATTTCAAGACCCATGTTGGGGACCTAATATTGTGAGGTTTTATTTCACTTTTCTCAAGAAGCAAATTAATTCCTGATACTCCTAAGGAAGGGGGTGCAGTGGCTCAGCAGTTAAAGAGCTGAGCTTGTCAGCTGGAAAGCTGATTGCCTGGTTTGAGATCTGGGTGCCGCACGATGGGGTGAACTCCTGTCGCTTGCCTCAGCTCCTGCCCACCTAGCAGTTCGAAAGCATGCAAATGCAAGTAGATAAATATGGTCCCCCCCCCCAGATGGCAGCAACAGTACCATCAAATCAACCCCTTGATGGGTTCAGTTTCCATTTGTGGTCCCCAGGCTCGCTTTCAAACCACATTTGTAGGGTCATTCAGAAAAATAACAATGTGGAGGCCAATCTCTTGGGGAAATGATGTTCCATAAAGAAGGGGCCACCACTGAGAAGGCACTTTTTTGTAAACCTATCAGATGTATCTCCCTAATGGATGGGGCTCGTATGATACCGTGCCTTGTGGGGTTTTTTTGGACATTGGTTGCTGGCTGGTTCTACCCTCATTACCACTCGGGGACAATTTGGCTTGCTGCGAACATTTTCCTATAAGGGCACTTTCACAGTTTATATGTCCAATATGGGAGCATCTTCTACAGGGAGATTGCAGCTCGCTTGGGTATGGGGAGGTACCTTGGACCACCCAGAGATAGTTTTTGGTAGATTTAGTCATTATTACAGTATTATTCACCTCAGTATATCAGAATGGTTAGAACTCTTCATTCTTTAAATCTGTGGTACTTATTTATTTGTTATGTATATGTAGGGGTGTGGGTCTATACATATGTGTATATAGTATGGTTAGGTGTGTGTCATGTATGTTACATTTTGAGAGCAGGCAACTAAATTTCATTTTTGATGTGTGCTGTTGTGCCCACAGTAAAAAAAAATGACAATAACGGTTATCTTATTTTATCTTAAATCATATTTATTTATTTATTTATTTATTTATTTATTTATTTATTTATTTATTTATTTATTTATTTAGATTTATATACCGCCCTTTCCCAAAGGACTCAGGGCGGTTTACAGGGCATTTAAAAAACAGTCAATACAAACGTTAAAACAAATTAAAAGAGATTAAATAGAACCCTGAGAAAATTAAAACCCAGTTAAAATAATTTTAAACAATGTCTTTTGTTTAATCATTGTCTCTTAATCATTGGTGGAGATTTTCAGTGGGATAGAAATATTTCTCCTAAAAATGTACTTATGTACTCTATTGGAAAATATAGAGAAGTGTAAAATGGTAACTTTAAATCAATTACTTTGTAATGATTATTTTAAGCAATTTCTAACACCTTCAGACAGAATTTTTTGACAGCAGCAATCTAATCAATTCAAGCATGCTTTGATAGGTCAGTATGGATGGACCATCTGCTTTAACTGCCTCAGAGAAACCTAAGGAGGTGTTATTTTTAGAGAGTCTGCTTTGGACTTCAATTTCATTTCTTGGCTAGATTTATGGAATAACCAATAATGGAACGTCAATTAATGCAAGTTTTTTTAAAAACGTTAAGCTTGTTTCTTTGGATTTGAGGTTGAAATTGATCAAAATTTTTATTCCCAATTTATTGGCTGCCCCAATTTATTGGCTGCCCCAAAGAATGCATCAGAATTTTCTTGGTGATATAAGATATTTTAGGGTATATTAATCAAATTGTTTTGTTCTTTATTTCTTTTTGGATTAATATTACATATACATATATGAAGAATATCTAAGTGAGATTGAGTTTGGAAAAGTACTGCTCTTCAGATGTCAAGGAAAATTGATTGTGGTTTTATTAAAAGCCAGTAAGAGATCTGTTAACGTGAACAGAGCTGCCTCTCCTACTGACAAGAATTAACACTGGCTCCCACTAGTAATTAAGCAGCCCACCATTAAGCAGAGCCCTTGAATTATTAAAACTGTCATATTTGCTGCCTAAGGTAGGAACGTAGACCCCAAACCTGATCAGATTATTCTGGTATTTAAATCAAAATATCTCTCCCACCTCATTTTTCCTTTCATTAATAACTTAGTTTCGTTATTCCTAATGTTTCGTTATTCCTAAACATTATTCCTAATGTTTTCTTCTTTTTAACATATTTAGCTGTTTTGTGATTTTTTTTCTTGTAATTTGTAAATTAAATTTAATTTTTAAAAGGCATATAAAAATACATATTAGTTTTGCTCACTTCCCCCAGAATTGATATCCTCCAGAAGTCTTTGACTCTTAATTCTCTGATTCCATCCAGGCTTGCCAAGGAACAGAAGTTGAACATCTCTGAAAAGCGCCAGCTTGGAGAAGTCGAGAATGCAAGAAATTTTCACCATCTTTACCTCAGTCGATTAAAAATGCCTGAACTGGCTGGGTCTCTTATGCTCCTGTCCCTGAAGGGGGATTGTCCATTTAGCAAGCCATTAAGAGACTTCCAGAAACATTAAGACTCTCTTTCAGTCAGTCCCCAGCCACTCATTCATAGCGATGAACTGGTGGTGCAACTCCCAACAATGGAGGATTTCAGCATGGTCCCACTTAAGTCTGGTGAATGTTTTTCCTACATGTGAGAAGGGAAACTCTTAGCCCGATGTTCCTGGGGTCTTGCTCATTACATAGGAAGGACAGAGGACAGATCAGCCCTTTACAGTAAATAGTTATGTATCTTTAAAAACCTTCTAGAAGCTGTTAAAAGAGTCTTCCTAAAATGAAGCTTTGGCATGGTGGTTCCTACCACACGGGAGAGACATTGCTGGAGTAATAGAATGTGAAAGGCCTGACACAGCAGTAGCACTTAGACTAGGGGTTCCCAAGTGGGGGTGTGAGACAATATTTCGGGGGTGCAAAAACTTGGGTTTTCAAAATTATATATGCGTAATTTGTTGCATTTATTTCAAACTTATAAGGAGTGCGAGAATATATCAGAAGCGTTCTAGGGGTGTGGGTTATAGAAAAGGTTGGGAGCCGCTGACTTAGACTAACATACTGCTTCACAGCCCTGTCTAAACAGTTTACAGAGTCAGCATATTGCCCCCAATAATCTGGGTCCTCATTTTATCAACCTCGGAAGGATGGAAGGCTGAGTCAACCTTGAGCCAGTGAGAATCGAACTGCTGAATTGCTGACAAGTCAGCAGTCAGCAGAATTAGCCTGCAGTACCACATTCTAACCATTGCGCCACCCCAGCTCTTTTGACGTTCCACTGTAGAGATTTCAATTCAATAACACAGACATGACATTAGTTAATGCTCAAAAGTGACCTCAGGAACACATTCTCAAAAGCCAGAACGAGTAATTGTTTGAAGCATGTGCGTTTCCAAGGAATGTTGACAGCTGTCCTGAAGTTGTCAACTTAGCCAGTTAGGAAAGACATTATTTCTCTGTTCAGCATTTCCAATTATATTTCAAGCTTTGGGGTGAAAAGACTGCGTTTGATTACCTTTAGAGGTGCAGAGATGGACAAGCACAGCCACTTGTCCATGTGGGCAGGAACTATGGGTCAAATGATCTCTTGGGATTTCTGTGAAATTAAAGTGAGACAGTACCTATATATCCATTTTATTGACCCCTTTGGAGGAAAATAGGACACAAAAATTACCCAAATTGTGCCATCTATAATCATATTTACAACTGGTCAAATCCCACTATATTGGTGGACTCTGTAGCTGAGACATTTCTTTTTTTTATGACAAATTTTATTGGTTTTCCAGTTTTATATTTAAGTATTTGGAAAGCAGCGTGGTGATTGAGTAGTCAATAGTTCAATAACAAAATCTTCAGTACATTTTTCATTTTTAATATCAGATTTCTGATCAGCCATAGTGTCCTGTCTCCTAAACCAGGGGTAGGCAACCTCGGCTCTTTTATGACTCATGGACTTCAACTCCCAGAATTCCTGAGTCAGCTGACTCAGGAATTCTGGGAGTTGAAGTCCATGAGTCATAAAAGAGCCGAGGTTGCCTACCCCTGTCCTAAACCAATGCTTCTTAACCTCAGCCACTTTAAAGTGGGTGGACTTCAACTCCCAGAATTCTATGCTGGCTGGAAAATTCTGGGAATTGAGGTCTACTTACCTTAAAGTGGCAAAGGTTAGAAAATACTGTACTCGACCATTCTTCTCTAGCCAATCCTCCAGATCTCATTATATTCTACACATTATGCCTAAAATGTGCCTGTCCCAAATATGGTCGGTGATCTCAGGGAAATGGAGAATTTTGGAGATATTTACAATATTTGTAATGTCAAAAAAAGCTCTCTTTTAGTCTTTTTAAAGGAATGCTGATTTTTTTTTGGGGGGGGGTGTAGAATGTTTTAAATAGTTTTTTATTTAACATTTGTTAAATAGGCAGCTACGTAAATGTGAAGCACAAATAAAGTTTAGCACTGGTTCATTTTTCAATTACTTTACATTTACTTACAGCTACTGGACTAGAATTTGAGTCGATCAGCAAAAATAGTAGGGATTTTACTGCCTCTTTGCGGTCCTCTAATGGTCATCTGATTGTTGAAGTCCAGGTGTGGTGGGCCTACAATTATCCTGACTTTCCCATTCCTGGCAACTTGCAACAGAATTAACTGAAATAAATGTACTGAACTAGCTCTCCAAAGTGGCCAGAAATTAAAGTGGAGTGTTTGCTCTGATCTTAAAAGACCTGTAGCTTTCTCAAGAGGTTGGGTTTATATTAAAAAAAAATACGATTTACTTAAAGCAGGGGTCTTCAAACTTGGCCCTTTTATGACTTGTGGACTTCAACTCCCAGAATTCAACTCCTAGGCATGCTGGCTGAGGAATTCTGGGAGATGAAGTCCACAAGTCATAAAAGGGCCAGGTTTGAAGACCCCTGACTTAAAACGTAGTGTAGTCAATGAAGCCCCGTTTTCTTGATTTGGAATGTACAGTGACCCATAACTAACAATATGGGATTTCATCCCAAAGCATTTTAATCTAAAATACAGGTAGTCTTCAACTTAACAATCACAATGGAGGCCAAAAATTCCCATTGCTAAGCAAGACAGTTAAGTGGCATAACGGAAGACCAGCCACAGGAGATAGTGATCAGACCATGACAGGGGAACAATGGTTGGTGAACCCCCTCCCAGATCATCCAACCACTGTCCAGACAGGAACACCAGGTCGAGAGTGTGACCCCCCCACATGAGTCAGGCCCTGAATCACTTGGATCAGGCCCATGGCCGTCATGGAAGCCATGAACTCCCGAGCAGACGACCCTCCCATTGAAGGCAAATTGAAATCCCCCAGAACTATAAGCCTGGGGAACTCCACCGCCAACCCTGAGAGGTTGTTGAGCAGCTCGGGCAGGGCTGTTGCCACACAGCTGGGCGCCAGGTATGTGAGCAACAAGCCCAACTGAGCCTGAGGGCCACATCTCAGGAGGAGGGACTCACTCCCGGCCATCTGGACAATGGTGGTCTCCCACGGGCCTAAAGTCTCCCAAACAACCACCACCACCCCTTCACCCCTACCCTGAGCCCATTGCTGGTGTAGCACACGGAAACCTGGAGGGCATAACTCGGTCAGAGGAGCCCCTCCCTCCGAGCCCAACCAAGTCTCCGTGATGCACGCCAGATCCGCACATTCCTCCTCGATCAAATCCTGAATGAGGGGAGCCTTGTTAATGACGGATCTGGCATTAAAATAAACCAGCCTAAGCTCAGGGGCTTAGGATGTTGGATGTAATAAATCAAACTGGACTGGCAGAGACTCTTGGAAAAATATGGTCTCTCAGGTAACACAACGCCGAGCCATGAAAGGTGGCAACTAGCACCTTGAATTGTACCCGGAAACACACCAGCAACCAGTGTGGCTTAGTGGTGTTATATGTGCCATGTATCTGGCACCATTTACTATCTGCGCAGCCGCATTCAGCACCAGTTGAAGTTTCTGAATGCTCTTCAAGGGCAGCCCCGTGTAGAAGATGTTATAGAAATCTAAGTGAGAGGTTACAAGGCCATGGGTGATGGCGAGCAGGTCCTCCTGGTTTAGGAATGGGTGCAAAAGCTCTCCTAGCCACAACTGAACCCTGCTCTTTAAAGGGGAGTTGAGATTGGGGGGGGGGGAATGGCTGGCTCAGGAATTCTGGGAGTTGAAGTTCACAAGTCATAAAGGGGCCACAATCCCCCACTTCTGGCTCTAGGAGGACCCCAGATTATGGACCAGGTCTGTCTGGGGCAGTGCCACCGCACCCAGAGTTAGACATGGAAGAACCTTGTCTATAGGGGTCCAAAGTCGCTCATTCTTGCTAAGGTTGAGTCTAGGGCTGGATATAAACCTATCCAAACGCTCAATATTTAACTAAGGAAGAGCTGCAAAAGGTAAATTCCTACGTAGTTTGAACTGCGCTGTTTTCTGCTTCTGCCCAGGGTGATAGGAAATACAAAACACAAGAGTACAAAATACAGGTATTCAGGCCCCAAATTGGAATGCACTGAGTATTGTAATCTCAGTTCCTTAGTGGAAGGAAAAGCAAATGAGATCATTTTTGTTAGAGGAGGAAAAGTGAATTAAATTGCCTTAAGGAAAAATGTCACAAAACATTTAGGCTTAAAGCAAGAGTATAGATACAGGCCATGCTCCTTGGCTGAACAAGGTTAGACATGTGCAAGTCCAGACTTTCTATGCCATTGTTTCTCAAACTTGGCAACTTCAAGATGTGTGGACTTCAATTCCCAGAATTCCCCAGCCAGCAAGTTGCCAAGTTTGAGAGACACTGCTCTATCCAGTAATAAGGAGGGGAAAATTGAGCTGTGGAAAAATACAGGGAAGTTAAGAATAGAAGAGCTTCTAATTGCCCCCATCACCCTGACACAAATTCTATTCAGTACAGCTTAATGTGTCCAATCTTTTCAGAAGTAGACAACAGTCCCCCTTCAGATTTTATGATCAAATATTTATTGTCTGGTGCAGCTATAATTATCAAGGTTGGATTATCCTGCAGGACGGCCTTACAATTAGCCAAGAACCCCAGGAAGGATTCAACAGGTACAACTTGATGTTGCATGAACAGAACTATCCCACTGATTTCTGCTGCAGAAAATGCTTCCAGAACATCTGGGATGGGCAACAGAAGTCAGCCCCTCCAGCTATTTTGAAGAAATGAATGGAAGCCAAAATGAGCTGCAGCATTTGACCTGTGTCGTTGTGCATCTCCTCCCAAATTATCAGATGCTGACAATGCAGACAAAACACTATCCGGATCCAAAACTGTACTGATCCAGGTTGGTGTGGAGCAGCATGTCTGTTGGACCCAAACATCCGAGAAGGTTGCAATCCACAGATTATCCCAGGATACAGCCTACTGGAATGGATACTTTTTTTGAATACTTTTGAGATAAGGTGGGAATTGAGTAGAGACCTCTGCAGATGAGATCAAAAAAGCCAGTCTAGTGGCTTCTACAACATGCATCCCCATAAAGAGGGAGGGGGCTTTGATTGTGTGATTGTGGTTGCCATCTTTTTGGATTGTCCTTCATGGTTATCCTTAGGATGGTGACTTGGGAGATCAAGGCCATTTATTGAGTGGCTTGTAAACAGGAGAAGTCGGTTAGGGCCATTTGTGGATGGGATGCAACTTCATCATTAGAATTGTGCAATGCAACCCTTCAGAATCGTTAGAAGCTACAGTATGTTAATGTGGCTTTGAAGCTTTTGCACCTGGGAAAGAAGATTGCCTAAAAGGGTTGGTGGTGGGGGGAAAACAGCAAAAGTTAAACCATAAACTTCTGGTCTATTAAAGAAACTATTTTACTTGGACATGGGCATTCCTAACAGTGAGGACAATTAACCAGTGGAACAGTTTGCCTTCAGACGTTGTGGGTGCTTCATCACTCAAGGTTTTTAAGAAGAGACTGGACAGCCACTTGTCTGCAAGGATATAGGGCAGGGGTCCCCAACCTCCAGTCCATGGACCGGCACCGGGCCACAGAATAACCAGGCCACGGAAACAAGTGAAGCCCCATCTGCAGGATGCAGGCAGTACATGAAACCACGCCCCCTCCGGTCCATGGAAAAATCTTTTTCCACAGAATTGGTCCCTGGTGTCTAAAAGGTTGGGGGCCTCTGATATAGGGTCTCTTGTTAAAGCAGGGGACTGGGCTAGAAGACCTCCAAGGTCCCTTCCAGCTCTATTCTGATTGATTGATTTTGTCCAAGCCATGATGATGTTGTCATGGGCATCGTAATACAAATGACATGAATTTTGTCATTTAAATTTTTCTACCTATTTCCTTTGGGCAGGTAGACCTTGTGAGATCGGGTTGTACTATGGTGCTGAGAAACCAGTTTCCTGTTCTTTGTTCCTAAATAGAACAAGCCGTAGAAAGTTTGGATTGTTGCATGCTTTCTTGATATAACTCGGGGGGGGGATGCCTGTGGAGAGGGTCATAAAAGTCAAGATGGCAACTCTTGACAGTGCAATCAAAACTCCACCAGTCCATGTGCATTTCATGCTCACCCCTGACCCCGTCTGGTGTCATCTCAGTGTTTGCTGGGTCCAAATGCAACAGGAGAAACCCATATGCTCAGTGGGTAGCTTTCAGATTAAATAAGCAAAATAAAAGTAACATGAATAAAATCATGAGGGTGTGTAATGATGGTTGTCTCTCAGTGAGGAGCTGTAAAGCATATCTGGCCTGGTTTATCCATGATGAGTCCTTCTCATTCTTCTCCAAGAAGTGAGTGGGGGCTTCATTGCTTTCACCAAAGATGTACGCCAGGCTCTGCTCAGGTGGAGAAGGCAGATGGTAGCAACAGCCTCAGCTGACCTTCATAAAGTGGACGTTAACAGGAGCTCCAGGCCATCCAACTGAAAAATCCCTGTGAAAAAGGGGAATTTGTGTAGAAGGTGTCGACATCTCAGAGATAGTGGGCATCACTTCCAACACAATGCCATGCCCACCAATTTTCAGATTTTGAAGGCAATTTTGAATACCACTGCTCCTGACATTCTGGAACTCACTGGCTTTTGGGGAGACGCCATATATTCAGCCACGGTTAAACAATATTACTTATTATTTGTTTACAGTGAAAGGTAACCACACAATCTCTTCCTTTGGCATCAGTGGGGTTTAGAGATACTCATCTTTTAAATAATAGGAACCGTCTTTAGGCTGTATTCAATTTCTATTCTACCTTAGATTTAGTCCTGTGTGGAAGAATTGTGCACATTAGAGGGTAACTGTCAGGACCCACCCCAAACCACGTCTTAGGAAGACAAAACTCTTGGAGCCAAGTCTAGTCCAAAAGGAATCTTTACTATGACATGCTTGGTTGTAGGAATACAAGACAGGACTTAATATTGTTCTACAAACTAAAACCTTATAAAGAGTTCCAGGTTCAACCCCCCCTTAACCCCATTTGGTCAGCCCCCCATCATTTACCTCGTATCATCCCTCTCGTGGGAAAAAGGAACTTAGGATCTTTTATGTTTATTGCTCTCTTCCTTGACACAAGCCAGATGCTACCTACCCTAGCCCTCCCTTTTGTTCCCCCAGTTCAAAAGGCTTCTCTTTTCCTTTGAAATGCCTAATATAGGCTCAATAGCCTTGGTGGAGCAGTGGGCTAATGCCTCCTTAAGTAACACCAGCTGCCTGCAATTAGTGCAGGTTCGAGTCCCGCCAGGCTCAAGGTTGACTCAGCCTTCCATCCTTCCGAGGTAGGTAAAATGAGGACCCAGATTGTTGGGGGCAATAAGCTGACTTTGTAATAATGCCGCTTGGAGGGGGTGTGAAAGCCCTAATAAGCAGGCATATACATAGAATGAAGGCTACTGCTAAGCTTGTAAGCCGCCCTGAGTCTTCGGAGAAGGGCGGGATATAAATGGAATTAAAATAAATAAATAAATAAATAAATAAATACCCATTCGTTCCTTCCTCCTCGGGAGATGGCAGGATCCAGGAACAACGTTTTAAACATACATTTATGAATATGGTATAAATGGATTCTGACAGTAACACTAAAAAATATCTGACACAACGGAAAGTGCTGAATATCCTGCGGATGTTACTACATCTTACATTTTTTTTAGATATTTTCAGGGAGAGAGTGGAGAGGTGTAAATGGAAGTTGAATTCCACAAGCGTCCTCAGGTCATTTCTCAAATAAAGTCTCTTCAGTGAGGTGAGCATGTTCAAGATTCGTGGCAGCAATAGGCTCTATTTAAATGTGAAGCAGTTAAATATTATAGGCTGTGAAGGCATCTAGCAGAACCTGTTAGCACAGCTTATCAACCAAATGAATAGCAGGTCAATGATGGAGCAATGGGCTGACTGAGTTTACTTGGGAGCTGAAATACTTTTGGGGCAGGTTCTGGGTGAGAAGCCACTTAGATGACGTCACACTTGGTTTATCAATCAGGCAATCTTTTTTTTTCTTTGTGCCTTTCTTTGTGTAGTTTTTTTTTATTTTTCTTCCATTATTTTCATTTAACACATTTTAAATAACATTAAAAGTTCATAACTGGAATTTGTCCGGCAAAATGTGAGGAGATCCTTCTTTTTTATATAAATAAAGTTACCCAATGTAAGTACAATAATTTTAAAACCAGGCAAATACGGTTTGAGACTGTCCATAGGTCTTTTGTTCCATTTTCTGTCTACTAACTTTTTTTCCCCCAAAAGGCCACCTTTAGAATTGCTCAAAACTTAAGAGAGAACTTTTACAAAATGTTTTATAGGTGGCATTTAGATCCTAAAAAGCTTGCAAGTATGTATCCGAACTACCAACCTAAATGTTGGAGATGTGGTGGCGAAGACGCAACGTATTTTCATATATGGTGGACCTGTAAAAAGGTTAAAGCTTTTTGGATTAAAATCTGGTGGAATATGCAGAAGATATTTAAGCAAAGGATAAAGTTTTGTCCGCAATTGTTCTTATTGGGCATAATTACAGATACTACTGTTGTGGACACCAAGTTGATGCTGAACTTAATTACGGCAGCAAGACTTTTAGTAGGTCAATATTGGAAGAAGGAGGAACTGCCGACTATAGAAGAATGGACTCTAAAAGTTTCTGACCTGGCGGAAATGGCAAAGATTTCGGCTTATTTGAAAGACCATTCGCAACAACGTTATATTATGGAGTGGAAAAAGTGGATTGATTATATCCAGAACAAATATGGGACCAAAAAGTTTCATTTAGCATTTGTATAAGTTTTTTATGTGATATTAGTATTGCTTGTAGTCATTTCATATGAGCTAGAGTGCGATAGACTTAATAGTTTATTGTTGTTAACATATGGTTGTTTATGATTGTTTTTACTTTTATACCTTGTATTTAGCTCTGGGAAGTCGGGGAGGGGGGAAGGGGGAAGGGGTGGAGGGTTAGGGAGGGTTAGGAAGGGCTGGGTGGAGGGAGGGGGGAGGGATTGTTAAAGATAAAATGTATTGAAAAACTTTTCAATAAAAAAAAAGAATTGATCAATGGAAGGGAAAGTTAGCCATTGAGAAAATGTGTGATTTTTAAATCAACTTTTACGAGTGCTTTATTTGTAGCTGCCCTGCTGAGAGGCTAAAATTGATAGACGGTTATTCCCAATGTCCTCTTCAGATCCACAGCACATGCAAAAGGAGAGCAAAAAGTGGGATGGACATTCAAAGGGGCCTCAGTCCAGCCTATGTGTGAAACCGATGCACAAGTCAAGGCCTTGAATTACTTGGACAAGAGGATGAAAGTTAGGCCAATGAATAGTACAGGTGGAGTCTGACAGAATCTGGATTAGACTTCTTTTTCAGGTTTCAGGGTAGATTTTTGCGCAAGACACTGTTTTACTGGTTCAACCAGTAAGATTTTGACAACCATGAAACCAAGAGGGTTTCATGTTTCATCCACTTCACATTGGTGAAGCTGCTCATTGACCATTTCAACAACTCATTACATTCTCCAGCATCCTGTCTAATATCCCGCGGTAGGAAGAGGAATCACGCTGATTGCTTACATATGGCGTGTCTCTGTGAACGACATACCAAAAAGCCCAGCTAACATTACACCTGAGAAAGTCACAAATACTAGGTATTGTGGTTTGATCCTTCAGAAATCTCAGCTTTCCAACTGTGAACCAGAAAACAAAGAAACACACAGGAAATTCTTGTTTAAGAATAAATAAGGGGTTCTGCGGTGTGGTTAAAAAAAATCAAAGTGGTAACTGGGATGTGTGGTCAAAGCTCTGCCTGGTTTTTATGTGCTTGGAGCAGATTCAGATGGCGCAAAGTCAGTCTTTCCCTCATAAATACTTTGCTGCAATTGTTTGGCCAGACCCAATAACAAGCACCATTCCATTTCCCCCCTTACCTTTACTTCAGAAATTGTGCAGCATGAAAGAATTAGTATAATCCATAGAGGAAAAAGAAATAAGCCAGAATAAAAAAATTTATTCTGGTGCAGACAGGAGTCCAGAAAAGCCAATTTTATTTATTTTTATTTATTTTTTATTTTAATTCCATTTATATCCCGCCCTTCTCCGAAGACTCAGGGCGGCTTACAAGCTTAGCAGTAGCCTTCATTCTATGTATATGCCTGCTTATTAGGGCTTTCACACCCCACCCAAGCAGCATTATTACAAAGTCAGCTTATTGCCCCCAACAATCTGGGTCCTCATTTTACCTACCTGGGAAGGATGGAAGGCTGAGTCAACCTTGAGCCTGGTGGGACTCGAAGCTGCACTAATTGCAGGCAGCTGGTGTTACTTAAGGAGGCATTAGTCCACTGCTCCACCAAGGAGCAATAGAGCTTGACTGGAAAGATTAAAATAAAGGTTGAGTTTGGGATTATCTGGACAATATAAAGAAAAGCTGAACATCCCTGTGAGAGGACAAGATATATACCAGGAAATAGATGGTAAGAATCCCTCTGCAAGTGTGTATAAATGAAGGCCTTATATTTCTTCCATACGTATCTGGGCTACTTTCAAGGTGCTTGTCCATTGGACCTCTACAATATGGTCCCATCTGGTTTGGTTCTTTCCAGGAACTCTCCAGCTTTAGTAAAGCCATCATAAAATCTTTGGCTGATCTGGGGTGGGAAGTGGGAGGACAGAATTAAATAGGGACTGATGTTGGATGAGAAGCCTACAAGAAATCTCAGAGTGAGCATCTTGGACAGGAAGCCAGAAAAGAAATTAAGGGAATGTCAAATGAGTTCAGTATTAGGGAAAGAAGTGTCTACTAAAAAGAAAAGCACTTGCCTTAGATCTGAATTGTTTTTCAGACTCCTACATGTTGGATCTACAATGAACATTTCCTTTAATTAAGTAGGCCTGAAACGTACTGAACTTTTTTTCACTTTCATCTGAACTCGATTGCGAAGTTGGGGAAGAAAACGGCAACATGTTCGTGTTGTTTCCAACACGTAACCCTGAAATCGTCAGAGATCTGGATTGACACAAGGGATGTTTCTGTACTTCCAGCAAGGCTGATAAATTAGCTGAAATGTAGACAATCCATTCTTAGAGGGAGAAATATGGCTTGTTTGTGCTTAAGCACTAAAGCACTAAAATAAGCTGAATGGATGTAGTGGTATTTTCTTCAACGTTGTTATTGTTAGTTGCGAAGCCTTCCTGTCCTCTACCATCTTCTGGAGTCCATTTAAGCTCACGCCTACTGCTTCTGTGACTCCATCCAGCCACCTCATTCTCTGTCGTCCCCTTCTTCTATTGCCCTCAACCTTTCCCAGCATTAGGCTCTTCTCCAGTGAGTCCTTCCTTCTCATTAGGTGGCCAAAGTATTTGAGTTTTAGCTTCAGGATCTGGCCTTCTAAAGAGCAGTCAGGGTTGATCTCCTCTAGGACTGACCGGTTTGATCGCCTTGCAGTCCAAGGGACTCACAGGAGTCTTCTCCAGCACCATAGTTCAAAGGCCTCAATTCTTTGGCACTCAGCCTTTCTTATGGTTCAACTTTCACAGCCATACATTGCAACTGGGAAAACCATGGCCTTGACTATACATGCTTTTGTTGGCAGGGTGACGTCTCTGTTTTTTAGTATGCTGTCTAGATTTGCCATAGCTTTCCTCCCGAGGAGCAAGTGTCTTCTTCAAGATTGTGAGACTATAGTCGCTTCCTCAGTAGAAAGAACTCCAGTGGACTCAGTAGTACATGACTACCTCTGAGCATAAGACATAGGATTGCACTGCAAAGGATATATAAATAATAAATATGAATACTTGAAAGTGTGTGTTTGCAATGGTCTTCTCAATGTAACATTGTAAAGGAACCTGAAAATAAGACTGTCTGGTTTCTGCCCAGTTTCCATAAAGCTTCATGCTTTGAATATTTGGTAGAACCCCTTGCACAATAGATATCCCACCTTACTAGGTCCATGGCCTGATTCTCTGGTTTACCCTGTTTACCAGCCTAGTTTTATGTTTTCCAGACGTTAAGGACCTCCCTCTCTTTCTTTCTTTTTTTTAAAGAGGAAAATCTATCACTCTGGTCACTGCCTTTTGGTTCTTCAATCAGGCGGAGTTCAGTGAAGTTTCTAGGAGGCCAGAAGAAAATTGAACTTTAGATTCCAACCATGCAGCTTTATGGTGTGAAGCTGGGTTTGCTTCTGTTTTTTGCTGGCAGCTTGAGATCGGGATGGACCATTCCATTAGAAAATCTTGAGAAAATCCGTAAGTAGGACCTTCTTCAGTCAAACCAAGATCGGAACTGCATGAACTGATATGGACATTCCCAACTGGGGGCATTCAGATGTCTTAGTTCAGAGCCTAGCTAGAAGGACCACAGGAACTGTAGGTCAAGATTATCTAAAGGCACCACAAGGAGAAGGTCCCATAATTTCATCAAGTTGGCCAAAGCCAATTTGTCAAAAGGCTGATATTATTCATGAGAGTCCAAGTGTGTGGAGAGAGTTTTACAGGCAAATAACTTTATTAGGGACGTGGTGGCTCAGTGGGTTAGGATGCCTAGCCTGTCGATCAGAAGGTCGGCAGTTTGGCGGGTCGAATCCCGAGTGCCGCGTAGCAGAGTGAGCGCCTGTTACTCGTCCCAGCTTCTGCCAACCTAGCAGTTCGAAAGCACGTAAAAATGCAAGTAAAAAAATAGGGACCGCTACAGTGGGAAGGTAACAGTGTTCTGTGCGCCTTTGGCGTCTAGTCATGCCAGCCACATGACCACGGAGACGTCCTTGGACAAGTGCTGGCTCTTCGGCTTTGAAACGGAGATGAGCACCGGGCCCTAGAGTCGGAAACGACTAGAACACATGTCCAGGGGAACCTTTACCTTTACCTTTACCTTTACCTAACTTTATTAAACCATACCGATTCATTGCTTACTCAGACAATTTGGGACAAATTAAAAGGGAACATCTTTTTCCGTTCAGACAGATTCAATTCTAGAACATTATTTTATTTTATTTTTGTAAATTCTATTTTAGGATTTTTCTCTTTCACTGCTACAAAGTAGGATTGGTAAATCCTTCTCTGCAATGTCTCCTGTGATTTAGGAGGCGAGAAGGAGAAATTTAGATGTTTCTTCAGCTTTTCCTTGTTTGGTTTTTGGTTTCTTTTTAAGCATTGAAGCAGTGAAATATTCTTCCCTTAGTATTTGGATATATTTCTAAAAAAATTAATTGAACCTACTGGATAGAGTTAAATGATGCTTTGTGGAATAGAAGAAGCAGATTTCATAACATTGCAGGCTTTTTATGTTAATGCTTTTTGGAAATTGCATTTTTGAATAAATTGTACCAGGCTGTCATATTTCATGAAAAATATATCGTCATGGGGCTTACGGGCTGAAGAAATGCACTAATATTTGTCCTAATTTCATATTTCATATTTTTAGCCCTGGATTTCTCCTATAACAACAGCATGCTTCTCACCACCTTCCTGGGCACCAATTTTATTATTAATATCCCAAAATGTGTCTCTTCCTCCAAGTTTACGTCAACCAAAGTCAGAATAGCAGTGGCTCAACTTCCGGATGCATCTGCTTTACCAGGTACTATAGATGAAATATGCAAGTCTTTATTGTGTTCAACAACTTAAATACAACATGAGGAACAGATACGAGTAAACGTCAGGCTAAGAAATTGCATTCATGCAATCAAGCTCTTCTCCTCTGCTAAAATTTTACAGATGTTTCTCAGAGAAGGATCTTCCCAACTAGCTTTCAAATTTTGATTTCCCAACCAGTTGAGCAAACAACTTAAAAACCCAATAGCTCTTGCTGTGGCCATCTGTCTTTTGTTTACAAGTGTCTCAACTTCAGCATTCGTGCTTTCTAGTTACTGGAGATGCTTAGTTCCTTTTGAATGATAATATTTCTAGTAGTGATAGTGTGCAAAAGCCACTTAACAAAGCTAGGTCCGCACATCTTCAAGTTGTCAAGATGAGAAACACTCCGAACAAAGGTGAATATACATGTCCCTGGATGAAGATGCAGGATCCAATCTGTGTTGGTCCCGGTGACCAACCTTGAGAAACACTGCTCTACTCTTTGGATAAATATGCTATGGGAACAGCAGTGGGAACTACATCAAGAAGGAAAAGGGAGAGATGAGAGGTCTAGTAAGTGTAGAATGAGAGAACCCATTGTAGGCACTGGGCATAGAATACCCAGAATTAGAGAATGCAAGAATTCATTGTGGGAACTGGGAAAGGAAGCTCTCATTAAAGAGAAGTCCAGTAGAAGATCAGGAATAATTACATTCTGTAGCTGTCTTGAAGATAATCAAGCATAGACATTGAGAGCAAGCAATCTAGATGGGTAGTCAGTGGAGGTACCAGCCCTTGGAGATAGGCCAGGTCAGGATTTGGCAAGGATTCCAGGTGTCCCAGTTTGTTGTATAATAACAGAATGTTGAAAGCCTGCCAGAGTTTCTCTCTGTTGTCCTTTTGATATATATATATTTTTGACACTCTTCCCATGGATACCTCTTGTTGGGTCTATGTAGGCTTTGGATGGGAAAAAAATGTCTGCAAAGGAAAGCTGTGAGATGCTGCTTCCATGTTGCTATCAATGGCATGAATGGGTCTAAGGAATAGTCAAGATTGAGCTTGAGTTGAAGGAGATTTTAACCTTATTCTACAAGAAAAGAGGGAAAATAACAGGTCCTAGCAAGGTCTGTGACTCAGGCTGGAAATATTCTCCTTTTTCATCTTGCATGAGGCAGTTCTCTGCATGAACGGGAAAAACTTGTTAATCAACAATTTCAAGGAACTCCATAAGCTGCTGCAGCATCCGCCATATTTGTTCCAAAATGGTTAACAGACCCGGGTTATTGCAGTAGCAATTCAGCTATTCTGTATGCAGTGGAGGGTTAATATTCACTTCCTCTTTGGACAAGGTCATTCAAGAAAGCAAGAATATGACATTTGAAATGTGTTATTCTTTTCCCAGGTGTCCACAATGGCTGTTTCCTTCATGAAACTAAGCTATAATGTATTTTAGTGTCTGGTGAACCTAGCCACTGTGCTTTGTAAACCCAGGTTTCTGCTTTAGTGACATGGGAACCCAACTAATTTGGAGACCTGTAACTGGTGTTATAGTTTAGCGTTAGTCCTAATCATCAGGTGAGATCTTAACCAACAAATTCAGTATCTACAACTATCATCTCCCATTCTTTTTATTCAAAGCATTTTATATTACTTGGCATTAATCAAAATGTCTCTAAACAACTTAAAACAATGTTGCTCAATTGACAGGGTTTCAAACATAGAATGAGTCCAGAAAAATGCCTTTTTTGTTCCACCAAGATCTACTTCCCCATACAGATTTGTGTATGGATGATCCACAAATCCCATTGAGCTAAGGGTTCTCTTGATCCCTGCCTGAGATCAACTATGGCTGATCTCAAAGGCTGAGCAGGTTAGACTATCCTGATTAGTCCAGGATGAGCAGTCCAAGGATAATCAGTTTCACTGACACATTTTTAAAAAGTCAGCTAAGAAGAGACAATATAAAACCCTTCTGCACAATTGCTAGAAAACCATGTCAATATGCCAAAAAGTGTTGGCTCAACTCAAAGGTGCTTATACCTTGATTTACTTAATATGTAACATAATTAGCATAATTCTTCCCTGTTTCTGCCTACTTGAACAGTTGGTGATTCCTTTGGTGATGAAACAGGCTAATGAAACAGGCCGATGAAACAGGGTGTTCATATTTCTATTGCCCTTTTTAAACCTTTTCAGGTGTAACAGATACTGAACAGATTGAGAATCTCCGCAGGACTCCTCAGGCCCAGGTGTATTTTGCGGGTGAATTCAAAAGCGTCTCCTGCAGGGTGAACAGGGATCTTCTAGTTCTTGACCTGGATGATAGCCAGTATGAGTTGATCACTGTGATCGGCTACCAGGTGGGAACCGAATTCTGCCGTCAAACCAAAGGTCCCTTCTGCAACCAACCTCTTAAGCCATCGACTTTTTATAGGTAATTGTGGACCGAGAAATATATAAATGTCTTCCCTTTTTTTTTACCAGACTTCAACTTTCCTCTCTTAAGGAAGACCCTGATTTAACCTGTCATTTAACAATCATTCAAAGTTACGATGGACTTTTGAAAAGCTACTTACAATTCCTCCTCAAAGTTATGACGACTGCATAAACACACAGTCACATGATTTCATTTTGGATGTTTGGCAACCAGCTTACATTTATGACCAGTTGCAGCATCCCGTGATTTGCTACATTTTTTTGCCTTTTTCTGGCAGAAAATGGCAAAAAACACCCAATGGACATGCTGGGTTCGCTTTATGACTTTCTTTACAAGAGTTATAAAAATGGTTGTAAAATCAAGTCCAGTCATGTGGTGCCTCAACTGACGACTACAATGACATATGACTTCAATTCTGGTCTCCACTGTGGTCATAAGTTGAGGACTACCTGCATTTTCCATGGACAAGTGAGGTAGAACAGAACAGAACAGAACAGAGCTGGAAGGGACCTTGGAGGTCTTCTAGTCCAGCCTTCTTCTCAAGCAGGAGAACCTATACTGTCTCAGACAGGTGAATGTCTAGTCTCCTCTTTTAAATCTCCAGTGATGGAGCGCCCATGATTTCTGGGGGTAAGCTGTTCCACTGGTTGATTGTCCTCACTGTCAGGAAGTTTCTCCTTAATTCTAGGTTGCTTCTCTCCTTGACCAGTTTCCAACCATTGTTTCTCATCCTTCCCTCTGGTGCTCTGGTGAACAACCTGGCCCCCCTCTTCTTTGTGGCAGCCCCTCAGATACTGGAACACTGCTATCACTAGATACTGTGTGCCCCTCATCATGGTGCCATTTAAGGTTAAAATTCTGTACTTGTTTTCACAGTTATCTATTTGTGGGGGCCCATCCCAGTAGCTCAAGATGGCAGCTGCAATTGTCAGAGCCCCACCCTTATGCCACACATGTTAATACCACACATATTAAAAGGAGGCAGGCCATGGCTATCCTTTTTTAACACAAGGCCCCTGTTTTGGTGTATTGCATGTGTCAGGCATGTAAAAAGGGTATGGAGCTTCTAACTAACTAACTAACTTCTAGTTAATTTTTTTATATGTTTTATGACGTGTCCTAATTGGATGGTCCTCCAGCCACTGTTTCATGAGGTTCGTCCTTCTTGTTTTAAGGATGTTAAGAGACATTTATTTTGTTATTTATTTTGCTAAGATACAGCATTCGCTAAGGGTCCAGGGGATACCAACCTCCATTTATAATCTCTCTGTCTTTTTGAAGCCCCATCTGCTGTCAACCCTCCTTCCACATTTCTAAACATTTTCTCTTGTCTTTTGCTCCTTCTTTCATTTCAAGGGTGAACTACTTTTTTTTGGATGAGAAGTCTGTGATAAGAGCACATACAGATTGGTCAACAGCCATACAGACCAGAAATGGTAAGTTTCAAGATGTTTCATTAAAAACAAAGCTAGATTAGTAGAGAATTATTTCTTGGCTGCTTTGTGAATGTTCTATCTACCTTCTTCTCTCCCTCCCTCCCTCTTGTATAAAAAGGTAAAGGTAAAGGTTCCCCCGCACATGCGTGCTAGTCGTTTCCAACTCTAGGGGCTGGTGCTCATCTCTGTTTCAAAGCCGAAGAGCCAGCGCTTGTCCGAGGACGTCTCCGTGGTCATGTGGCCGGCATGACTAGACGCCAAAGGCGCACGGAATGCTGTTACCCTCCCACCGGAGTGGTCCCTATTTTTCTACTTGCATTTTTTAATGTGCTTTCGAACTGCTAGGTTGGCAGAAGCTGGGATGAGTAACAGACGCTCACTCTGTTACGCGGCACTCGGGATTTGACCCACCAAACTGCCGACCTTCTGATCGACAAGCTCAGCGTCCTAACCCACTGAGCCACCGCGTCCCTTGTATATGATTGTCCATATCAACATTCTTGAGTTAGAGGGAATTTGCCCACAGGAACATATCTTAAGAAAAGAGCTAACTTCATTAGTTGATTAGTTACTTCATTAGTAGAGGAAGAAGTGAAATTTCCCCATTAAGAAAATATTTTCTGGCCCACAACTTCCTGACTGGATCAATCTATTGTTTTAATCTAGAACAGACATGTCAAACTCACGACGTCATGTGATGTCGTGCGACGTATCGGAGCTTTTTTCCCATTGCCGGCAATGGGGTGGGCGCGGTTTTGTCATGACGTGTCCAGCCCACAGGCCGGCAGTTTGACACCCCTGATCTAGAACCAGGCAAATCGCAGCAGCAGCATTTTTATTCTCAAATGAAGCTCATAACATACACCTACAGGTGAGGGCTTTCTTGCAAGGATGCCCCCTTGCCCAAAGAAAGTGGCAAGGGTAGTGGGACAAATGAGAAAATTTAGAATTTGGGCAAGTGGGCATCCTGGAAAATTAGCATTTTGAAACTGGTGAGCCACTTCCTGGATGTGCCTTCAGCTCTCAGTGATGTCATAAATGCTCATTCATCCCCCAAAAGGTTGGCTATTTCCGTGCAAGGCCATGACTTTAAACATAGTTTGGGAAACAAAATGATCTGTCCACAATGCTAAGCCATAAGCCATGGTTTACAAGTCATATGTTTGGACTCATAAATTGGGGCTGCATAAATATTCAGATGTAGCGGCTGAGAGTTCTCACCTTGCTGGGGACCCATATGAAGTCAAAGTTTAACGGCTTTGTAAGACCAGGCAGTGCCAGTATGATTGTAAGCCACCCAGTTTTACTCTGAGCTAAGGTGGGCAGCCAATAAATTTTATAAAACAATCCAGTATGTAGAATACAGAATAATAGAATTGGAAGGGACCTTGGACGTCTTCTAGTCCAATCTTCCAATTCTGTTATTCTGTATTCTGCTTATTGGAAATACTGGTACCACTTGGTCTTATAAAGCTGTTAAACTTTGACTTGATGCAGATGGAAGGAGGTGAAGAAGATGAATGATCCCAGGCCATGGGCAGGAAAAGAGATGTAACAATTGCTCTAAATGGATGCCTTTCCCCAAATTGTAGCTTAACTAATTCTAAACACCAGTTTTACAAGGGGGCTCTTCTGCTGCCCAACTCTTGGCAGCAGGAGAAAAAGAATCTTTGTTGAAGGAAATGTGGAACTTATAGGAACTTTAAATCTGGAATCTCTTGTCATGCATGAAAATCAGTGGTGGGATTCAAATATGTGAACAACCGGTTCTGTGTGTGGATGCCACTTCCAGAAGTCCGTTTTGGGCCTGGGCAACAAAGAATTAGCTACCAATTCTGCCAAACTGATGCGAACCGGCTGAATCCTACCCCTGATGAAAATGCATGAAAAGAGATCCAGATTTAAAGTTTCTACAGATTCCACATTTCCTTCAACAAAGATTGAAAACATTTGTTTGCTGATGTCAACTCATTCCTCAATCTTGCCTTAGAGAACTCAACCAAATTCTTGGTTTCCATAGAGGAAGTTATGAGCATTTCCAGGCTATGAGGTTGATTTTTAGACCTGAATGTAATTTACAAACTTAACAAGGATCTAAATGAGAGTCTGTTTTGAAACTTCATGGAATGTTTGCCCCTTAACTCTGCATTTCTTTGTGTTCCAGTGACCAACTATGAATCAGCTGATACAATGTTTGAAGGACGTGCAGGAGGCATGATCGTAATTACTATTTTGGTCTCTGTGGGTGGAGCTGTCCTTCTAATTGCCTTAATTGTAGCAGCTGTACTTTCTAATAAGAAGTAGACCGTTCCTTTCATCTGGATTAAAAATGATTGTGGGTATGGAAAAGCAGAATTTGCTTGGAAGTCAAAGGGGATTCTGCTGGCCCTCAGTCAAGGAACAAACTGGGAAAGAATGAAAGCAGCATCAAGTAAAACAGAACATTTACAATTTCTCCCATGCGATTCTTCAGATTTTACCTGCCTTGCTTCAAACACATCATATTTTGGATGCATTTTGAATCATTTGTCTGCAACGATAATCCTGGATTCAGCAAATTATTTTAAAACACCTATCATCAGTATTGCCCTTGTTTCAAATGTACTAGGATGGCAAAGCTTGGTTGTCTGCCACATAAAATATGAAGGAATTCTGTGTAAACTTGGACTTAACCAAGTTCCTAATTCCAATTGTCTGCAAAAGTTCTAAGAAAAGAAATGCCATATTTAATTATGAGTGTCCATAGGGGAGGCACTCCATTGCAAATATGACATGAATTACCTATTTTTAATGAATATTTGGACCAATGACATCCTCACAGCTTCTACCAAACACAGCTAATACTAACATGTCTCCTTATTTGGGCAGTTCCTAATGGGCAAAATCTATATGCTTACCAGAGTCCCTTTTTCAATATCCCTCTTCAAAGAACATCTCTGTGAAGCCCAGAGGCTGATTAAGTGGGCAGACTTTCATCCAAGGTGCTGAGTAGAAGCCATGATGATGTCTCATGGAACATGATATCAGCCTGTATAGAACTGTATAATTTGCAAATGAAAGCAATTGAGTAACTTCTTCCATGACTTCATAATGTCTGTGTCATTTACCTTCCCAATTTCATATCTTTTGGTATTGAGAAACATTTTGTCAGGAGTGGAAGAGCCTCTAGGACGGTGCTGCAAATTAATGTCTGCCCTCAGGAACATAATTCCAGATGTTCTCACATAGAAGGCAAAGTGATCAGTCCTCACATTGTATAAAAGTATTGGGGAAGGAGGGTGAATAGAATCCTAATGCCTGAATTAAATAACTGAAAAACTATTTTGAGACTTTGTGTTTATGACTTCTTGGCCTGCTACAAATATATATATATATTCCTTTCAACCTATGCTACACTATTTATTTTTTTAAATCCCATTTATATCCCGCCCTTCTCCGAAGACTCAAGGCGGCTTACAATCAAAAGCACAAATCAATGTGCTTAGCAATAGCCTTCATTGTATGTATATGCCTGCTTATTAGGGCTTTCGCCCCCCCCCCCAAGTGGCATTATTACAAAGTCAGCTTATTGCCCCCAACAATCTGGGTCCTCATTTTACCTACCTCGGAAGGATGGAAGGCTGAGTCAATCTTGAGCCTGGTGGGACTCGAACCTGCACTAATTGCAGGCAGCTGGTGTTACTTAAGGAGGCATTAGCCCACTGCTCCACGAAGGCTCTGATTTAGTTATTTATTTGGCAAAAATTGCAGCACTGGGACAGAACTTTCTCTCAGCCCAGCTCACTTCACAGGAGGAGTTTGGAGTATTAGGTATGTTTGCTGCCTTGAGTTATTTATAAAAATAATGAAGGCAGGATAAAAAAAATCTAAATCTAAAATTACGGATTGTGTGGTGTATGGATTGCGCTGAGAGGGTGGGAAATTGTGACCAAACCAGCCTTCAATCTCCATTTTTAGACACTCTCAGCTTTGGCTGTGTACTTTCAATATAAGGGAACATTATTAAATATTTCAGGAATGGGAATGCTAGCAGGTCTTATTTACATATTGTTCTATATTTTATACCTGTATTTCTCAATCTCAGCAACTTGGAGGTTAGACTTCAGCTCCCAGAATTCCTCAACAGCATGGATCAACATATGTAATTTTATACAGTAATCCAATATACATAACTCCTAATTCTGTCTCCTCCCAAAATATTCATTGTGTTGAGGAAAACCATGTCATGTTATCCTAGAATTCCTTCTTTCCTCCAGAGGCAGGGTCTTTTCCTAAACATCATCCTTACCGCTAATACGTCATAACAATTGGCTGTTTCTAACTTAGCTTTCACTGAAAATAGTTAAAAGGGATTGGAACCAGATAGAACTTGGCTGAAAGAACACCAGAAAATCCACAAGCTGTAGACTACTTATTGCAAAGTTGAGAAAACTCTTTTCCCCTCACCACAAAAAAATATAAAAAAAAAATAAAAAAAAATCCAAGAAAACATTTCTATGTAGTGAACTCCAGGAGTTCAGTTCAAACCAAGGAGGACTATTTTTTTTATTCCTGATGCAACTTGCTCCAGTGTGATGATAAGTATATTATATTAAGGAAAAGTTCTGTGATTTTAGGTCCAAAGGAGAGATATTTCTTAAGCAGTTAATAACTGCTGCAAAGAGGAATATCAGAGCAAGAAAGTATATATGAAGGTATTTGTGGTGTTATTGTGCACATTGCTTCATGACTGATGTTGAGTATACATAGATTGGAGTTGGTTCTCATTCTCTCCCTAAGCCTGAGTTATCCATCCTTCAGTCTTCTCACAGTGACTTTTTCATCATTAAAATCCATTCCCTCAAGAGTCCCAAAGATGTTTTTTTTAGGAGGCAACTGGACTTTCTTGTTTTTTCTTTGAAGATGTTTTGCTTCTCATCCAAGAAGCTTCTTCGGCTCTGAATGGCTGATGGGGGAAAATGGAAGGATTTATACTCCTTGCAGAGAGCTGGTAATTTGCATCCTTTTAGAGAGTCATTGAGGCCACCTGGTGGTTAATCTGTATCCTCAAGGTCACCTGAGTGGTGCAAATGGGTGTGGAGCCTTCTTGGAACTGCTGAAAGGACTGTGTTGTAGACTGGAGATAGATGATGTCGGATCCCTCCCTCTCTGTTGAGAGAGGGCTGTTCAATTTTGTTATAGACGGCCCCTTTGGTGTAGGTTTCCTCAAGAGCTTTAGATGTGTTTCAGCCATGGGGCAACCAGCATATCAATTTCATCTGAAAACTGTTACAGGAAAAGAATTAAGCTGGTCGTCCCTCAGAATGTTAATTCTGTGCTACTAAGTGCGGGAGACTGATTAGTGGTTCCAAAAACCCAGTGGTCTGATTGCACCTTTTCCACCTAATAAAAGTTATTAAAAGGCAGAAGCTTTCCTGAGCTGCAGCTCCTTGTTCAATTATGTCTTCTTTATTAGGTCATTTAGTGCAGTGGTCCCCAACCCCCGGTTCATGGACCGGTACCAGGCCACGGCATGCCAGCAACCGGTCCGCACAAACAAGCAAAGCCCCATCTGTGGGATGCAGGCAGCACACAAAACCATGCCTCCTCCGGTCCGTGGAAAAACCTTTCTCCATGGAATCGGTCCCTGGTGCCCAAAAGCTTGGGGACCTCTGATTTAGTGTCTCTTCTTCAGTTCCATCACTTTTAATTCTTTTTTGTTTACCATTATTAATGCATTGAGAGTCTTCCAGCTCAGGCTTGAACACCAAAGTCTAATAGAAGGGCAACAAAAATGACAAAGATGATCAGGGCACTGGAGGCTAAAACATATAAGGAACGGTTGCTGGAATTGGGTATGTCTAGTCAAATGAAGAGAAGGACAAGGGGGGACATGATAGCAGCGTTCCAATATCTCAGGGGCTGCCCCAAAGAAGAGGGAGTCAAGCTCTTCTCCAAAGTGCCTGAAGGCAGGACAAGAAGCAACGGATGGAAACTAACCAAGGAGAGAAGCAGCCTAGAGCTAAGGAGAAACTTCCTGACAGTTAGAACAATTAACCAGTGGAACAACCTGCCTCCAGAAGTGGTGAATGCTCCAACACTGGAAGTTTTTAAGAAGAGACTGGACAGCCGTTTGTCTGAAATGGGTATAGGGTTTCCTGTCTGAGCAGGGGGTTGGACTAGATGACCTCTAAGGTCCCTTCCAACATACTAATATTATTTTTATTACTAGATTGCACTAACAGAATCTTACGATTTTGAATGTGCCTCTAACCCTCCCTGCTTTTTACATTCAAGAGAACCAGACAGGGTCAAGTTGGAGTTGCACTTTCAAATTATGTTTCTTCCTCTGGGCTCAAATTTCTTCTAGTGACCATTTTCTTGCTTGCAGCTCTTCCTTCTTCTTTTCAAGGTTATTTCTTCTGCCCAGCAATCCATGCTTCCCTAGCTGAAAATCCATGTCATGTCATTGCTATAAATTTTGACCGCCTGAAGTAGTGATTCAGTTTCCAACTGTGATTTTTTTCCAGACAGTGTCAGGTCGTTTGCAGACAAGAGGTGAGAAAGCTTAATTGAGCTGCTTCGTGTCTGGATGTCAGATACCCGCAACATCTTTTATTCAAAATTATGGATCAGGGAGTCAATGATATTACGAATATTAATGGCTGAGAGGGATTTTCCCTGAAGGATTCGTCTGCAGATGTTATCTTGCCCAATTTTGTTCACCATCCATCATGAGCTGTGCTTTCCAGAAGCTCATTGTCTTGAACACATATTTCTTGATCTGATTGCTCCCTCCAATGTTTCCCGAGCTAGGGTCATATAACCCAGTTGTCTGATAATAGTCTGATACCTTCTTAGAATCAGTCAGAGCAACGTACTCTTCTTTTACAATTTTCCAAAACCGTTTTATCAATTAGAGCTTGATCTTCCGTTCTTGTTCTAGTTTTGTCTATTTCTTTCTATTCAGCTGGTAGCAGGTTATTGTTTTCAGGAAGATGATCTTGCACGGCATCTGCTATTAGACCAGCCAAAAGTTTAAATTATCTTGTCTGACTTGATACAGTGCCCTGTCCATGATCATAATTTACTGTTTAACAATTTCCAACGTTTTTTTTATCCTTCTCATATCAAGCTGGTATTTTCTTACTAAATATTATTTGGCTTTTTGTTCTTCCTTTTATTCTCCTTCAATTGTTTCTGTTTATTATTATTATTGACTGAATTTTATCATCATTTTTTTTTGTTAAAAAGCAATACATGTTAATAACAGTAACAGGTATATATGTGAACTATAAAACTATGCTATAATAAGCTAAGTTGGTGTAAGAATAAATAAAGCTCAACTAAACTTTAAAAAGTGTTTAAAACTTTTAAAAAGTGAAAAGAGCCAAAAAGAAAACCTTTTAAAAACAAACAAACAAAGGCCTGAGATTTCTCAGTGGTCTCCCAGTACTAACAAAGTCTGAGCCTGCTTAACTTTTTGAAATACCATCTATGGCTCCACGAAATGACTGGTGACTCCATATCCAAGCTATTTTATTGGTACCAGTAGGAATTCTGCCTTTTGTTTAGGATCCCTTTCAGACCTCTTAGTATAGCCTATAATCCGGTGATTTCCAATAGTCTGCCACCCAAAGCAAGGTTGGACCTGCCAGTTCATGGATGGGAGACCACCAGGAGATCCCTGGGAGGTCTATAAGCCACAGTGACAAGGCGCAAAGGTGCTGCTGGGCTGCCTCCGCACATGAAGTCCCTTCAGATGGCGCTGGACAGCCAGGCTTTGTTTTCCAAAGCACCTGAAGGCCAGACAAGGAATAATGGAAGGAAACTGATCAAGAAGAGATTCAACCTAAGGAGAAATCTTCTGACAGTGAGAACAATCAACCAATGGAACAGTTTGCCTTCAGAAGTTGTGGGAGTTTCATCATTGGAGGCTTGCAAGTGGAGACTGGTCTGCCATCTGTCAGAAATGATGTAGGGTCTCCTGCTAAAGCAGGGGGATGGACTAGATGGTCCCTTCCAATTCTGCTATTCTATTCTATTCTATTCTATTCTATTCTATTCTATTCTATTCTATTCTATTCTATTCTATTCTATTCTATTCTATTCTATTCTACTCTACTCTATTCTATTATTTCCAACATCTATTCTATTCTATATTACTCTATTCTATTATTTCCAACATCTATTCTATTCTATTCTATTCTATTCTATTCTATTCTATTCTATTCTTTCCAACGTATATTCTATTCTATATTATTCTATTCTATTCTTTCCAACGTCTATTCTATTCTATTCTTTCCAACGTCTATTCTATTCTATTCTTTCCAACATCTATTCTATTCTATTCTTTCCAACGTCTATTCTATTCTATTCTATTCTATTCTATTCTATTCTATTCTATTCTATTCTATTCTATTCTATCCAACATATATTCTATTCTATTCTATTCTATTCTATTCTTTCCAACATATATTCTATTCTATATTATTCCATTCTATTCTATTCTTTCCAACATATATTCTATTCTATTCTTTCCAACATATATTCTATTTTATTCTATCCAACATATATTCTATTCTATATTATTCTATTCTATTCTATTCTTTCCAACATATATTCTATTCTATTCTATTCTATTCTATTCTATTCTATTCTATTCTATTCTATTCTATTCTATTCTATTCTATTCTTTCCAACGTCTATTCTATTCTATTCTTTCCAACATATATTCTATTCTGTATTATTCTATTCTATTCTATTCTATTCTATTCTATTCTATTCTATTCTATTCTATTCTATTCTATTCTATTCTATTCTATTCTATTCTATTCCATTCCATTCCATTCCATTCCATCCCATCCCATCCCATCCCATCCCATCCCATCCTATATCCCCCAAGAGGCGCCACTGGGAGCTCCAGCCCGCCGACTTGACGGGGCCAAAGCGCCGCCTCTGCCTCCGGGCGGCTTCGAGCTGGGGGCCGTTGCAGCGCCGGATTCGCTTCCGTCGAGCATCTCCCGAGGGAGGCTGCGCTGCTTCGCGGCCCTTTCCGCGGAGGAGGCTGGACTAAGCTCTGCCGGCGCTGTCGTCCTCTTGGCTCTCTCTCTCTCTCCCCCTCCCTCCCCGCCTGGGCAATTCTCCAACCAGGCTGGGCGGAGCCGGCGGACCGGCCTTCCTGCCCCACTCCCCGGCCAGCTGGAGCCGGGCAGGCCGGCGCCCTTCGGAAGTGAGGCGAGGCGCGCTGAGCCCGGGGCGCGGCGGGTGAGTGGGCGGCGTCGGTGCGCGCTTGGAGAGCCCTCAGGCGGCTCCCTGCCCTGGCGGGTGCCCCGAAAATCTCCCGGGGAGGCGGGATGCGGGGTCCGGAGGGCGGCCCGGCGGGAAAAGCGGGCGGTCAGGGGGACTTCGGGTGGGAAGACTGTCCCCGCCCGGCCTCCCTCCGGCCCCGAATGGAAAGCCGGCCAGGTCGTCCTGCTTCGGCGATCTTCGGCTCCTTAGTCCAGAGGTCTTCAAACCTGGCCCTTTTATGACTTGTGGACTTCAACTCCCAGAATTCCTCAGCCAGCATGCCTAGCTGAGGAATTCTGGGAGTTGAAGTCCACAAGCCATAAAAGGGCCAAGTTTGAAGACCCCTGCCTTAGTCCCTCTGGGGTCTCTCTCTCTCTCTCTCTCTCTCTTTCTCTCTCTCACTCTCTCTCTCTCTCTCTTTTACTCTCTCTCTCTCAATCTATCTTTTTCTCTCTCTCTCTCTCAATCTCTCTTTCTTTTACTCTCTCTCTCAATCTCTTTCTTTTACTCTCTCTCTCTCTCAATCTCTCTTTTTCTTTTACTCTCTCTCAATCTCTCTCTTTTACTCTCTCTCTCTCAATCTCTCTTTCTTTTACTCTCTCTCTCTCTCTCTCTCTCTCACATAGTCCTCAGTTGATGACCAGAATTGAGCCTAACGTTTATGTTGCTAAGTGAGACCTTTGTTAAATCAGTTTTGTCCCATTTTACGACTTTTTTTGCCACCGTTAAGCGAAGCGTTGCAGTTGTTGAGTTAGTTAAGTTAGTAACCCGGTCGGTCGTTAAGTCAATCTGGCTTCCCCATTGACTTTGCTTGTGAGAAGGTCTCTCAAAAGGAGATACCGCGTGATCCCGGGACGCTGCAACCCGTCGTAAATATGAGGAATCAGTGGACGAACGTCTGAATTTTGATCACGTGAACGTCCCGCTGCAACAGTTGTTAAGTGTAAAAAAATGGTCATAAGCCACTTTCTTCAGGGCCGCTGTAACTTTGAACAGTCACTAAATGAACTGTTGTGAGTTGTGGAGTATCTGTAATGTGTTCACTCCAATCCAAAGGAGCAGATTCTGGTTTGATGCAAGGGCTCTGGGCTTGCAACCCTGAAGTGGCCTGGCAAAGAAGCTGTTACAACTACCTGCGCTGCCCCCAGGATGAGCCCAGATTTCCCTCCACTCCTCCCAACACACACACACACACACACACACACACACACACACACACACACCATTTAAGAATTCCCCCAGAAGCAGCAGAAAGGAGAGAGCAGAAGTGCTTTGAGACACTTCTGCCTAACTGTCTAGCAATGGCAGCTAGACCAGGGGTAGGCAACCTTGGCTCTTTTATGACTCATGGACTTCAACTCCCAGAATTCCTGAGCCAGCATGGCTCAGCTTGGAAACCTCTCCCTTTTCCCTCAGCATGGCTGGCTCAGGAATTCTGGGAGTTGAAGTCTACGAGTCATAAAAGAGCCAAGGTTCCTCACCAATGGTCTAGGGCAGGGGTAGGCAACCTTGGCTCTTTTATGACTCATGGACTTCAACTCCCAGATTTCCTGAGCCAGCATGGCTCAGCTTGGAAACCTCTCCCTTTTCCCTCAGTATGACTGGCTCAGGAATTCTGGGAGTTGAAGTCCACAAGTCATAAAGCGGCCTAGGCCAGGAGTAGGCAACCTTGGCTCTTTTATGACTCATGGACCTCAACTCCCAGAATTCCTGAGCCAGCATGGCTCAGCTTGGAAACCTCTCCCTTTTCCCTCAGCCTGGCTGGCTCAGGAATTCTGGGATTTGAAGTCCACGAGTCATAAAGCGGCCTAGGCCAGGAGTAGGCAACCTTGGCTCTTTTATGACTCATGGACTTCAACTCCCAGAATTCCTGAGCCAGCATGGCTCAGCTTGGAAACCTCTCCCTTTTCCCTCAGCCTGGCTGGCTCAGGAATTCTGGGATTTGAAGTCCACGAGTCATAAAAAAGCCAAGGTTGCCTACCCCTGATGACTTATATACCGCTTCACAGTGCTTTACAGCTCTCTCTAAGCGGTTTACAGAGTCAGCATCTTGGCCCCAGCAGTCTGGCTCCTCGTTTTACCATCCTCAGAAGGATGGAAGGCTAAGTCAACCTTGGGCCGGTCAATAGCCTCTTCCACCATCTGGTTAAGCCCCAGAACCAGTGGGGACCGTGCCCTCTCTCTTCAGGACCTCTTCTTCCAGCAAAGGGAGGGGTTCAAGAAAGTGGCTGCCATCCTGCGCCAAGGCAAATTCTGCCAGATCTTTCCTGCACCAGATCCGAAGCAGCTGGTGTTTTACTGGAGCCAGAGTCTCCCTCCCCCACCAACCTGGGGGACTCTTCTCCCCCCATCTTCTTCACTCCCTCCTTTGAAAAGGTGGAGCAAGAAAAGGAGAGACTTTCTTTCCTTTTTCTTTCTTTGGTAACCGGGTGAAACCGTCAAGGATTTTGGGACTTTCCCCTTCTGGGTTGTGGGACAGGAAATGGGTCATCTTTGACCTCTTTGAGTCATACCCCTGGGCAACTTTACTCAGCTGAATACCACAGTTTTTAGGCTGCATCGTGTTCATCCAAAGCTGAACACATTAAGGCTGGTTTAAGTCCGATGTGTGAACACGGCTTTTCTTTCGACTCGAGAATTATTGTCATCCTTTTTTTCTTTTCTTTGCTTTGAAATCTTGTTTTCTCTATTGCTTCCAGAGCCTTGCCAGAGACCAACTGGCAGCTGTCCTTGGTCAAAAGAAACAAGTAACAAGTTTTATCTTCAGTTGCTGATTCAGTTCCTGGAAACTCCCTTTTCTTACAAGGTAGGTAAAAGGTAAGAGCCTAATGATGGGAAAGGTTGAGGGCAAGAGAAGAAGGGGACGACAGAGAATGAGGTGGCTGGATGGAGTCATGAAGCAGTAGGCATGAGCTTAAATGGACTCCAGAAGATGGTAGAGGACAGGAAGGCCTGGAGGAATGTTGTCCATGGGGTCATAATGTTTCGGACACGACTTTGCAACTAACAACAACAAATGTGTGTGTGTGTGAGTGTGTGTGTGTGTGTGTGTGTGTGTGTGTGTGTGAAACCCAAATACTTTGGCCACCTAATGAGAAGGAAGGACTCACTGGAGAAGAGCCTAATGCTGGGAAAGGTTGAGGGCAATAGAAGAAGGGGACGACAGAGAATGAGGTGGCTGGATGGAGTCACTGAAGCAGTAGGCCTGAGCCTAAATGGACTCCAGAAGATGGTAGAGGACAGGAAGGCCTGGAGGAACGTTGTCCATGGAGTCGCGAAGGGTCGGACACGACTTCGCAGTTAACAACAACAAAGGTAAAAGGTAGCTTGCCAAAATGGCATGATGATGACATGATAGCAGTCTTCTAATGTTTGAGGGGCTGTGAACAGAGAAGAGGGGGTCAACTATGCTAAGCTTGTAAGCCGCCCTGAGTCTTCGGAAAAGGGCGGGATATAAATGGAATTAAAATTTAAAAAATAAAAATAAACCTATTCTCCAAAGCACATGAGGGCAGGACAAGAAGCAATGGCTGGAAATTAATCAAGGAGAGAAGCAACCTAGAACTAAGGAGAAATTTCCTTTTTTCCCCATCTATTTTTATTTTATTAAAAACAAAAGTTAAAATACGAGACACCAAATTTGTTTTAAAGAGAGAAATAAAAAACACAAAACAAACATTTAAAAATTGCATTAAAAAACTAATACATATAGACATATACCCCCAGTTGAATATTTATTAATATATTACAATAATATTAGTTTCCCACCCTTTGCGAAACAGACCCAAACAGTTTTATACCGCTAAACTACTAATTTTATTTGCAAATTATTAACCTGTCTTCTATATACTATATTGATGACAAAATAGTTACAGGAAGAACAGTAATGATAAAAAAAGACAAGATTAAAATTTCAAAAACTTCTGTTAAAATGTTATTATAATCAACTTGTAGAAAATTTACCACGGCTTCTTAACTATCCCAAATCATCCCAAGAATTAACACTGATTCATTCTGGATGAAGGGACGCGGTGGCTCAGTGGGTTAGGATGCTGAGCTTGTTGATCAGAAGGTCGGCAGTTTGGCGGGTCGAATCCAGAGTGCCGCGTAACAGAGTGAGCGTCTGTTACTTGTCCCAGCTTCTGCCAACCTAGCAGTTCGAAAGCACGTAAAAATGCAAGTAGAAAAATAGGGACCACTACGGTGGGAAGGTAACAGCATTCCTGCATGCCTTTGGCGTCTAGTCATGCCGGCCACATGACCACGGAGACGTTCTTGGACAAGCGCTGGCTCTTCAGTTTTGAAATGGAGATGAGCACCGGCCCCTAGAGTCGGAAACGACTAGCACGCATGTGTGGAGGAACCTTTACCTTTACATTCTGGATGAAATATCTACGTTTGTTTCTTAATAGCATCCCTTATCAATTGTCTGATTAAACATAATAAGTCCAATTTCCAAAGCCAGTCTATCTTCCGAAAAAAGGTCAGATGAAATTGTTTCCCAATTAAGTGTAATAAATCCATTTGCCCATGTCCTTCAATGCACCAAAGACCAATTTGTCACATCCACTCAGATAGCTTTCTGCAGTTGTATAAAAAAGCAGGCTTAAAACTTCAGGGAGGCGTATGGAATCAACATAGTTAATTCTAAGTCTGGGTCCATAATTCTTCTCAGAAAATCTGCTTTCAAATCACATTCCTTTTGTGGTTTTATCAGTTTTATAGTTCTATTTTTATTTAAATTAAATCTTAATTGAGCAGAATTCCATGCCATCTCTGCAAGGAACAGAGAAGTTCTTTCATTGTGTTCCTTAAGCAGCTTTTTTCAGTCTAGCTATGCAACCTAGATGTGTTGGACTGTAGCTGCCGTCCTCACCACTCTCCGCACTGCCTTCCTGTCTGAAGCAGGGATGCTTCTAAACCAGACTGTGATGCTGTATGATAGGATGCTCTCAATCGTCCCTCTGTAGAAAGTGGTCAGGACAGGGGAAGGAAGATGTGCTTTTCTCATGCGACACAGAAAATGCAGGTGCTACTGTGCCCGTTTCACCAGTTTCTCACTGTTGAGCACCCAAGCCAGCCTACTTGTTAACTGCACACCCAGGAACTTGTCATTGGAGTGGCTTGCCTCTGGAAGTTTGCAGGTGGTCCACCACTGGAGATTTTAAAGAAGAGATTGAATAGCCATTTGTCTGGCATGACATGGGGGTCTCCTGTTCGATCGGGGTGGGGGTGGATCTCTTCCAGCTCTATTATTCTGAATTCTAAGACTACAAGATCAAGTTCAGCTTGTTGGGCTGCAAATCCTAAAATGACCACAAGATGCCGGCAAAGTTTTCTTTATATTTAGCTGTCATCTAATAGTTCTGAATTTTGCAGCTGCGGTAGTAGTACAAAAAATGAACATTATCGCAACATTGTGCAAAGCTTGGTTATAAAAATTAAATGACATTGATATTTTTTATGCTTGCCCTGTTCACCGCCCTGAGTCCTCCGGGAGAAGGGCGGTATATAAATAAAATAATAATAATAATAATAATAATAATAATAATAATAATAATAATAATAATAATAATAATAATAATAATAACTGTTCCATGACCGGAAGGTGAGATGTGTTTTTTTTTATTAAAAAGTTTTATAAAGTTACAATACAAACCCACCCCCAAACCACCACCCTCCCCCACTTCCCAGAACTGAATACAGGGTTACAAAAATAACAATCGAAATCTAAATAACATTAACCAACTATATATGTAACCAAGTTCCTAACGCACTTTAACTCCCCTTTAACATGAACACAAACAAGATAAAAATAAACATAATAATAATAAAAACATAAAAGCAAGATAATATATTATTATTTATTTATTTATTAAACAATACTAATAATAAAAATAACAATAAAATATAATAAAAACTAATAAAAATACCATAAAAACATACTAATATTAATAATATTCTGTAGTTCATTCATAAGCTAGATGAAACTTTTTAGTCCAAGATGAGATGTGTTTTAAACAGCTGTGAATTGAGAGTGCAGATTAAAGAAGCAGCGGATATCCCCATTGAAAAACAGAATCAATTAAAGATTAAACTTTGATGACAAGTTATTTAAACCCAATTTGTAATATTTCAACGGGATTTTTTTCCTTATTCCTTCCCTTGTCAGGGCAAGTGTTTTATCACTACCCTCTCTTATCTTTTTATCCTCTTTATTTCTCTTTCTTTTTCTTTTTGCTGTTTCTATCAGGAGCAAGGAAGGGAGGATATGAATATTCACATCCTTTCTTTCATATTAGTGCCCACCCACCCTTGGGTGGGGGAGGAAGGTGGCCTATGAAGAGAAAAAGAACAACAAATGCTGAAATCCAGAGGGGTGTTTTGGTAGCACCAAAGACATGCCAAAAAACTTGGCTTCTTGAGGACACTGTACAGCTGCATTCTAGATACGATAGCCTTAGATAGGATAAGTTCCTGCCAGGTTGTCCAATTTGCTTTGTCTGAGTTTTATTGGACTACATTTTTAATCAATCTCATCAGCTGGCGTAGCTGCTCATAAAAAAAACTCCCTGACTCCATGCATTCTTACTTCACAGGAAGGGGAGAAAGAGAATGGAGCCTTCAAAAAAGACGCATAAAAGGGAGCAAAAATCAAGGTAAATAAATGAATAAAAGGTTAAACTTGATAATATGTGAACAGGGGTGTCCTGGGAAGCGCATGTGTGTCAAAACATACAAAACTGGTAATCACAGCCACTCAGTTGAAGCGCTGCCCGTTTTTTAAATGTGATGTTGTGGGGCAGGACTTTTTTTTTTTACCCCCCTCTATGGGAAGATGGCTAGGGACTCGGTGGCTCAGTGGGTTAGGATGCTGAGCTTGTCGATCAGAAGGTCGGCAGTTTGGCGGGTCGAATCCCAAGTGCCGCGTAACAGAGTGAGCGCCTGTTACTCGTCCAAGCTTCTGCCAACCTAGCAGTTCGAAAGCACATAAAAATGCAAGTAGAAAAATAGGGACCACTACGGTGGGAAGGTAACAGCGTTCCGTGCACCTTTGGCGTCTAGTCATGCCGGCCACATGACCACGGAGACGTTCTCGGACAAGCGCTGGCTCTTCGGCTGTGAAACGGAGATGAGCACCGGCCCCTAGAGTCGGAAACGACTAGCACGCATGTGTGGGGGAACCTTTACCTTTACCTATGGAAAGATGATTATTGATGACGATTTCAGAGAGCCTTTCTTAGAACACCTTTCCATTCTCTTTTTTATTGGGCTCACTACTGTTGCCATTTCATAATCATCAAATTGTTTGGCACAAAAGAATATTCCTTAAGCCTAAAATCTTGCTTCTTCACATGTCCTTTTTCCAGATTAATCAACTGTGCCCATTCTTTACCTCTTCTTTTTATCCTGTTCATTACCCCTAAAATCTATTTGGTTTATTAAAATAAGGGCAACTTTGGAGCCCTTTAAAGCTATTATACAGTAATCTTTATTTTTATACTTTCAGCTCAAGGTAGAATTAAAATGGGAAGATGCACATAGTTATCCAGCAAAGTTTTTCCCCGTCCTAGTTGTTCTCTTTTTCTCTTTTTCTTTCTTTCTTTCTTTCTTTCTTTCTTTCTTTCTTTCTTTCTTTCTTTCTTTCTTTCTTTCTTTCTTTCTTTCTTTCCTTCCTTTCTTTTCTTCTTTCTTTCCTTCCTTCCTTCCTTCCTTCCTTCCTTCCTTCCTTCCTTCCTTCCTTCCTTCCTTCCTTTCCTTTCCTTTCCTTTCCTTTCCTTTCCTTTCCTTTCCTTTCTTCCATTGAACTTGTATCCCACCCAACTCCTGGCAGCTCTGAATGGCTTGGTTAACCTCCATTGTTGATTCCAGAACCTCATAATTATTTTGCAATCTGTCTTCCTGTTCCTGCAAGGGGATTAGATATTTTTAATCTATGACGTAATCAAATGACTGACTAGAGACGCAGCAGTTGTTTTCCAAAATAGCTTTTCTGGACTTCTCTTTAGGAAATTTTTGAAAAGCCTTATACGGAAGCACCCCCAAGAACTCCTGCTAGTAATTGGAACCGGAGTGAGTGCTGCTGTTGCACCAGGAATCCCAGCCTTGTGTTCGTGGCGGAGTTGCATTGAAGCGGTCCTTGAAGCAGCTGACCAGCTAGAAGTGTTGCATCCTGGAGACGTGGCTGATTTCCGCCAAAAAGTGTCCAAAGACCGAGATTTGCTTGTGGTTGCACATGATTTAATCCGAAAGATGTCACCGGTGAGCATTTCTCAGATAAGGATCTGAAGTGAACGTTATTCCTGTTTTGAAAGTGAAGATGCAAGTGGATCTGTATCCCTGGTCAGGCTTTCCATTGTAGATAGTCCTTGACTTATGACAGACAGACAGACAGATACCCATTTCCCCAAAAGTAAGGCCTACCCTGAAAATAAGCCCAAGCTTGATTTTGGGGGGTGGGCCTGATATAAGCTCTACCCCAAAAATAAGCCCTAGTTTTGGGGCGAGGCACACTCCTAAAAATGAAGCTAGGGCAGGGGTGGGGGTGTGGATCTGCCCCATTTTTTTATTTTTTTATTTATTTATTTTATTGGATTTGTATACCGCCCTATTCCCATAGGACTCAGGGCGGTTTACAGGGCAGTTAAAACCATGAATACAAAAAATTAAAAACAATTAAAACAAATTAAATTCAAGCCCCAAGAGTAAATCTAAAACCCAGTTAAATTAACAACCCCACAGTCTGGACCAAACAGATCGAAGAGCCAAGTTTTCAGGTCCTGGCGAAATGAGCGAAGGTCGGGGGCAGTCCTAAGTTCTGTGGGTAGTTGGTTCCATAGGGCAGGCGCACCCACAGAGAACGCCCTTCCCCTGGGAATAACCCGCCGGCATTCATTAACCGGCGGTACCCTGAGAAGGCCCTCCCTGTGGGGGCGCACAGGACGATGGGAAGATGATGCCGGCAGCAGGTGTTCCCTTAGTCCGGACCCAAGCCATTTAGGGCTTTATAGGTCATTACCAGCACCTTGAATCTCACCCGGAGGGCAACCGGAAGCCAATGCAGCTCACGGAGAAGAGGTGTTACATGGGAGTATTGGGAAGCTGCCATCAAAACTCGCGCGGCTGAATTCTGCACCAGTTGAAGTCTTCGGGTGGTCCTCAAGGGCAGCCCCATGTAGAGAGCGTTGCAGTAGTCTAATCGGGAGGTCACGAGCGCATGAGTGACTGTACGTAGAGCATCTCGGTCCAGATAGGGACGCAACTGGCGCACCAGGCGAATCTGGGCAAAAGCCCCCCTGGTCACAGCTCCTATATGGTCTTCCAAACTGAGCCGTGAATCCAGGAGGACTCCCAAGTTGCGAGCCCTATCAACGGGGGGTAATAACTCATCCCCTATTAATGATGGAGAAGGCTGGTCAGCCCGAGATGCCGGTATGAACAGCCACTCAGTCTTGTCAGGATTGAGACGAAGTCTGTTTCTCCCCATTCAACCCCGGACCGCCTCCAGGCAACGGGACATCACAGTGAGGGCATCACTGGGTTGGGTCGGGGTGGAAAGAAAAAGTTGGGTATCATCAGCGTACTGGTGATACCCCACCCCGAAACCACGAATGAGCTCACCCAGCGGCTTCATGTAGATGTTGAACAGGAGGGGAGAGAGGACCGACCCCTGAGGGACTCCACAAATGAGAGATCTCGGGGTGGACCTCTGTCCTCCCGTCAACACCGACTGCGAGCGGCCCAGGAGGTAGGAGAACCACTGTAAAACCATGCACCCCACACCCACTTACCTGGCAGCCAGGCCTCTCCTCACCAGCCCATTTCTTCTTCTGTGGCGTCTTCTGCAGCCAGGCCTGCATTTCTTAGTCACAGGCCTTTCTGGAAGGCCACTGCAGCCGAGAACTGAGCTATGGATTCAATCCATAGCTCGGTTCTGCAAGACCTCTGCAGCCGAGAACCAAGCTATGGATTCAGTCCATAGCTCGGTACTCGGCTGCAGAGGCTTTCCGGAAAGGCCTGACTGCAAAATGCAGGCCGGAATGCAGCTGCAGAATGAAGCTGCTCCTTTGGTCAGAAGATGTGGACCTGCTGGGTGGGGCTGTTGGTGCCAGAGGTGAGTATAAAAGACACCCCCCCAAAAAATAAGACCTGGTGCCTCTTTTGGAGGTAAAAAAATAAAATAAAATAAGACCCGGTCTTATTTTCAGGGAAACATGGGTAGATAACCTTTACTGTCATTTTTTACTGTGGGCACAACGGCACACGGAAATGAGCCTTGGTGGAGCAGTGGGCTAATGCCTCCTTAAGTAACACCAGCTGCCTGCAATTAGTGCAGGTTCGCATCCCACCAGGCTCAAGGTTGACTCAGCCTTCCATCCTTCTGAGGTAGGTAAAATGAGGACCCAGATTGTTGGGGGCAATAAGATGACTTCGTAATAATGTCGCTTGGGGAGCCCTGAAAGCCCTAATAAGCAGGCATATACATAGAATGAAGGCTATTGCTAAGCACATTGATTTGTGCTTCTTAGATTGTAAGCCGCCCTGAGTCTTCGGAGAAGGGCGGGATATAAATGGGAATAAAAAAAATGTTTTGCAGTTCCAACATCATCCAAAATGTCTTAAGATATAAATCGTTCCAATTCCCTGAAGCTGTTCAGTTTCCTTCTGCAGCGCACCGGGGATGCTAAGCCCAACTTTTTCCAGGACTGTTTAATGGAGGTATTTGACAACTTGGACCAACACATTCAGCATCCTGCTGTCCTCTTGTCCATCCTTCAACTAATGGAACGGGGCACAATGGTGCTTACCACCAATTATGACAATTTACTTGAAATCTTTGGGCAACAGCAGCACAAAGCTATGGAATCGCTTGACCTGAAAGACAAAGACAAGGTACGATGTCACCAATAAATGCTGTACACCTGCGAGCTTCCGTTCGAAAATTTGAAAGGTCAGCCCCATCTCTCAGATTTCATCGAAATAGATAAGGAGAAATGTATGAAAAGGTAAAATGGCAGCCCAAAGGTGTAACCAAATCTCTGCTGTTCTAGTGTGCATCACAGTAATGGGTGCCAGTTTTACTTGTTTGATGTGGTATCCTGTGGTGTTTTTGATAAAACCGATCTGGGAACAAAGGTAGGTTATGTTCTTTGCATATTCCTTTTTCTCCTACGGCAGCGGTCCCAACCTCTCCAGCTTGGCAGCCCAGCTGAGGCGGTGGGGGGGGGGACATAAAAGTGGCAGGGGCACACTCACAGCTCGATTGGTGCAAGCAGCAGGGGTGTGTGCCTTCCACTTGTGCAAATGGAGCTTTGTGCATGAGTGCCCTCTGCTCATGCCAGTGGAGCTTCACGCATGAGCCCAAGTGCCCTCCGCTCACACAAGTGGAGTTTCACTTGCCCGTCACTTGTGCGGCCTGGTTTCAAATGGGTCGCGACCCGATAGTGGGCTGCAAATGACAGACCTTAGAACAGACATGTCAAACACAAGGCCTGGGGGCCGGATCCGGCCCGTGAAGTGGTTTCATGTGGCCCGTGAAGCCATCCTGGAAACTGAGGGAATGGCCCCCACTGCCCTGGCTCTGAGACCCTCCTTCTGCCAGACACCCTCAGCTCTGTCCCACTCCTGCCCAGGCCCCCATAGGCACCCTTGATGCGAACGATGTAGAGCTGGCCATGCCCACCCAGTAGGCCATCCACACTCTAGACACGCCCACCCAGTAGGCCACGCCCACCCTGGCCATACCCACCCGGCCCCCTGAGGGCAACCACAATGCTGATGCGGCCCTCAATGAAATTGAGTTTGACACCCCTGCCTTAGAACATTTAGCAAACGACACACCTTAAAACAGAAAGAACACCGTATGTCTAAAGATCCTTCTGTAATGAAGAATGTATCTCCTTTGAAGACTGTACTGCAGTCTTCAAAGGAGATGGCTTCTTCATTACATAGTGATCTTTAGATATATATGGTATTCTTCCTGTTTTAAGGCGTGTCATTTGCTAAATAACTATAGTTTTTTAATGCTCTTTTAATATCATTGGTTACACGTCTCCATACAAATCTTAATTTTTAAGCAGCTAGAGAAGGTTGTTTCTTTGAAGTCTTGGAGATGGTGCAATTAGGTAACATCAAGAATAGGGTAAAGAAAAGTGCTAGTTATTTAGGCAGTGCATGGTTAGCTGGGGGATTCTGGGAATTCAAGTCTACTCATCTTATTGTTGCTAAGTTTGAGAAACACTAACCAAAAGGTTGCAATGTACTCTCTGGGCATCCATAGTGAGGAGTTGGGAAGTCATCATGAGGGCTGTAACATCATTACACAAATTGTATAAGTTGACCTTTGAATGACAATGTTACGAAATATACAAGATCATCACCGTTGCTACCAGATGGTATACGAAGCAACCGAGCAAGGACAGAACAACTCTGCCATCAAAATGTGTACATCTCTTGGGTTGGTGGAGCCTAGCTTCCTTCTGCAAGTTGTGTTACTGAACAGCTGCTCTCTCGTCAGGTTCTCCAGTGGGCCAAAGGACTCCTCAGATATGGTGTCCTTCATATTCATGGCTTGTACACTGATCCCTGTGGAATGGTGCTGGATCCCTCAGGATATCAGGAAGTGACTCAAGACCCTGAAGTGATGGTATGTGGATCCAAAGGCTGGATAAACTTTTTTTAAATTGAGAAGCTGTGGTGGCGCAGTGGTTAGAATGCAGTATTGCAGGCTAACTCTGCCGATTGCCAGCAGTTCGGTTTTGACCAGCTCAAGGTTGACTTTCATCCTTCCGAGGTCGGTAAAATGAGTGCCCAGATTATTGGAGGCAATCGTAAACCTCTCAAGAGAATGCTACAAAGCGGAATATAAGTCCAAGTGCTATTGCGATTGCTATTCCTATTGTTGAACCATGCAGTCTTACAGGTCAGCAGTGCCTCAAAAGTACCCTGAGAAGAGCTGATGGATTGCATTTGTGCATCCTTTGGGGACAATGATCCATTTAGGCACAGCCAAGTTGGGCCACGATAACCGAGTTAAAACTTGTATGTTCACTACAGCTGCTATAGAGCATCTTCATATAATGCGAGAAGCATTTGACAGACACGGGAGGACTAGTGGATCTTTAACTTTCACAGCTTCCTAGATATCAGGGTGGCATAGACTGATTCCTCAGTGGGCTGTGCTTAACTCAGTAGAGACTTAGCTAAGGTCTCCCCAGCCTAAGATTACGTCTTGCGCTTTGCCAACTCAATTCAAATGAGGTCAGCATCCAAACAGTTCACGACACAAACATTTAATTGAATAATTGCTTCTTGTTTTTTTCTATTTTATTTATTTATAGGAAGCACTGCAGAATCTATACCGGAGGAAATCCTTTTTGTTTGTGGGCTGTGGGGAGACCCTGCGTGATCAAATCTTTCAAGCTCTCTTTCTCTACATGGTTAAGAACAAAGTGGAACTAGAACATTACATGTTGGTGCGCAAGGAAAATGAAGACCAGTTCTTTAAATTGCAGGCCGATATGCTTGTGCATGGCATAAAAGTCGTAACCTATGGGGACTGCTTTGAAGATTTCCCAGGCTATCTCCAGGATCTCACTGCACAGATCTGCAAACAAAGAAGTCCAGGTGTTGTATGAAAAAAATTACCTTGGTTACCATTCTGCTTTCTTTTGCCCCTTTAAAATGTTTTAACCTTCAATTATTCATAGGATAGTGCTCAAGTGGCTTATTTGATTGACTGACTGTTGTTGCCAGGGCAGCAAGGATAGTGGTGGTGATTGTTTTTTGTTGTTTTTATATTGGGGTTTTATTTATTTATTTATTTATTTATTTATTTATTAATGGGACTTATATCCCGCCCTTTCTCCCGAGGGACTCAGGGCGGCTGACAACAACAAAACTTAAAGGTTTCTGTACAGTAAATTAAAATTAAAAATTGAAATAAATTAAATTAAAGAATAGAGTTAAAATTGTAAACATAATTAAAGTCCCTGTCAGTCCAGGTCAGCCAGGTGGAAAAGGAGTGTTTTGAGGCCGCGGCGAAAGGACTGGAGATCTTGGGCCATCCGAAGCTCAGGGGGGAGCTGGTTCCATAGGGCTGGCGCTCCCACAGAGAAGGCTCTTCCCCTGGGGGTCGCAAGCTGACATTGTCTGGCCGACGGTACCCTGAGGAGGCCTTCTCTGTGTGAGCGTACTGGGCGATGGGAATTCGTTCCCGGCAGCAGATGGTCCTGGTTTTATCTTTGTAAGCCACCTGGAGTCATTGAGTGAATTGGGTGGCCATATACATTTTCTTAAATAAAATAAATAATAAATGCAATATTACTTAGTTGAAAAATCGGGAGATTGCATCGATTCAAATGCCTTGCAAAATAAGGATGCCATGTTATCTATGCAGCTCCTCCATTTGGTGTCTTTGATAACCGTCAACTCTGAAATGAGTTTTTCAACTGATGTTGATCATAATAGCCATGTCTAACTTTAAAGTGAAGACGCAATGGGTACAACGCACCACAATAGGGAAAGCTTCGCTTACACAGTTGCTGCCGCCATCTTGATTTTTTTTATTTTTTGCTTTTTAATTTGATTCCCCCTACCCCTCCCCTATCCCTCCCTCCCTACCCCTCCCCCCCTCCCCTCCCCCCCGACTTCCCAGAGCTAAGTACAAGGTATAAAAAACCAAAAAAAACAATCATAAACATCCATATGCTAACAACCATAAACTCTAAAATCTATCTCTCTCTAGCTCATATAGGATAACTACAAACACTATTAATATAAGATATATTAAAAAAAGAGAAAAAAAAGGAGAAAAGAAAGGAAGACTTATTCAAATGCTATATGAAACTTCTTAGTCCCATATTTGTTCTGGATATACTCAATCCATTTTCTCCACTCCATAACATAACGTTCTTGCGAGTGATCTTTCAAATAAGCCGAGATCTTTGCCATCTCTGCCAGGTCAGAAACCTTTAAAGTCCATTCTTCTATAGTCGGCAGTTCCTCCTTCTTCCAATATTGACCTACTAAGAGTCTTGCTGCCGTAATTAAATTCAACATCAGCTTAGTGTCCACAACCGTAGCATCTGTAATTATTCCCAACAAAAAAAGTTGTGGACAAAACTTTATCCTTTGCTTAAAAATCTTCTGCATATTCCACCAAATTTTTATCCAAAAAGCCTTAACCTTTTTACAAGTCCACCATATATGAAAATATGTTGCATCTTCTTCACCACACCTCCAGCATTTAGGCTGATAGTTCGGATACATACTTGCAAGCTTTTTAGGATCTAAATGCCATCTGTAAAACATTTTATAAAAGTTCTCTCTTAAATTTTGAGCTTGTGTGAATTTTACGTTCCTCACCCAAATCCTTTCCCACGTGTCCATTGTAATAACTTCTTGGATGTTTTGGGCCCATTTAATCATACAATCTTTAACAAGTTCTGTTTCTGAGTCAATTTCTATCAAAGCAAGATATATCCGTTTAATATGTGCTGGACCCTGATTTCTGATTTGCTTTATCAGATTTTCATCAGTCATTGTAAAACCATTTTTCTGATCTTCTTTCCACCTGGCCCGTAGCTGAGTATATTGAAACCAAGTTTGAACAATCTTCTCATCTCGCAAGAGGCTATATGGTTTCAAACACCAGACATTTCTTTCCAAGCTTAAAATCTCCTTGTACGTAGTCACATCATGTTTAAAACCAACATTTATATTTTCTATTGCGTGTTTTGGGATTGCCCACAATGGTATCTTACAATCTAGCTTATGTCTGTACTTCTTCCAAACTCTCAACAATGCCTGTCTTAAAATATGCACTCTAAACACATTATCTACCTTCTTATCATACAACAAATATGCATGCCAGCCAAACAACAAGTCGTGGCCCTCAAGATTTAATAATCTCTCTTGTGTCAAATTGATCCAATCACTTATTCCTGCTAACGCAGCAGCTTCATAATATAATTTAAAATTAGGCATTTTAAGACCACCTCTTTCATGAGTATCCTGCATAATCTTAAGTTTAACTCGCGGCCTTTTCCCTGCCCAAACAAATTTATTGATACCTTGCTGCCATTCCTCCAAATTAGAATCTTTCTTAAGAACTGGTATCATTTGAAATAAAAATAAGAATTTAGGCAGGACATTCATTTTCACTGCTGCGATTCGCCCCAACAAAGACAATTGCAATTTTTCCCAGCTCTCCATTTCTTTTTGAATTTTCCCCCATAATTTTTCATAGTTATTTTCATATAACTTTGTATTAGAGGGCGACAGAAGCACCCCCAAATATTTGACCCTTTTAACAATCTCAAATCCAGTTAATCCTTCTAAGAGAGCCTTTTGCGAAGCTGTCATATTTTTAGCCAGGATTTTAGTTTTTTGTGTATTAACTTTAAATCCAGAAACCTTCCCATATTGTATTATTATCTCCATCAGGTCCACAACAGAGTTCTCCGGCTGGGTCACTGTAACAACCAGATCGTCTGCGAACGCTCTCAATCTATAATCCTGATCTCTAATTTGTATACCCTTAATTTTTTCCGAATTCCGTATTTTAACCAATAATATCTCCAATGTTAACACAAATAACAAGGGCGATAACGGACACCCTTGCCTTGTGCCCTTCTCAATATTACATGCTTCTGTCAGGCTATTATTAACTATTATTCGGGCAGTTTGTTTTTGATATAATGCCCTAATTGGTTGCAAAAAATTATCCCCAAAATTCATTTTATCTAAAACTTTCATCAAAAATTGCCAATTCAATTGATCAAAAGCTTTTTCAGCATCTAAAAAAATTAGCGCCGCAGGGATCTGGTTGTTCCTCTCCAAAAACTCTAACACATCAACTATATGCCTCACATTATTTTTCATTTGCTACCACTAATAAACCCCGTTTGGTCCCCATGAATCACCTGTTGCAGAACCCTCATCAGTCTATTAGCCAACACCTTAGCAAATATCTTGTAGTCTGTATTTAAAAGTGATATCGGTCTATAATTTTTAACTTGAGTAGCATCTTGGTCTTCCTTCGGAATCAAAGAAATAAAAGCAGTTCTCCAAGACGGAGGCACCTTTCCCCCCCTCTGAATTGTCTGGAACAGTTCCTTTAACGGTTTTATCATCTCTAATTGTAGATTTTTGTAATAAGCCGCAGTCAAACCATCCATACCTGGCGCTTTGTCCACCTTCAATTCCTTAATTGCTAAGAATTTCTTCTTCTGTTATCAATTGATTAATCCCCTCTTTTTGTGCTTGCGTAAGAACCGGGATGCTAGCATTCTCCAAATATACATCAATGTCTTTTTCATTAATCTTCTCCTTAGCATATAATTTAGAATAAAAATCCACAAAAGCTTCCTTAATAAGATCCTGTTGAAACACAACCCTTCCCTTATGCTCAATTTTATCTATATTAGAAGCCCTTTGCTTTTTCCTCAGTCTGTAAGCTAGCCATCTACCTGGCTTATTAGCATTGCAAAAGGTGTTGTGCCTGGCAAACCGCAAATTGGTTGCCACTTGGTCAGCCATTAATTTATCAAATTGTCCTCTTAATAGCTTAATAACCTCTTTAGTCTTCACATCCGCTGGATTCAAAATCAAAGCCTTTTCTTTTTCCTTAATTTCATTCTCCAATTCTTTCCTCCTGGCTTCCAAAGTACGTCTGTGTTTATTATTCATATATATCAACACCCCTCTCATATAGGCCTTGCTAGCATCCCAAACCATGTCCATAGAAGTATCCTTATTCATATTAATTTCAAAAAAATCCTTCATCCGCTGTTTACATTCTTCCACATTTCTCTGATTTCTAAACAAATTCTCATTTATGTGCCACGACCGCCTATCTCTATTCTCCTTATTAATCTCTAGCCAAACTGGGCTGTGATCAGAAATAGTTCTTGCACATATCTTCACCTTCTTAATCCTAGAAAAAAAGTCATTAGTCAGCAAAATAAAATCGATCCTGGAAAAAGATTGATGTCTGTCAGAAAAAAAAGTATAATCCTTTTCATGCAAATGTATATCACGCCAAATATCTCGCAGTTCCAAATCATCCTTCATTTCAAAAAAGGATTTAGGCAGTCTAGCATGACTTGGAACGCGCTTAAAAGAACCAGCCTTGTCCATCTGTACATCCAAAACACCATTCCAGTCCCCCATAAAAATAAACGATTTATAATCCAACTGAGTAAGCTTTGTGTGAAGTAAACTAAAAAAATCAGCTTGTTGTTGATTAGGAGCATATAATCCAACTAAAAGCGTCTTTTTACCTTCTAACAGCAACTCTATCATAACGTATCTTCCATGCTTATCTGCTTCAATTAAGTCCGCTGTTAAAGCACTTTTAACATAAACAACCACTCCATTTTTCTTATTCATTGCAGAAGCAACAAATTGCGTGCCCAACCTTGAGTTCGATAGATACTTTTGGTCCATAACCCTAATATGCGTTTCTTGCAGACATATAACATCTATCTTGAATTGTTTTAAATATTGAAAAACTTTCTTCCTCTTCTGTGGTGAATTTAGTCCATTAACGTTCCAAGTTAAAAATTTAGTCGCCATGCATGTCATCCCAAAGCTGTTGGAGCACATCTTTAATAGGCCCACTATCTCCTTTAGGCCGTGCTCCTCCCACTGCTTGGCTGTAAGTACGTTTTGAAAGTTCCATAAACTTCTGCTGATCTTGTTCTTTTAATTTTTTTGCTCTTTTTAAAGCGGCACGCGTCACCCTCTGTTCTCCAGGATCAGCCAAAGAAGTTGTAGCTTGATCTCCTCCAGCACCATTCTCCTCTGTCTGTCCAGCTTCAGCCTCTTGAGGTTTTCCTTCTCCAGATCCCTTTGCAGCTTCCAGAAGTGGTAGTGGGGTTGCTTTTAAAACATTATTGTAAAAATCACGCGCCTGTGTCACAGTAACCAGACGGTACCTTTTGCCTTCATGCATCGCCACCAATCCAACTGGAATCTCCCATCTGAACCTTATATCACGTTGTTTGAGTTCCTGCACAAGAAATGCAAAATCCTTCCTTCTCCTTAAAATCTTTGGAGGAATTTCTTTTAAAACCAAAACTTCTTGGTCAGCAATCACAACTTTAGTATCATAGGCAGCTTGAATAACTTCATCTCTAGTTTCCCTCTTTGCAAAATAAACCACCACATCTCTAGGTAGCTTTCTCTGTCTAGCAATCCATGAATTTACACGAAACACTTTATCCATGCATCCCTTTATTTCAGATGCTGGCTGACCCAATACTGCTTCCAGAGCCTCAGAAATCAGCTGCTTTAGGTCTTCCTTAATATTTTCTTTTAAGCCTCTGATTCTAACAGCATACTGCATCTGATGATATTGAACAAAACTCAGTTCTCTGTCCATTTTGTCTCTTAAATCTTCATTCTCCAGTACCTTTACTTCTAATATGGCATTCTTTTGAGTCAGGTCTTCCACTTTTTCATCCAGATCTTGCACACATTCAGCCACCCTATGCACTGTAGACAAAATGTCTACCCTCATCGCACTGAACTTCTCTTCCATCCTCTCTTCTATTCTCTCCTCCAATTTCTTCAATTTCTCCTCCATCTTTGCCAATTTATCACCCAGTGATTCCAAAATTACCTGGGCTTGTTTTTCAAGAGCATCTTGTAAATCCTTCGATGTCAATGCAGCAGGAGGAAGCAAAGCTTGCAACGATGTCTGTTGCACCGGGGAAGTTCCAGCACTCCGAAGAGTTTTTGAGGGAGGTTTAGCCGCCATCTTTTTACTTTCACTTGTTACGCACTTTCACTTTAAGTTTATAAAGTCCATTAAGCTAGAGAGTAAAAATAAAAGTCCTCTTCACCTTATCCTCCTGTACCGCTCTGCCTGCTCCTTTTATTCCATGGTCTTTCCTTATGGCAGGGGTGGTCGCAAACGCCTGGCTCCGCTCCAGAAATCCCGGAGCAGAGACGCTGAACACCTGGGAGCAACCCAGGCTACGGGGGAGTTCAATCCTTCAGCCGCCCAAGCTTTAAGCTCAGGCGGCCCCGGAGACCTCAACCCCTACCTGGGGCCTCACCCCCTCCTCTTCTCCCGAGGAGGGGGCTTCCAATCCACCCGAACAGCTGATCGGCGCTGTTTTGGGTGAAAACAACACAGCTGAGCCGCGGGCAGCCCGAAAAGGCTGTCTCCGGCGCCGCGCCGCCACCGGAAATCCATCTTGATTTTTTTTTTGGCGGACCTTGTGGACACCCCTGCTTTGATTCACACACAAAACACACCAAGCCACCCATTCTGTGCTTAGAATGTACAAAGTCCCAAATGTCACTACTGATCCAAAATGTTGTCTTAGGACCTAAGACTTAGGTCAAAGCATACATTGCAGTATATTATTCGTATATGTTTAGGTCGAAGGAAGGAAGGAAGGAAGGAAGGAAGGAAGGAAGGAAGGAAGGAAGGAAGGAAGGAAGGAAGGAAGGAAGGACCACCGGCATCACAAAGGAGAAATGCTGTAATTTAATAATTCTGCTAATTGCATTCTATTGTTCCAAGATTTGTCTCTTCTATGACTATGGGGTCTTTTGTGCTCTCTGAGATCAGTTGTTCTCAGTTTGAGAGCAAACCCCACTCTCTTCTAGCACTGATGATGTTATCTAGTTTGGTAATGAAATGTCTGAAAGAAAATAATCAAGCTCAGAGAGCACCAAGGACCCCACAGTTCAGCTTGAGCCACAAACATTCTCTCTCTGCTTCTGTGCCTTCCTTTGCTAATGGGAAGTGTTACTACAATAAAACATTGCTTTAAGTTATTAATGAAACTGAAAACCCAAGATGTATATATGGTTTACTGTTAAATTTAAAAGTTTGCCTAGAGGCATGTTTTAAACTATTGTATCCAAGTTAATTCATTGCTTAATTTTCTTTTCTTTTTTTTCTTCTTCTAGATGCAGACAGGGTGGATAGCACAACACTTTGGGGTAAAGTATAGCCTTCCTTCCACATATTTCTTCAAATTTCAAATGGTGATCATCTCTTGGTATTAGTTGGACAATCACTTATCACCTTACCAGAACCACTGAGCAATGTGAACATAAAAAATCTTGGGGATGGTTCCTGGCCATGTCTCACTTTGCCGCTGCTGAAATCACTGGGGCTTCAGCTTGCGTGGGGATTCGGAGCCGACTGGCTGATTCTGCCCCCAAACAGGCCCCCCCATAAGAAAGCCTCCCCACCAGGGATGGGACCTGCAGCTGTAACGTAGCTCCATTTGCTTCCAGGTCCTTCTAAGCTGGAGCTTTATACATGCCCACATCCCTCTCTTGCAGTTCGCTCCGAAAAACCTGAATTTGACCACATGACTTCCATTTACTACAATGTAACTTATTTGGTTCTCTAGCAGAACTGAAATTTAGCTCACAATGGATGCTTATTAGCCTGCAAGAACTAGCAATAAGGGGGAGGCTGTGTTTCAATGGCTGTTTATGTTTTTAATGGTTTTAACTTAGTAGCAGACTTTGCAAGCTGCCCAGAACTTGCTGGAATGGGTGTCTGTAATAAATTTAAGTACGTGCATATTGTACATAAACGCATAAAACATGCGACGTGAAGCTGCTTGTTCTAGACGGTTCTGTGTTCCCCCCCTTTATAGGGACTGATCTGGGCCTTTTGGAGTTGGTTCTTAAATCTCCAGAAGAATATTGCCTTTTACAGAAGTAGAGTCCCTTTTGTCCCCCACTTCCAATTGGAAAAAAACAACAACCACAAGCAAATAACTTCTTAAAAGGATAAGGATATTGAGATAAGAGAGGAAAAGAGGGAGGAGAGAATTCAAAAATAAAAACTCATTCATAATAAAGTAGAATTAAGTTTATCTGGCTGAGTTTCCTGCCTAGTCTACATAGTAAGGCTGACATCAGTCCTGCAAGCATGAAAGTATAGTTCTCCCGCTACATCCTTACCGGCATTGTGCTTAGATTAGGTGCCATCTCAAAGACCAGCAGAGTATCAAGTTGGTTTGTAAAGGCAGAGGAAGACCTAGAATTTAAACCCAGGAGCGGAGACCAACCAAATAACATTGTATATAGTTGCGGACAAATCTTTCATCTACAATTTCATTCTTGGCTACAGCAAAGCAATTAATCTATTGAGTTTGTCCGTGAGCTTTTTCCTGGATAAGCCAAGAACTAAATAAAGAGAGCCAAAATTTAAAGCTGTATGAATCCTAATAATCCTGCTGCTGTTGGTTAAGGGTGGGATGTCAAAACGTTTTGCATATTTTGATCTTCCCCATGGACACCACTGGACTTCACCTCAAGTAAAAGAAGGCATATCTAGCTACAATTAGGTTGTGCTAACATTATACTGGCTTTGGTGCTGAATTACATTCTTTGACTACAACACCACCACTACCCCCCACACTCCCCAAATTTGGTGATTAGATATTTTTCTTGTGACTCTTGAGTCTCTGTTCTAGCTTTGTAGATAGGAAAAAAAAATATCTCAATAGAGCCAGAGTAAAAATGATGCCAACGTTTTCGCAAAAATCATTAACGTTGTTGCACATATGTTGTTGGTAACACTTCTTCCTACAGGGCCATCACGCTCAGATTGCACAAAAAGGTTAGGAGAGCGTGAGAATGACCAAGCCAAGAAGGCGAGACATCCGAAGGATGGTAATTATCATTCCTAATTTTCTATTTTGAAGAAGGTATATAATGTAGTCATATAACGTATCTTGAAGGGATGCGGTGGCTCAGTGGGTTAGGACGCTGAGCTTGTCGATCAGAAGGTCGGCAGTTTGGCGGGTCGAATCCCGAGTGCTGCGTAGCAGAGTGAGCGCCTGTTACTCGTCCCAGCTTCTGCCAACCTAGCAGTTCGAAAGCACGTAAAAATGCAAGTAGAAAAATAGGGACCACTACGGTGGGAAGGTAACAGCATTCCGTGCGCCTTTGGCGTCTAGTCATGCTGGCCACATGACCACGGAGACGTCCTCGGACAAGCGCTGGCACTTCGGCTTTGAAACAGAGATGAGCGCTGGCCCCTAGAGTTGGAAACGACTAGCACGCATGTGCGGGGGAACCTTTATCTTGTCAACAACGGAGCTGGAGAAAAGCTTCGACAACATGAAGCACCTGATTTATCTGAATGCCAGATCTTATTTAAATTAGGAAGACAAAACTGCCAGGGCTGTTCTGCAAGGGCTTCTGTGCCACTGGAGGGATTCAATTCTGCAAATGGGCCTGCATGCATTATGTCACTTGAGACCCTGCACTCTCACCTTGCAAGTTGTGTCTTCTGGCACTGTGGATAGCTTGTGTGTACAGGTAGTCCTCGACTTACAACCACAAATGAGCCAAGAGTTTTATGTTGCTAAGTGAGACATTTGTTAAGTGAGTTTTGCCCCATTTTACGACTTTTCTGGCTACAATGCTTAAGTGAATCACTGCAGTTGTTAAATTAGTAACACAGCTGTTAAGTGAATCTGGTTTCCCCACTGACTTTGTCAGGTCACAAAAGATGGATCATATGACCCCAGGACACTGCAACCACCATAAATATGAACCAGTTGTCAAGCATTTGAATGTAAAACACGTGTAAACCACATGGGGATGCTGCAACGGTCGTAAGGGTGAAAAATGGTCATGTGGCTTTTTCCAGTGATGTTGTAACTTTGAATGCTTACTAAATGAACTGTTGTAAGTCGAGGATCACTGGTAGTGGGCAACTAGAAAGGCATTTGTATCTATTTGGAAAACCACCTCTGCATTTATTTTTATGAGGGCAGGACAGCTCATGCTTTATTCCTTAGTCTTATTCATATTTAGCTGTCGGGATGGTTGTATTATGTCTTTTGTAGCATGTGTGAGGTTTCATCAAGGGTTGTATTGCCATTGTCCAATATTCATTAGCTTTTCTCATACTAACACTTAACAGTGGTCCTAAAGGTGTGAGAAATATCAAAGTGATTTAGCCATCTGTGCAAATATGGTTAGCGTTTGGTATCTGATTGGCCCCATATTTATTTGTATATATTGATGTGGGAACAGCAGAGTTGGGTGCTCTTATCCCTAAACGACTCCCTCTCCAGTTTCATGTAAATGTTAAAATATCAGCACTGGAAACAAGAGGAAACACTGAGGGTCATCACAGATCATTAACCAAGATCTTGAATGAGTAGATCCGTCTGCACTACCCTTTGGCATGTTAGGAAAAGCCAGAACTATTGTTCAACAATGATACATTAAAGGAACGGACACCGTACGTGTGCATGTGTATATAAACCTAGAGAGGAAAAACACATTTTAATTTTTTTTTAAAAAAAGGTAAGTAGTTTTGTGTTTTGAAAGTCCAATTAACTCTTTTTTGAATTTTCTAATTCCGTCAGAATTGCATAATGCTGACCAACTTTTGTTCTATTTGGCTTTTGGGACATTTTGCAACTGATGTCTTTTTCTCCTTTTGTAAATCATGAGCGGTGTAGATTGCTTCATGCTTTATTTTGTACAAAAAAGAAGAAGAAAACAATGCACTGGATTCTAGTCTGAGGGTCGCTGTTAAAGGGAGGAGACATTTTCAAGATTCCGATGCTCCTTATCCCATTCTAACAGGGGGGAAAAAAAACCTGACTGCAGGAGCAATCCAGTGGTTGGAAGCCACAAGTCAGGAGATAAAAGGAATTTTGAATCCTACACATCTAATTAACTAAATTTAGCTTGGATTGACTGAGAGTACTCGTTTCTCCTATGGTTATGCAGGGTAAACTATTTTAAATCATGTGGGCCGAGATGGACGAAACTGACTTTTATGTTGTTTTAAACAGATCCTGCAGAAGACGGTGGACTTCTGTGACTGTATCAGACCAGTCCTTGAGAAACACCTCCTGACTTTGGCCATTTGCATCTGCTGGGAGTCAAATAACGGATAGGTGTAGACTTCTTACAATGTCTCCTTGGGAGGGTGAGATCCTCATAAATATCATACCCAATAAAATTTCACAGCTGTTCTTAGGGAAGAGCAAATTTCTAAATATCTCAGGGACGAAGTCTTGGAAAAGAGGGAGATGTGGCCTCTGAAATATCATTTAGTTTTTAAGTTTTAACTCCTCTCGTCTTACTTCAACCCATGCACCTAAACACAGGAAGCCTGTCCCTTCCCTTGAAAGGGCTACGCGACATCTTGTGAGAGGAAAAAGGCACACAATCCGAGTACATTTCATGTGTCTAGGCAAAGAACTCTTGAATTTTTCCTAGCACGATACTGGGAGTTCTCATGCAGGCAGCTGCAAAAGATCAGTGGCTAAATGCTAGCAGTGTTTCTGAATCTTGGTAACTTGAAGACATGTGGACTTCAACTCCTAGAATTCATCAGCTAGCATGGTGGGAGGAATTCTGGGAGTTAAAGTCCATATACAGTATCTTAAAGTTGCCAAGGTTGAGAAATACTATTCTCATGTAATGCGATTTATATGTTTTGTAAGTTCTTGAAGAAAAAACCTTGAACAAAATGAGAAATTTTATGTGTCTTAATTTCTTTGTATTTGAATAAATAATTTCATATATAATTCAGAGTGGTTCTCTTGTGCATCTATTAGATCTGAAAAAATCAAGGATTGAAGGCTGATGAACTGATATAAAGCATAACACATCCTTTACGCATGCAAAGATGTTTCTCAATGTCATGTAATAAAAGTGATCTATTAAGATAAAATTAAATTTACGTTAATCTGAAATTAGATGGTAAATTTCACTCTGACTTGCAATAAAGCTTAGCTCTCCATATAGAAAAGACACATAAGACACATAGTAGATAGGAAACTTGATATCTGAAAGCTAGAATTGTTTTATTTAACAATCTTCAAATACAAGTGTATATGGTGGACAAACTTAATTCTACCATCAAGAACTATTAAATGAAATCTCTAACGAGTACATCACACTGTCTACAGATGTTCATCTGAAACTAGATTAGCATTCACTTGAAATGCCCCCAAATTGGCAGTTAGTCCTATAGCAGGGGTCTCCAAACTTGGCCCTTTTATGACTTGTGGACTTCAACTCCCAGAATTCCTCAGCCAGGCATGCTGGCTGAGGAATTCTGGGAGTTGAAGTCCACAAGTCATAAAAGGGCCAAGTTTGAAGAACCGTCCTACAGTGACCAGAATGATAGGCAGACATGACGTACATGAAGATATTTCTAATACCACCCCAAAGCCCTCATCAAATAAAAAAAAATGCATGGCTAAAAGACAGAACTAATACACAAAAGCAACAAAAGCTTTATAGCCTTCTATACTGCCCTTCCCTATACAGTACTTAAATCTGAATCCTACTGCTTTAGTCTCTTTGATAGTTTTATATCTGTTGCTGTTTGGAATATGTATGTGGGATCTTTCAGGTTAATGCTAAAGCTACAAGAAAAACAGAGCAGAAAGTTGTTTTTTCAAACCCCCTTTTCTATTTTTATTACAATGTGTACACTATTTTTATCTTTTGAATTTCTAATTTGGGTCTCGGGCATTGCAGATATGAACAATCAATGTTCATCCAAAAAAAGTATACTTGGATAATATACTGCAGAATGTTAATCAGTTCTACATTAAATCTTTCGTGATGTGGTTTTCAACTAAAGTAAGTGATTTTGCAACTACATTTAACCAATGCAACAGGGATCATATAACCTTATCTAGAGCTGTAACTTAGTAAAACCAACAGGCATTAAAGCAGAGAGCTCTTCTTCCTTTTCTGTCTTTCATTCTCCTCATAGTCTGGATATCGAGTAAGATCCAGGATCAGTATCTGACTAAACATAAAGTCATCTTGCTGAAAATGGAAGAGAGATTGAGCACAGATCATCTTATTGTGATATAGGGATGGTTTTCAAAATCATTAAAATTTCATTTAATAGGAGCTGGGTTTCTTTTTCATCTCTGAAATAAATCGGGGAAAGGCATTACTTACTTTAGGGCAGACTCCAATTAAAATATCTGCTTTAGAATAGAATTCCTCCTTCAAAGAAATAACTATAATCTGAAAGCTTTCTTCTGATTGCTGCTTAATAAAGCTCGATACCTTTTTGGAGAAAAAAAAAGGGATGGCTTATATGAAATGTAATATGATTTGGAAGGAAACTTATTTTATAAATTGGTAAATAAGCTGCTGGGGGAAAAAAATCAAAACAGACTATATATTTAAACTTTATTTACTATATTTATGGTTTAAATGTGTTACACATTTAGAAAAAAGAAGAATGCACCACGATAAAAATAACTCTTATTTCTGAGTTATTAAAACTTATTTCTTTATCAGGTAACTCTGAGTGCTGTATAACTTCCAATAAATAATTGACATTAAAAATAAATAAATTTGAAAACAAGACTACACAGAATAACATTATATTGGGAGCTCTATCCAAAATAAGCTAATTCCTCCTCAGACAGGAGAGGAACGGCGTGTGTGGCTGTGTGTTGAGAATTGAGAAGGCATGATTCCAAGCCTCTTAAAGATGGGGGCCATTCAGAGCCCATGTGCTATAAGTTACTGGAGAAAGACAGTCCTGAGAGGAATGGGACAATTCGTCTTGGCCATGTGGCCACGGCCACCTTGCTGCGGCCATCTTGCCATGGCCAGCTTACTGCAGACAATTCCACACTGGATAACTCAACACAATAAATGTTATCTGCCAATGTTTCTTTGTCGATACCTTGTAGAGAGTAAGGAAGATAGGCAGGCTAGAAGACAGTTCTAATCCTGCCTTAGGCATGAAAGCAAGCCGGGTAACTTTGGACCAATCCCTTTCTCTCATCCCAACCCACCTCACAGAGATGTTGTAATAGGCAAAATAGGAGGTGAGATCATCATATACCCCGCCTTGGGTTATACAAATAAAAGTTGGATGTAGATACAGTAAACAGAGAAATGGAAGACTTACTTTTCCGATGTTTGTGTTATCTAGAGCTGCATCAACCTCATCTAAAACAAAAAAGGGAGCAGGCCTAAAACTGAAAGAACAAAGTAAACACAAATGATTTATTAAATATTAGCGAGAGGTCAATTCTCATGAATTGCAGGCTGAAGGCTGCCACCTTTATAATTCAAAAACAAGAACCTACTTTGTACCACGAAGCCTTGTTTACAGTACATGGGGAGCTGACTCACAAATACTTAAAAATATGTAGTCTACCAACAGATATTGAAGGCTTAGTTTTGCCTGAGTTTGGCGGAAAATGTTTTCAAGAGGTAGTCATTGTTCTCTGAACTGGATTTGGAAATCAATGATGTATATAGAGTTAGAAGCAGTTTGAACACTGAGTGGTCCTCCAATTATTGTCATATTTATCAGGACGACAATTTGTGATATGGTTTGGGAAAGGCATGTGAAATCTCTTCACTGAAATTTTAAAAAGGTAAGTTTCAGATCTTTCCTGATCTCTGATATTACAATTTCTATTTTTATTCTTTTAAAGACCTTTATCTGTGATGATGTTAATGTTTCAGTGCTAGAAGCCACCTGGAATCATTTGCTAACAGATGGGCAGCAAATAAATTCTATAAAAAACAAAGAAATACTGTGTTCAAATGTTAAAAGTATATGAAATATCCTTAAAGGTATTTAAAATAATAGAAAGATACAGTATTTAATAAATAGGTAAGCTGATTTTATATTTTATATTTTTACAAGAGTCTTATCTCAGAAATGAGGAAATCATCTGAAATTAATCAGGTACTTCACATATCACTGGTAATAGTATTAACACAGCTGGAGTTATATTGTTAGTTAGGAAAGAGGGTAAGAGGGCAGAATATTGATCAAGAATATATTCAACATCAAAAATATACTGATCGTATGGACATATTATTCTTATTTGACTCTGACTTATTTCTTGATGATTTTTATGAGATTAAAAACAACCCTGATTATTTCATAAGATATTTTTGCAAAATAGTATAGATTAGCATATGATCTTTAATTCTAAGTAATGACATCAATCTACTGATGTATCCAAATATCAATAGAAACATTCCTCCTAAAAATATAATCAAATTCAGAAGCTAATCTAGAGTTATACACAAAAGTTTAATTTGGAAGATATATGGCATAAATTTCACCCTCAGAAAAGGATCGTTACCCACTCCCCCAAAAAAGAAATCTGAATTATTTGGGGAGGGGAGATTTTATTTTCTCTTAAGTTTATCCAAAGCTGCTCACTCTTGCCAGTGAAATAAAATACGCTCCCAAAGAAATGCTTCATTCTGCTAGAAACCCTTGAAGTGAGCATCGCTGCCTTCTATGGAGTTTGAAGCTCTGATCGAAGGCATGATCGATCTGAGCAATTTTGTGGAAAAAATACCTCTCACATTACCTTCCTTTTCCAGAAAAAGTAGCAAGGCCCAGCTTGTTACCTGTGAATCGCAAACACAAGAGCCAGAGCTGCAACAGACTTTTCTCCACCTGAGAGGTTGTCCATTGGCATAAATCGTTTCCCAGGAGCTACACAGTTATAGCCGATACCTCCCAAGTAAGGTTCTTCGGGATTCTCCGGACTAAGAAAGGCCTACAAGACACAACATTTACTCATTCAGTACAGAAGTAGAGGACATTAAGCTCAGTTTTATGATGAGTGTTTCCAAAGGTAACTGAGCTGCTACTTCATAGTCTCATTGTTGTCTTGAGTTCCTCAGGGGATATAGTGTTCTCTAGGCCCGTGGATGCGAACCTATGCCACATGTGCCACAGGTGAGCACACGCGCTGTGAGCACATGCGCTGTCACCCCAGTCCTAGGCGTTCAGCTGGGTTTTATAAAACCTTTTTGCTTTAGGCCTCCACTGCCGTGTGCAAAAAAAAAAAAAGGTTCGTTCAATCAATCAATTTCAACTTCTCGCGGGAAAAAAAAAGATCTCGCAAAGTTAGAATTGATTGATTGAACTTTTTAGTCCCACCCAGTTGGCTGTTACTGCAGCCACACCCACCCAATGGGCCACGCCCACCTGGCACCTAATGATACGTAAGTGGGTTTGGGGTTGCAGTTTGGGCACTTGGTCTCTAAAAGGTTCGCCATCACTGCTCTAGGTTATTTAATACACAGACAATTGCACCAGGAGATATCTGAAGTTTGGTGTCTGGAATTTGGTGCCACCTGAATTCTGAGGACATCTAATTTTATCTCTCCATATAAATTCACAAAAGTTGTTTGGTGTCAGAATGGCAAGAGCCCTGAAGCTTAAGTGAGATATGATGAAAAGGGATTCAATCTGCACTAGACAATATGCTTACTTAAAGATCGCAACACCTGCATGTAGTTTTAAAACTACATTCTTGAATAATCATGTTCCCGATTAATTATGTTCGCCTCCTCCCAAATACATCACTCCAGACCTTACTACGGCCAGATGTGGCCCTTCAAAGTGCTCCTGCCAAGAGGAAAATCCTCTTTGTGTAACACCCCTCTGTGGTGCAATGCCTTCCATCTTCAACCTTACCTGATCTTTTTTTTACCGGGGCCATGAGACCTCTTCTTATTTATTTTTCCAGATATTAAAGACCTCTTAGGGATGTTTTAAAGTTTTAAGACCTCTCGTTGTTTTATGTAACTGTTTAACCTGTACTGGGTGTTTCATTCTATAATTACTTTTTATTGTTTATGTCTCACTTTAGCAACTTTCATATTTACTGCCCAGCATGGAAACAGCATACGTAAAGTAATATTAGGTTCTTAATAGTGATGTATGATGTATCTGTTGTCAAATTTCTGGTTTTAATTAATCAATATTAATGAAATATTAACCTGAGCACTGTTGTTTCTACTAAGTTTCTTGTAGATCTGATCAATAGCGACTGACACATGCTCAAAACACTGGCTGAACCTATTGTATCTCTTTTTTTTCACTTTTTCAAATTCTTGCTTACATAATCTGGCTTCCTTCCTATGGACTTCAAACACTATGGAAGATTAAATGAAATAAAATGCAGCGGTTAAACATTAGAATTCATATTATTAAATATATTACCTGACCTTAAGTTATCAGCAAACACAAAAATAACTATTATCAGAAATATATGTGTCACAGGGTACTCTAAAATTTAAACATACATTCCATTTCATTTTATAGGCAATATTATTTTAATGGAGCAAAAGAATAAAAAAATAAGCCTCAAGTGGCAATATTTGGTCCTGATTTTTCTTTTTTGTCCTTTTTTGCTTCAAAATAATCATCACTCGGAAAAGAATATATTATTTATGGTAACTATTCTCTTCTTTTTAGCAGTATTACAATACAGCTGTGAACAGTTGGAAGTAACAAAACAGCATACACATTTGTGTCTTACTGCACATGCCAGCACTAGTTTACCGTGCTGCTTCTCTTGATCTTTCTGAAGCATCTGAAATCTTCAAATGTACAAAGGTTTAGGTGTAAAGTACAATATGCTGATCTATATTTATAAACCTACATGTATATGTACAAAGTTAAACTGAACTGGAGCCCAAATCTGATCCACTGGCAAAAGTCCAAATTAGAGATAAACAAAGTGAAGTGCTAGAAAAGTGCCTCCATTCCCACAAATAATTAATGAGGAAGTGTTTAGCATTAATTACCATTGACAGATTCTTGAAATCTGTCTGTAACAATATGAAGCTTCTCCAGTGCTTTGAGGTTTGGTGCTGTTGTTTTTAACAAAACATTTTCTTTACATGCCACTTCTTGCTGAAGTTGTTCTAAGTGAGTCTCAATCTCTTTGTCAGACTGCAATTCCTAATTATAAAATGAAACAATTAGTGATGATAACAACCAAGAAATATTTCTGAACCATTAAGGACTGATTGGAAGTCTCTAGAGTTAAGTAGAGTAGATCTGTGGGTAGCTACAACATTAATTAATATGATAAAATAATGTAGAATTTTAAAAATAGAATACAAGTATAGCATGACTTTTGAAATGGGCCTTTTGAAAGTCATACCTTGTATTATTTGTTTACTCATTATACCCCAGGGATTTCTACAATGGTGCAATAGAAATTCGGCCTACTTTTTATGTGCGATACACTAAAAAGTAGGCTGAGATTCAATTTATTGTTATGATGGCCATGTTGATTTTTTTCTTTTAGGACCATACTTTGCAAACACTTCTGTTATACTCACTGTTCACTGGAGAAATAAAACTTCTCACAATAATCTTGTATAGGCATGATGCTGAAACTACCCAATTTTAACTACTGGTAGGTAAAGTAAGATTCAAATTTTAGAATCTGAATCAAACCAGATATGAAACTTATGATTGAGATTAAGCACCTGCTTTAAAAAACTGAAGTAGTGTAACCTACAGGAGCACTTAAACTTATTGACTGAAAGGCACTTTTAAGATTTCTTTATGAAGTATACTTGACTGAAATACCACTTCCCGCATCGTTTCAGTTGATTTTTTTTTAGACATTATGGGCCATGTAGGAAATCGCAGCAATATGCTGCACATTTTTACCCTTGTATTGGGTTTCCTGCCTGAGCAAGGGGTTGGACTAGATGATGTCCAAGTTCCCTTCCAACATTATTATTATTATTATTATTATTATTATTATTATTATTATTATTATTATTTAGATGAACACAAAATGGTTTTTATATACTACAGGTAGTAGTACAAAATCTATGTTTGCAACTGGACCGGAATTTCAGTCATAAGTCATGACATCCTATAGCCATGGTGGTGAACCTATGGCATGTGTGCCACAGGTGGTACGCAGAGCCCTCTCTGTGGGCACGCACACCGTCGCCCCAGTCCTAGGCCTTCAGCTGGGTTTTATTAAACCTTTTCGCTTTAGGCCTCCGTCATGTGCAAAAAAAAAAAAAAGGTTCAATCAATCAATTTCAACTTCTCATGGGGAAAAAAAAGATATCACAAAATTGGGATTGATTAATCGAACTTTCTAGTCCCATCCAGTCTGCCATTACCACCGCAGCCACGCCCACCCAATGGGCCACGCCCACCTGGTACCCAATGATACATAAGTGGGTTTTGGGTTGCAGTTTGGGCACTGGTCTGTAAAAGGTTCGCCATCACTGTGCTATAGGATCGGAACTGATTTTACAACTGTTTGTTACAGTGTTTATTAAGCGAATCATGTAGTTGTAAGTCCAAATCACATGGTCATTAAGCAAATCATACAGTTGTAAATTGCTTTGAGAAATAAGCAATATCCTATAGGGAAAGAATATACATTATATTACCTTTAACTGTTCTCTAATACTGCTGTAGTCTATCTGAAGTGCCTCTTCTCTTTCATAGATGTCTGCAGTGACTTCTGTGCTTTCAGTGTCCGGTTCCAGCTGTAACAAATAGCTAAGTTAGTATTCATATGCAAGAGTTAAAATAAAGAAAAGAGCCACACTACTTCACTTTTCCAAACCCAGCCAACATTTGAGGGATTAAAATGTCTTTATTACGTGTTGTTGTTTTTTAACTTGAACAGAAAAAAAATATTATGCAGAATGAGCCATCTTTAATTCTCACCCCAAAGGTGCTTTTTCAAAAGGCAACTGGGCTTTGTTTTTCCTTGAAGACGGTTTGCTTCTCAATCAAGAAGCTTCCTCAGTTCTGGTATCTTTAATTCTTATATTTGCCGTATCAATATTCACTTTTTAGCTCTTGGAAAAAAAAATCTAGTTTTGACGTAGCTGTTATTGGCTCACACAATTATGAACAGATTCTCAACATCTAAAATTTCCTTAAGATTCTGCCACAAAGGAGGCGGCTACTGTACCTCAATTTCACTAATGTCATCCAGAGATCCCAAAAGAAGGTTTACTCCTAGATCTTGCAGCTTACAATCAAGAAGCCTATTATGCTTCTCTAATTTCTTCTGTTCCAGAGAGGTCTCAATAGCTCCTGCTTCCTTTTGTAATGTTGCTAACTCTCTGCCAGCAAAAGAGAAAAGCAAATAAAATGTGTCATTGGTATTTCTGAAACTTGAAATCAATTATGACAAAGTTTTCCAGGTAACATTCAATTACTCTAAGAAGATAACAAAGAAGATAACAATCTCAAAATAGTTTCAACTACCAGAATTTATCTTAACATGGCGTTCTAGAACTTCAGCACTTTCTGCCCTAATTCAGTACATTAATTGCTCATTGGACAATTCCAGTAGTGAGATAAAAGAGATAAGTAAACTAACTGTAGGAGAAGAGCAGGCGGAGCTGGGGAGCAGAGTAAAACACATCTTCAGTTTAGTCTTTGCATTGCCACAAGAAATCCATGTCTAGCCCCCTTGAATTCCATTGATTCTTATGTAGCACCAATTTAATTGACCAGACTTTTATGTATAGCTTCAGTAAATGGTTTCTGCTGCAACCTACACAAATGGTTCAAATTCTTTGCACCTGACAATAACCAGGATTTTTCAAACTGCAAACTACCCTACTACCCAAGGTTCCTTAAGAGATAAGGGCAGGAAAAAGTTTTTTTTATATGCAGCCAGTTTTTTTACTGGTACATCTTTATTTTTTTATTTTTATTTATTTTTTTTATTACATTTATATCCCGCCCTTCTCCGAAGACTCAGGGCGGCTTACAAGCTTAGCAGTAGCCTTCATTCTATGTATATGCCTGCTTGTTAGGGCTTGTTATGTCTTGATCAGGGTTTCCAAGAGTTTTTTTAAAAGCAAAACATAAAAATGTTCTGCAGCCTGAAAAAGTTTGAAAACTTCAAAATATATAAATCTAGTTTTTAGGTTTTCAAATGTTTTCAGATATTAATCTACTTATATGGACAGATATTGTTTTATCAAAGTGATTCCTATTTCTTAAAGACACAGAAATATAGAAATATAGTTTTGTTCATCTGCTAAATACAGTACTGTAATCCAACAAAATTTTCATTATTTTATCTAAAGAGCTTTATAAGGCAATATTTTAAGGATCCTGGCATCCAGTGCAGAATCGCTCATTAAAGAAATTTGGAAATGTTCCCTTCAAGTATTATAATGGCATGTTGCATAAGTGTGCATAGACATGCATGTGTGTGTGTGTGTACACACACACACACACACACACACATGTGGTGGCTCAGTGGGTTAGGACACTGAGCTTGTCGATCAGAAGGTTGGCAGTTTGGCGGGTCGAATCCCGAGTGCCGCGTACCAGAGTGAGCGCCTGTTACTCGTCCCAGCTTCTGCCAACCTAGCAGTTCGAAAGCACGTAAAAATGCAAGTAAAAAAATAGGGACCACTACAGTGGAAAGGTAACAGCGTTCCGTGCGCCTTTGGCATCTAGTCATGCCGGCCACATGACCACGGAGACATCCTCGGACAAGCGCTGGCTCTTCGGCTTTGAAACGGAGATGAGCACCGGCCCCTAGAGTTGGAAACGACTAGCACGCATGTGCGGGGGAACCTTTACCTTTAATATATATATATATATATATATATATATATATATATATATATATATATATATATATATATATATATATATATATATATATATATAAAAAATTTTCTCTTAAGATTCAAAATCATCTAATAACACAGAAAGTAGCAATACTTAGAATGAGATTGATCTGACACAAAAGATACACAAATACAAAATGGCTTTTAAATATTTAACTCTTAATGGTTAACTCCTTGCTCTGGAGATTATTCCAGGATTCTATTAATTTAGTTGTGGTTTGAAGAATTACTGCTAAGGCATGGGGGTCCTGGGAATTTGCTTTGGTGTGCAAAACAAGGTTTATAGATATGTATAGTACAGAAAGCTGAGATTCAAAAAGGCTCGTCTGAGAGGCCTCAAAACAGAGCCTTGGCTGCTTATTGAAAAAAAATGAATGTAGTGCAAAGTAAGGTCTATGCCAGGGGTCAGCAACCTTAAATACTCAACGAGCCATTTGGACCCATTTCCTACAAAAAATAAAACACTGGAGCCACAAAACCCTTCTGACATCTAAAATGAAGATAACACCGCATATATCATTTTTTACATTTATGCTATCTATAAAAAAAACTATAGTGTGTTGCATTTATGAAATCAATGAACTTCTACTGACAAAACAAATTTTTATTTCTGCATGCAACAAAAACATTTTGAACTCCAAAAAAAAAAAAGACGCTGGGTTAAAGGTTATTTTCTATTGCTAAGCACATTGGTTTGTGCTTAAATTGTAAGCCGCCCTGAGTCTTCGGAGAAGGGCGGGATATAAATGGGATTAAAATGAAAGCAAATGAATCTGTCCACATAGCATTAAACGTTCTGTTTTCTTCTGAAACTTTTATTTTCTTGGATTTATCCATGGTTGGCCTACCAGGGGTTGAAAAGCACAATAAATCTCGTGCTGGTGGGTGTCGCATATTGGCAGTTGTGACACATATTTTGAGTGACAGAGAGCCACAGCAGAGGGATGAAAGAGCTACATGTGGTTCCAGAGCCGTTGACCCCTGGTCTATGCTATACCACATAATTAAAGGATCAAGCTCCACCATGAACATTAGGCGTTAGATTAGGGAGAAAAATGGAAAGAATTTCATCTTGTTGAGAATGAGGATAACCCTGAGACGAACAATGTCAAGATACAGAACTAGTATGTCTGCTGAAAGTGAACTGCCAGAGTTCACTGCCTGTCATGCAATCATTAATATTGTTAAAAAGGCATCCTTATTTATAAATAAATATTAAATAAAAAATAAATTTTAAATAAACAAACTTGTATTTGTTTTATAAATAAAAATATTGCAGACTCTAAATCAGACATGTCAAACACAAGGCCCGGGGGCCAGATCCGGCCCACGAAGTGGTTTCATGTGGCCCGCGAAGCCATCCTGGAAACAGTGAGGGAACGGCCCCCACTGCCTTGGCCCTGGCCCAGAGACCCTCCTTCTGCCAGAGACCCTCAGATCTGTCCCACTCCTGCCCAGGCCCCCATAGGCACCCTTGATGAGAACGATGTAGAGCTAGCCATGCCCACCCAGTAGGTCACACCCACTCTAGCCACGCCCACCCAGTAGGCCACGCCCACCCAGGCCATACCCACCCGGCCCCCTGAGGGCAACCACAATGCTGATGCGGCCCTCAATGAAATTGAGTTTGACACCCCTGCTCTAAATGGTCAAATGATATGGGAGCAAGCTGATTTCACACTGGAGCAGATAAGATGGAGTTACCACAGGTCGGAATCTTCTCCCTCCAAATACCTTAAACACTAAAATTTGCATTGTTGAAAAAAAATAAAGCTGAATTAGTGCCAGGTAAATTTTACAGCATTTTTCAAAGCATTAGACTTCCATCTGAAGAGAAAATGCAAAATATGAAGACAAGAACTGAGTGCTAGTCCCAATCCTTTGAAAGAGGATCTATTATAGTTGAATTAAAGTTCAAAGTAATGTGAGAGGTTTGTAACTCGGGCCCAACAAGACCATTTCAGGTGAAATTAATTATCTTTTCAACAAAAATCATTTACCTATTTAAAGTTAATAATGCCTTCCTTGATTCTTCAACTTCATTCTGTGCTTTTACAACATCGCTTCTACTAATATTCTGCTTTTCCCTAAACTGCTGTAATTCTTCCATGACTTCATTTACCATTTGTAAAAAGTTTTCCTCATCCTATATAGACAAAAAAAATGTCATTTTTTAAAATATAGAAATGCCCCAGTTGTTAAACAGGTTCTTCACTAGACTATCTAATGAAGGATGCCAAATACAGATTAATGGTAATATCAAAATTAGTGACTTTGCCATGATTATTAACTTCTCAAACATGCATATGTCTACATTAAATTTTACACAAGTTTCAATAAAGAATATGCGTATTTATTTTTAATTATCAATACATCATCTACACCTATAAATAATTTCTTCATAAGTCACACTTATACGTTAGTACTAATCTAGACAGGGGACAAGGCATGTCAAGCCTTCCAGATATTGTTAGACCCCAAACACCTTGCTGTTTGGACTTACTGGATGCGGCTAACATAATCTGCAAAACTTATATACTCTCCTCTTCTATTTATAGGTAATGCAAAATAATCAGTATAGAACAAACAGATTTCATTAAAGTTGTATAAATAAATCAGCAAAATCACATACAGTATAGATTTCCGATTAAGATAAAATTATGGAGAAAATAGATTTACATTTTTTACAGTTCCCTGATTCTAAACTATTAATTTACAGTACAATAAAGTCCTACAGGGGTTTCTATAATCATTAATAATTTATAGTAAGAAGTGCTGTTATATTTTTTAACTGACTTGCATATATTTCAAATTATTATAAAACTATTAGTTGCCTTTTTCAGTTGAATTATTTCAGCTTCTTCTTTGTGAATGTCCTCCTTTAGCACACTATTTTTCTTCACCATCTTTTCTATGAGACTATTAATGAACTCAAGTTGGGTATTCAGTCTCGTCTTCTGGTTTTCAAATTCAGATCTAGCCAAACACATTTTTGCAAAATGGAAGACAATGTAAAAACTCAATTTATTTTGTCAACTGGTGAGGATAGGGATTCCTGTTTCTCACGCAAGAAATCTACAACAGGGCTATCAGGAAAATTCATGAATACTCTTTCCTAAAATTTATAACAACATATTTAAATGCTACAGACTGTGTTATACTGGATATCTTACATAGATAAAAAATGCACTTATGGCATACTTTTCCAGATAGTTCAACTATGGTTCTACCCAAACCTAAAGGGGATTTATTGCTTTTCTTTCTTTCTTTCTTTCTTTCTTTCTTTCTTTCTTTCTTTCTTTCTTTCTTTCTTTCCCAAAGCTCTTATTTCTCCTTTCACCTACTGTACCTCACTTTATAAAAAAAATCATTTTCTATTCAGACAAACATTTTATCTTTGCAGGAACTTCCTCTATCTAGAGATGAAACATATTAAAGACTGCACTTAACAAAGAAATTACTGAATGAGTATTCTTTTTCAGTTCTGAATATTTACCTCTTCCTGTCAACTTCTTCTTGCTTTTGTATGTGTTCTTTTTCATATACACGAATGTTCTCCACGCCAATTTCTTCACAGAATTCACGAAAAACATTGTCTTCCACCTATTATATAACCATCCACCATCCAAAGTACAGGAATTAAATATATTCTCTAAAAACAAGAATGCTTCTTTTATCTTATAAAGTAATATGGAATAGACACAGGAATTTTAAAATCTGTCTTTTGTTACATGAATTTTACCAGCATCAGAAAATTGTTCTAGGTAGAAACTATTAAAGGATATAGGGGAATAAATTTGCTATTACGTGTTTTCTTCCTTAAGCTAGCAAAATCACTGTGGTATTTCACTATCTCAAATGCAAGAATTGTGGGTTGGGTTTCTGTGGCATTTCCTCTTCCTCACATTTCCAATATTATACAAACACTAATTTCAATTTATTAAGCTGTTAAAATACCACTTACTATTGCTGAAATGATTGGGAAAATGTTAATGAGATTCATTCTGTTTCCAACAAATTCGCAAAGCAGGATAGAAAAAATATTTTAAAAGTTTGTCTGCATTTCAAACTCTATTTTGTGGTTTTATATCCCTTCAGCTGCATTCAGCATTTACTTTCATCCAGGGAGTAAAAATATTCCATTCCATATCAGTTTTATAACTGACAGAAAGCATTTATTTTTAACATTCTTTTGAAGACAAAAATACGTTATTGGACTACTACATGGATCCCACACCTTATTTACTGTATAATTTAAATATTTTACTTTGATTTAAATATTTCACTTAGGAATCCAAAAAATTTTAGTTTCTAATTTCAAAAACATGACTTAAACTTGATACAATATAAAATTTCAGCCAAGGCTTTTCAAGGGAATGCACAGGATCACATTCAAGGTCACATTCCATAAAAATGGTGTCTTCGACTTAAGAATATTCTTTATTTGAAAATATCACTTGTTAGGTAGAACAAAAAGACCCTAAACCAGTGCTATGAGCTAGCCAGCCACAATTCCAGGTGCTGCTAGAATGGAAAACCTATACCTCATTAATTTTTTTTTGGAGCTCATTCGTTTTTTCAGTTCTTTGTAAAACTCCTTCATTCAGCATGGTGTATTGTGACTGTATATTGACCAGTTCACTTTCCAGCATAGATTTTTCCTAAATAGAAATAAAAATGGGGAAAAAAGGTTTATTTAATGGATGACTATTCTAACTGCTTTGATTAATAAAGCCATGATTTAACAAACTTGGTTTAGTGGATTTTGACCTTAACAAAAGTTGCTGAACAGGAATATACTGGCAGATCAATGAATACAGAAGTAGAGTGGCTGGGATAGCAGGCAGACAGCAGATCTTAGGACAGGTCTTGCAAAGAACTGTTATGAGGAAGAAGGGGGATACATATCCACTTTACCCTATTTGTCAACCATGCCCTAGTCAGAGTTCTTGTTAAGGTTGGGGTAAACCTCTAATTTTGAACAATCTACTTTAATGGACACTCTTGCTGCCAGCAGTCTATAAAATTAATTGCTTACTATGGGGGTCACATTTCATTTCAAAAAGTTAAACAGGTTTAATATTTTAATAGGAGACATCCTGCAAACTCAAGGATTTTTCAACTGAACAGTTGAAAAAGCATTCAGGAAGAGGAAATGGCAAGTATGGCGGAGTTTATGTAATTACCAGAAGTCAAATTCAATTCAAAGTAAACTTACCTTTTACTGTAACACTTTATAACAGGGGTGTCAAACTCAATTTCACTGAGGGCCACATCAGCATTGCAGTTGCCCTCCAGGGGTCGGGTGGCTATGGCTTGGGTGGGCGTGGCCTACTGGGTGGGCGTGGCTAGAGTGCGTATGGCCTACTGGGTGGGCGTGGCCAGCTCTACATCGTTCGCATCAAGGGTGCCCATGGGGGGGCCCGGGCAGGAGTGGGACAGATCTGAGGGTCTCTGGTAGAAGGAGGGTCTCTGGGCCAGGGCCAAGGCAGTGGGGGCCATTCCCTCACTGTTGCCAGGATGGCTTCGCGGGCCACATGAAACCACTTCGCGGGCCGGATCCGGCCCCCGGGCCTTGTGTTTGACATGTCTGCTTTATAAGATTATCCCATTATGGGTTTTTGTCAGTTCACCACAACAGTATTAAAGAAATATATCATAAAAAATACTACAAAACCTAAAACAGAAATCTGTAACTTAACTAAATAATACAATACAAAGAACATGCTGCATAGATTTTCGAAAAGAAAAAGAAAAAAGTAACAATATTTTTTCATTATAACAGAGGTTTAAAATACATTATTTAGGCAATAGTTAAGACAAATGAGAAAATATGAAAGCCTGATTCTACCTTGTAGAAATTAGCCAGACGTTTTTTCTTAAGAATCTCTAGTTCATTTTGTGAATATTTGTATCGGGTTTGAATTCCTTGGCACTGAGCTTGTAAATGCTTTAAATCAGCCTCCTTGTGTTTAATTTTTAGTAAGATCTATGGAGAGATGTTGTACAGTGTAATAAATATGTAGAAGACATTCTACAAATTCCAGATATGAAAGAGTTCATCCATTAAACCAGGGGTAGGCAACCTCGGCTCTTTTATGACTCATGGACTTCAACTCCCAGAATTCCTGACTCAGGAATTCTGGGAGCTGAAGTCCATGAGTCATAAAAGAGCCGAGGTTGCCTACCCCTGCATTAAACCTAAAACTATCAAGAGCAGCAAAGCCCAAGACATTCAAACTGAAATGTTTCTCTCTCTACCTTTGTTCTTATGCCTTCCATTTTGGGAGGAAATGGCATCTTGCCAGATAAGAAACATGTCTTAACCTGGAGAAGAGTTGGAGAATCAGAAGGAATAATCATCAAGGAAAGTGTTGCTCAATGCAAATTAGGATCCTTTTTGAAATTACATTCTGGCTTGATTTAAGCTGTTTCATTCTATCATTAATACTATTTTGTTCTAATTGTACCGATGTATTTCAACCTGCAAGATTAGCTATGAGTTAAGGATTGTGTCATTCATGGTATTTTCCTTTTATCTTCTACTACTGCCTTCAATTCTCAATTAGTTCCTCATCCTTAACCTATTTAATAAATAACATGTTTATTAAGTAAACAATGTTTAAATATCCCAGTATTTAAAAAAATATGTGAAACCAACAATTTAGTTTTGATAGATTTATGTCTTCTTAATTAGAACACAGTGCCACATATAAATTTATAGCTTTACCTTTAGTTCATCCATTAGTTTCTCCCTTCGTTCCTTAAGTTCATTTATTTCTTTTTCTTCCCAGCATTTAGCCTTCAATTTCAAATAACTTGAGCCTCCAGAAATTATTCCAGATTTCAAAAATAAAGTTCCATCAAGAGCCACTGTCTGAAAATTGGGAAAAAGCAGACACAGAAAAAAATAAATTAAAAGATAACTACTGTAGTTATTTGCATCATCTTTATTACTACTACCATGTTGTTTTGCCCTTTTAATATATAACTTAAGGCAGTGAATTTACCTAATACTCCTGCCTCTTCTTTTCCCCACAACCACCCTATGAGATGGCTTGGACTCGTCCCTAGTCATCAGCCATCTGTTATACCTAAGGGAGGTCTAGGTAAAGGTAAAAGGTAAAGGTTCCCCCGCACATGCGTGCTAGTCGTTTCCGACTCTAGGGGCTGGTGCTCATCACCGTTTCAAAGCCGAAGAGCCAGCGCTTGTCCGAGGACGTCTCCGTGGCCATGTGGCCAGCATGACTAGCACGGAACGCTGTTACCTTCCCACCGTAGTGGTCCCTATTTTTCTACTTGCATTTTTACGTGCTTTCGAACTGCTAGGTGGGCAGAAGCTGGGACGAGTAACAGGCGCTCACTCTGCTATGCGGCACTTGGGATTTGATCCACCAAACTGCCGACCTTCTGATCGACAAGCTCAGTGTCCTAACCCACTGAGCCACCGTGTCCCTTAAGGGAGGTCTAGAACTCACCAACTTCTAGTTTTTAGGCCAGCACCTTAACCAATACACTAAATTGATTCCTGGACACAAAGTACCATTGATACTCTTGACAAAATATTCATTTTTTTATTTTTGGATTCTATTTTACAAGAAGAGAGTCAACAACAACATTTAGAATATCTTGACTATCCTAGATATGACTATCCTGCATTTGGCTTTAGGATTCAAGTTATCACAACAGAATCAGAGCACAAGTAGACCTCGCTTAATGACTGTGCTGTTTAGCAACATTTGAAGTTAAGACAATGCTGAACAAGTAATTATGGCTAGTCTTCACTTTTATAACCTTAGCACTATCCCTGTGGTCACGTAATCAACATTAAGACACTTTGCAACTGGCACTTACAACTGTGGCATATCAGCAGTCACCTTATCACCATTTGTACACTTTAAAACCAGAAATTAACACCAAGGTTAGTACTAGATTAATAATCAAGCAGTAAACAATACCCCAATGAAAGAACTATTAACTAGGACAAACAAGCTAACAGTAAACAACAGCCTAATCAAGGAACCAACAACACTTCCACTAGTGATAGAGCAAACCACTACTAGTAAATCAAAAAGAGAGCAAATCCCACTCCCTTCTAGCCCTAATGAAGTTTCTAATTTGGTAATGAAATGACTGCAAGAAAACAGCCAAGCTCAGAGAGCATCACAATTCAACCCTGAGCTACAAATATTCTCTTCTATCGATGCTTTACAACCAGTTTTCAACACTGAGAGTCAATGGAGAAGCCAGCAGCAGCAAGTCATGGTCATGTGAGGTCTCCTATAACAACCCACAGCGACTAACTTAACAACTGAATGAAAAGTGATATCATAACTCCATCATGGTCATGTGATGCTTCACTTAGTGACAATGTCGCTTTATCTACAGAATTGCTAGTGCCAATTGCGTTTGCTAAGCAAGGGCTACGTGTATATTTCAAATATTACCTAAATGCTTATAAAGAGCTTACAATATATTTTAAGGTTACCAAACTTTTCAGTCCATTATGAATTGAATTCATGCTAATTAAAACTGAGTATTTCAAAGTAAAAAAATTAAAAGCATTCACTTTCCTTGTCAAGTAAATGGACCTTTCAGAACAACGGCAGTTTAAAAAATCAGTACTTTGCCATTTCTAAAAGCCAACAAGCAGAGAAGATTTTGTTGTGATTCAGGGTCAGCCTGTGGGTTCGGCAGTTGGGTCGGACGACTCAGAGGAGGAGGAGAGGGGTGCTGAAGAGCTTGCTGATGACAGCCCTCAGCCAGGCCCCTCCCATCTGGTCACGACGCAGACCCAGCTGTGTGAGCCTGACAGCGTGGATGAAGATGACCCACAGCTGGCCCTGTTCAAGGACGCCCGACGCAGGAGGCAGTCAACCAGGAGTAAACAGAGGAAGGCAATGGGGCACCTCGAAAGGAGGCAAAGAGAAGCCACGGTCTGAACTGTTTAAAAGGGGAATGTGTGGGAGGGCTGGTTTGCTGAAGGCAACCGTTTGAATAGCTCCTGTTTCATGGTTCGTGTCTTGTTTTGCTCTGTTTTACGTTAATAAATTTGGCAGGCTTAGTTCCAGCCTCTTGCCGTTTGTATAGGGGTTGTCCCTGCCTTTTCTGCAGGGCCGGTAGTAGGCTGGTACAGAACAGATTTAAACCTGAGTCAGGACTTTAGCTGTAAAGATACAGTCCAACAGTCTATGTTCCAACTCTATCTTTAAAGGATATAGTTCCAGCAGAGCCAAAGCTAATTTGACTAACACGCAAAACTTATTAAAGACCATTTAAAAATATATATTTTGAAACTCAGCTGCCAAGTACTTACTTTCAGGCGATGTGGGCCATCAAATGCTAGCTGTTTTGCTTCCTTTATTGTTTCGCATACAAGGCCATTTCCACAGACAAACTGAATAACTTTCTTCAATGGAGGAAAAGATGTTTGTATGACATCCATTATCAGTTTTGAACCTCTTATTTCTCTTAATTGTTCATTGATTGGTTCAACCTACATATGAAAAGGTGTGGATAAATCTCATATTAGATAGAAGTCCTGACAAAATGACTTGAGTTCCTTGTAATAGAAGAGCAGAATAAAATATTTTAATCAATACACTGCAAGAAACAAAAGCATCTAAGAAAAACTAACACACATTTTATGATATATAAAATGGTATATAAAGCTAATAAAATATAAAATCTAAATGATTAACAAACCAATTTGAAGTTAGGAACAGAAGAGAAACCTACAGACATTAGACAATGGACAGCAAAACAAAGCTAGTGAGATAAAATGGCAATGCAAAGTACACCTCCTTATAAGATTCATGTCAGAACACAATAAAAAAAGGATGAATAAAATTTAAAATATTATGATCTTTCCATGAAAGATTCTGAGTGAGATTTGGAATTAACAGATGCTACAGCTTACTTCAAGGTAATCCAAAGGAAGGAATGTTTCCGGCTCAGCTCTTTCTTCCTTGAGGAAACGAATGCAACTTCTAGCTGTCTTTTCTGAGGCCACAACAATTGCAGTCATGTATCTGCCAAAAACTTTGGTGACTGCAAGCTGATATTTTTTATGGATGGGGTGACACAAGTCCACAAGTCTTCCAAACTAAAAGAAGAATAGCGTACTAATTTGCAACTATTTATACTTTTACATAAAATTACTTCAACTAATGGAGACACCAGTTTCCATAAACATGTATGGAAATCCAGCAAATAATTTTGCTCTTTCGTTACGCCCGAAGCGTAAGTCAGCCAGATAAATTACTTCAAAATAAAACTAAAAGTACTTTGATTAAGATTAGCTTTGGTAACAGAATCTTGCCACTCTGAATGCTTTGTCCTCTTTAATGCAATGTGAATTAGGGACCTGTCTACCTGAGACACTGGCATTCCTCTCTCCTTGTTTGGGCTTAAGTAATGCTTCCCTCCTTGTTGCTTTGCTAAGGAATTTCCCCTCTCTCTAGCAAGGCCTTCCTACTCAGTCCCTTGCATTTTTTAACATTCATATGAAGCTGTTGAGCCTGGGCACTCCTAACACCAAGGGGAGGGGCTGAGCGAGATATCAGCAATATGCTGAAGATATGCAGCTGTATTCCTCCCGCCAAGCAGGAGATGCAGTGTGTGTGTGTGGAGGGGGTGTCTTAACTTAGCACCTGGTGGCTGCAAGATACTGAAGAGTCTGAATCCCAGCAAGATGGAGCCACCACTTCCACATAGTTATGAAGGAGCAGTTACACATTCTTGGAGGTTCCTGCTTCAATAGCAGGGGGAAGCTGTGCCCAGTAAAGCCTTTGATTAATTTCAACTTGTCAATTTTAGGCCTTCCTGGACCAGAGTCCTTCCTCATCTCCTTGTGCGACAACTGAAATTTGCTCTATGTGAGCTGCCCTTCCAGATGGCCCAGAAACTGTTCCAACTGGTTTCAGTGAAATCAATGTTCAATGGACACAACACTTAATATGTCAGAACCACAGCAAGTGCCCTAAGTTCCCCCCCCAAGAGGTCGGGGTTGCAGATACTCAAAGCCCCCTCAATTTGCTGCCCCAGGTCAGGGTGGCTGCACCTTTAGGAAGGTGACTTGTTTAGAATGGATAAAGCTAAGTAGGCAACAGCAAATAGATAGTATTTTAATACTATTTAATTCAGAACGGATATTACTATTTACATTTTTATAATTTTAAATTGCTAGCATCTGGTGAGTAGGTAGTGTACGTACATAAATAAAAAAAATTAAAAATTGATGTCAATTGCTTGAAGGTTTGCTTGTTTAAACTAGCCCACTGCCCAAAAAAACTCTTCAACTCATCAAACTCTTCATGAAGCTTCAGATTGTTTAATCGGTCCTCAAACATTATGTGAAAATAATTTAATAAATACTTCTTTAACTAATGGTTCTATGAATAACACGATAACAAACAACTGCAGAACCAGGTGAAAACCATCGACATTAACAAAATCACCATCAGTCAAGTGCAAAAGGCAGCTTTTCTTGGAATAGCTTATATCCTGTGATGATCCTTTAACACCACATATAACGTCAGCCCATCCCAGGTCCTTGGGAAGGACTTGATAGATGGATAAAAATGCCAAATCCAGTATGAACAACTGTCTGATTGTGCAACGAAACATCATCATCATCCCTTTGTATAGTCCCATCAATCTTTGAGGATCAGGACTGATCACTCTGGGAAACCTTGTTTAAACCTATATTGAAAAATATTAATCTGTCTTGACAGTTCTTGCTGCATTTATCTCCATGGCATTGAGCTTGTCTTGAATAGTGTTCAGTATTACCAAATAACCAAATAGGATGTACTATTAAAGGAGCTATTTATTTGTAAACAAACTGAAGTGAAATTAAAAGAATTAATCTAATTAATTACCACAAAATCAGGATATAATCTTTTGAGGCTCTCCAAATTTTCTGCCCTCTTCTGCTGGCGTTTCCCTTCATGGACATCAATTTTAGCAGTCTGCAAATCACTAACAACTTTACTCAGTTCTTCATTTATTTGGGCTATTCTGATCTTTGAAGTTTGAATCTCATTTGTTAGCATTTCTTCTTGTTGCTTTTTTTCTTCTAAAGATTCCCTTCAATTCAAGCCAAAAGGTAAAATAAAGAATTGGACAAATAATTTAATTTAATAAAATTATTATAAATTTTGATGGCCAATGCCTGTAAGTCAAGCGCCCTTAGTTTGCAAATCCCAAATTGAGATGCATGTCTGAGTTTTGTGAAATTAGTGCATACTTAAATAACACAAAGGAGGTGGATCATATATCATGTATTATTATTACACTCATCCCAGAACTTCTGAGGATATGCTAGACATACAGATCTTAACGTTTCCTAGACTGTTCTTGAATAATCCATTTGGACGGAAATGTAAGTAATACAGAAAACCAAATGAACTTTAGCAAGATTTGCATGTTACAAGCCTGTTTTAGTGCAGGAAATTATTAATTAAAATAGATGTTATAAATACATACGAGCATGTCCTAATGTATTCCATAAGCTTCTCCATCCTTCTTTCATTATCTTCTATCTGTTCTATGATATGCTTTATATTTTCCTAAAAGTATGTAGTAAGATATATTAAAAATTGGTTATACATATAAGAAATTTTAAAGACCTTATTTTTTTTAAATTACTGTTATTAAATTGTGTTTTTCTCATAAAATGTTTTTCAATTTAGTACAATAAAAACAAAATCTTTTCAGACCATTCTTCTTTTATTTATGTGTATTATACCTTATAATGAAAATTTTCCTCTTGATTTTATCCTCTAAAATAAGGAACCATTTATTGCATACCATGTAGCTAGATTTTGCCTAGGAACAACTGAAATTCTCAAAAAGAAAATTAAGGGTATTGGCACTGAGATTTTTTTTTAAAAAAAAACTACTAATCTTTATTTTTTTACATCTTTTTTTTGGCCTTCAGAGGTCACCCTTTAGTCTAGTTTTACTATTAATATTAAAAAGTAGATATTTTAATTTTGAATTTTACAGTATTGTGCTAGCAATACTAATTTTTAGTTATCTCCTGTCTGTTTTAAGCTTTAATGGAATTGTTGAGATGGATGTAATTTTTCCTGTTTGTATTTTACAGTAGTCCATGACTAAAATGAATTTTTGTGGTGATTGTTCTCAGTACCATGATTTTTGCAAACCTATTGCTTGATTATCTTTGCTAGAATTTTTCCATTTATGTTAAAATTAAACTGTAAGTCTTCAGCACAGACGTAATAAAAAGGAGCTAATTATTTTTAGAACATTGTTCTTGGCTCCCAAACAATGATTATTTATACATACCTCAGTTTCTTTTTGTCTCCGCTTATCAAATGACATCTTTTCCATATCCGCTTTCTGCTCCCATAACAGTTTTTCCCGTTGCTGAGTTAACGTGGCTACTTTTTTACGAACCAATTCTTTCAATTCCTGATACTGATTTACCTGCACACAAATAAAGAAACCTTCATCCTGTGTACGGGATTGTATCCCTAAATATATCATATAAATCATACTGTCATTCAATACAGGTAGTCCTCGACTTACAACAGTTCATTTAGTGACCATTCAAAGGCACTGGGAAAAATTGACATGACCATTCTTCACAGTCACAACCATTGAAGCATCCCCATGATCAAAATTCAGATGCTTCACAACTGACTCATATTTATGACAGTTGCATTGCCTGGAGTCATATGATGACCTTTTGCAACCTTCTGACAAGCAAAGTCAAGGGGAAGCCAAATTCACTTAACAGTGTCCCTTACTGAATAACTGCAGTGATTCTGCCATTATCGGATTATGATTAGAACCTATTACAGGTGGTCCTCCACTTACAAACACAATTGAGCCCAAAGTTTCTGCTGCTAAGCGAGTCCTGACTCATTTTACAATCTTTCTGCCATGGTTGTTAAGTGAAACACTGCAGTTGTTAAGTGAATTGTGTGGCTGTTAAGTGAATCTGGCTTCCCCCATTGGCTATGCTTGTCAGAAGTCAGCTGGGAAGGTTATAAATGGTGATAACATGACCCCAGACAGTGCAACCATCATAAATACATCCAAGTTGCCAATTGCCTGAATTTTGATCACATGGCCATGAGGATGCTGCAACGGTCATAAGTGTGAAAACTGGTCATAAGTCACTTTTTTCAGTGCCATTGTAACTTTAAATGGTCACTAAACAAAAGGTTGTAAGTCGAAGACTACCTGCTACAAACAGGGAGACTGAGTTCTAGTCCTGCCTTAAACACAAAGCCAGTAGGCCAGTCCATTTTTCTCAGCCCTGGGAAGAAGGCAAAGAACTTCTGAATTCTTTCCAATAAACTATAAACTCTAATCTAGACAGTCATCAGGAATCTACAGAGACCTAAACACACACACACACACACACACACACACACACACACACACACACACACACACAGAAAGGTAATTTATCTAAGGCAAATGTATTATTGTTCTTCAGAGAACTACATAGATATTCCAGCATGTTCATTTCTAAGATATAAGTAACATTAGATCTTCACATTTGCAATTTTTACTTTGAAATCACTCATTAGAGCTATTTTAAATGAATTATAGCAAGCTTTAACTTTTCATAGAATTTCTCTGTTATATGCTCATCTTGATTTGCTGTAGAAGTATATATATATATATCTTGTCCATGATAGTATTTTAAGATGTGATGCTAATTGTTATACAATCCAATCTGGATATGGAATTTAAGCCTTTATCTTTGGATTATATTATTTAGCATTATGGTTACTCCTTTATAATGCATTTTCCTCAAAATATTCTAGTTTTTCAGATTATTTAAATCTTATTACTTATAATCATAATAGTAAAGTTGGAAGGGACCTTGGAGGTCATCCAGTCCAACCCCCTGCTCAGGCAGGAAACCCTTTATCATTTCAGACAAATGGCTATCCAGTCTTTTCTTAAAAACTTCCAGTGTTGGAACTGTCAGGAAGTTTCTCCTTAGTTCCAGGTTGCTTCTCTCCTTGATTAGTTTCTATCCGTTGCTTCTTGTCCTGCCTTCAGGTGCTTTGGAGAATAGCTTGACTCCCTCTTCTTTGGGGCAGTCCCTGAGATATTGGAAGACTGCTATCATGTCACCCCTCGTCCTTCTCTCCATTAAACTAGATCAGGGGTCAGCAACCTGAAACAGTGAAAGAGCCACTCGGAACCAGTTCCCTCACAAAAGGAAAAATTGGGAGCCGCAAAAAATGTGTGCACATGCACGTACATGCGCAGAACAGAATTTGACTGAAGAGTGGTGCCAAGGCGAGATATGCGCCTACCCTGCATATTTGAATTGATTGAACTTTTTTAGTCCCACTTTTTTTTTTTGGACTGCACATGGCAGAGGACTGGGAGCCACAGGAGACGGCTGAGAGCCGCATGCGGCACTGGAGCCACGGGTTGCAGACCTGTGAACTAGATGTACCCAATTCCAGCAATCGTTCCTTATATGTTTTAGCCTCCAGTCCCCTAATCATCTTTGTTGCTCTTCTCTGTACTCTTTCCAGAGTCTCAACATCTTTTTTACCTCATGGTGACCAAACTGGATTACAGCCTAGTGAATTAGAAGTTGAGTCGTTCAAGTTTTAAGGGTGAATGTTCATTTGAATAAACTTTTTAGGAAGAAAATGTACTAATAGTTAATTGATTATACCTCAAAGGGGAAGGCACATATGAGGATTCAAGATTCAAGACTGAATTATATATTAATGTGTACATATATTGTGGATCTCTCTCACACACAAACACAACTTATTGCATTTATTTATTAAATTTATATGTTGCCATCATTCTGGAGCCACAAAAAGTATGCTTTCTATTTTTTTCCCATTACATCCCTACTAAGTGAGTTGGGCTGAAAGTGATCGGACCAGAGTTACCAAGCTTCCATGGCTGATGGTGGAACTGGAATTTAGGTTTCCCCCATTCCTAGCCAAACACATTAACTATTATCACTACATCTCTCTCCATTTCTGTGCAAATCTGCATTGTAGATATGCAGTAGAGTGCAAATTATTAACATAGTGTAGCAATGATGACCATAAAGAATAATTAACTTCTGATTTAAGTATGTAACTACAATGATCCAATTTATAATCCAAATCTGCTCCTTTGAATATTATAGAATTATTTGCCTTGAAATTTACCTGACTTTCCTCCAGCAAAACTTCTCTTCCTAGATGTTGTGCCTCTTCTTCGACCTTTTTTTCAAATGCTCTCCAAGCTTTATCAATCTCAGCCAGCTCTACCTCCAATTCCCTTTTGCCTTCTTCTTGCTTAGCTTGCACTTTCACATGGTCTCTTAATTTTTTTTTAGCCATATCTACTTTTTTAATTTGGTGAGAAGTTTTTTCCTTTGCTTTAATATACTGAGGTCTCTTTTGATTCAGTATAATTTCTAGAGCTCTACAAAGGAATACAATTTTCAAAAAAAAATTGAGAAAGTTCAAAAACATCTAATATTAACTATTAGGCACAGCTTATTTGTTAGATGCACTCACCTAATTTCTTTTTCAATGTGGTGGTTGCTTCTAGTTAACATCCCAAAAGCAGATTTCTTGGCTTTCATGGTTTCTTCTGCATGAGAAACAGCAATTTTCTTAGTACCGATAGTCCTGGTTTTTTCAGCCAGTTTATTATTAAGAAATTTGATTTTTTGCTCATTGTGATACAATCGGAAAAGTTGCAACTGCTTTTTATGTTCTTTCAGTTCTTCAAACAACTCCTGATAACGTTCTGCCTATAGTCAACAAAATGATTAGCTATGAACTCATATGCAGTGGTAAATATTAATTGTGAGTTAGGCACATGCCTTTCAATTATAAAAAAGAGTCCATATTAGTATTTTGCTAACATTTGTAATAGTATTAGTAGCTTGTTGTACATCCATCAAGAGACCCATATAAATAATTGAAGATAAGAATATGTTCTCTGGATATAGCTGCATTGTACTATGTATTTTGCTCCTAAAGTCAACTAATTAATAGCATATTAGAGTGAGAGCCTCACCTCCATTCAAGCCTCAACATTATCATTTTTCTTTATCTCATAACTAAGAAATTTTAACCATGATTATTGTCTATGGATATTCTTAAGTCATCCAGGTCATAGTTATTCCAAAGATGCTTTTTCACAAGTCAACTGGACTTTCTTAAGGAAGTCCACTTGCCTCATGAAAAAGCATCTTTGGGATAATCATGATTGTTAGACATATATTATAGGAAAGGATTGTATTCATATTAATGATTGGCTTAATAATACATGTTCTTAAATTTTCTATATTATAGTACATTGTTATAGAATTCTTAAAATTGCTTAGTAAGAGCTGGAGATAATGGCTAGAATATACAGCAACACATAGGATGCTATCCTTCTTTCCTTCTTTCCCTCCTTTATTGTTGAGTTTAATTATTTTAGGTATATGATTTAGGATATGAAGGAAATCTGGCTGCAATTCCTGTCACCCCATTGTTAGGGTATATAGCTTCTTTGCTTCTTTGCTAATAGTTTAATTCCATTTTAAATTAAGAACACTTCTAATATTGTTTGTACAGCATTAATACAATTTTCCTAGGGTCAGACTAGCTGCTTCAATGTGCTTTCAATCTGCTTTCAAAGGACTCTGATAAAATTAAACTGAGTTAGTTTTCTTATATTCAGAATACTCTTTTTTAAAAAAAAATCTGATCAAAGGTTAGTACCACTATGCAATCTTTCTTGTATTATCATTTTATTTATAACAGTCAAAATAAGGCAGGAAAATTAACAGTATCATGGCATAACTTCTCATGATAAGAATCTGCCAGAAAACTTAATTTAAAAAAGATAAACTCAACTATGATTTTTTTCCACTGAAAACATAAATTTTTCATTTTATATACTAACGTAAGAACCCAAACTATTTTTTTCTGAATTCACCTCCTCTTTTTCTAATTTTGCACGTTTGCGCTCAGCTGCAACATTTTTCTTCTTGTTGTAACTGAACTGTGCATCTTCCTCTGCCTTTTGCAAATCCCTCTTCTTTTCTGCATATTCAGCAGCAAGCTCTCCTGAGTTACTAATTTGTTCAAAAAGCTGAGTTCTTTCTTTGGGTTTCTTCATTGCAATTGCTTCAACTTCACCCTATAATAATAATTCTATTTATTTTAAAATGTTAAAATTGAACAAAATGAAAAAGATTCTGGAAATAAGACCTTAAGGACCAATTTTATAGAAAACAACCAACATTCTTTACCGAAGTTTTTTCATTCTTATGGTGATAACAATATTATCTGATATATCAATAGTATTCAGAGCCAGGAAGGGCCAGACATGAGGGAGTTAATTTCATAAATTTCTTTTTTCAATCCTGTATATAAATCCTATACCTAGCATCAGAAAAAAATGTTAAAGACAGTGCATAAATTACTCCAGATACTGGAAGTGTTATATAAATCCATGTCAAGAAAATATACAGTGACACGTATTCAACTCTCAGATTATTTACCCATAAATTCCTTTCAAACATGGGAAATGGACAATCAAGTAAACATTAGATTAACAGTATAATAAGGGAAGTCATGTTAAAACTGGTAGCCAGTGTAGCTCTCCTGCTACATTTTATGGCAGCGCTAGGAATCTTCTAGAACAGACATGTCAAACTCGCAATGTCATGTGACGTCGTGCAACGTATTGGGACTGTTTTGCCATTGCTGGCAATGAAGTGGGTGCAGCTTCCGTGTGATGTGTCTGGCCCGCGGGCTGGCAGTTTGACACCCCTGTTCTAGAACATACTTGCTGCTCCTTTTGGTAAGAGCAGAAGCTGCAGGCCAGGCCTAAGGGACCCTCCAGATTAAAATGTGAGTTTATTAATTTTGAAGACACTGTGATGCAAGTATCTCTCTCCAGAAATACTTATACATGGCAATGCTTATAAAACTCCTTGCCACCAGTCACTACAATTCAAAAGATATTTTTAAACTGGAAAGATATGCAGTCCAAAGTGACAGTTGTATCTAAAAGTGGCAAATATGGTGCTGTAAGATTAAAAAAAATCATTGCTGAAGCCATCTTATCCCACACATTCTTCTAAATATTTGGATCAAAATTAAAAAAATATTACCAATAATATAAACATGTAATTTATGCTATATTAAATTTTGAACACATTTACCTGAAAAACTAGACAATTCTTTGCTCTTGCAATTATGCCAATGTCCGCAAGTGCCTTTGTATACATAGATCGGTTAACAGCAGTACCATTAACAAGAAACTCAGATCCACTGCCTAATTTTGAAAGAAGCAACAAAATAAGAAGTTAATACCCAACCCACCATTTTTCAAAATGTATAGAAACAGTGTACAGAAAATAAATATATTTTCACTGTAAAACATTAGCTATAAACAGACTATTTCTAGAAGATGGCTGTCTGCAATTATATTTTTACACTTAACTACAGATCTCATTATACTGTCCTCATTGTTTACAGCATTAAACAAGCTTCTTGCCACTTTATTATACAGTACAGAAACTCAATAAAACAAATTTATTTCTTTTTAATTTTTAAGAAATATTTTTGTTGCAAATAATTTTGTTATTTGCAACTTTCAAGCTAGTTTTTGGGCTAGATCAGGGGTCGGCAACCTAAAAAAGAAAAAGAGCCACTGGGAACCGGTTCCATCACAAATTAAAAAAAGAGGGAGCCGCGTGCGTGTGTCCATGCACGCGCATGCGCAAAAAGTTTTTTTGCGCATGCGCGGACGCACGCGGCTGCCATTTTTAAAAAAATGAGATGGAACCGGTTCCCGGTTGCCCGATGGCGACGGCCCGTCTGCAAAGCTGCCGCTTTCGGCAGCTTTGCAGATGGGCCGTGGCAGCTTCCGCAAAGAGCGGCGCCCCTGCCCATTCCGAGAGGTGCGCGCGCACCTCTCCGAACGACCGGAGGTGCGCGCGCACCTCCCCAAACCTTTGGGGAGGTGCGCGCGTACCTCCGTGCGAAGGGGCAGCGGTGCCGCTCTTTCAGGAAGCCCGCCGCGGCCCGTCTGTGAAGCTGCCGAAAGCGGCAGCTTAGCAAACGGGCCGCGGCAGCTTCCGCAAAGAGCGGCGCCCCTGCCCATTCCGAGAGGTGCGCGCGCACCTCTCCGAACGACCGGAGTTGCGCGCGCACCTCCCCAAACCTTTGGGGAGGTGCGCGCGTACCTCCGTGCGAAGGGGCAGCAGCGCCGCTCTTTCAGGAAGCTGCCGAAAGCGAAGGGGCAGCGGCGCCGCTCTTTCAGGAAGCTGCCGAAAGCGGCAGCTTCCTGAAAGAGCGGCACCGCTGCCCGTTCTCCGAACGACCGGAGTTGCGCACGCACCTCCCCAAACCTTTGGGGAGGTGCGCGCGTACCTCCGTGCGAAGGGGCAGCAGCGCCGCTCTTTCAGGAAGCTGCCGAAAGCGAAGGGGCAGCGGCGCCGCTCTTTCAGGAAGCTGCCGAAAGCGGCAGCTTCCTGAAAGAGCGGCACCGCTGCCCGTTCGCGCGGAGGTACGCGCGCACCTCCCCAAAGGTTTGGGGAGGTGCGCGCGCACCTCCGGTCGTTCGGAGAGGTGCGCGCGCACCTCTCGGAATGGGCAGGGGCGCCGCTCTTTGCGGAAGCTGCCGCGGCCCGTCTGCTAAGCTGCCGCTTTCGGCAGCTTCACAGACGGGCCGAGGCGGGCTTCCTGAAAGAGCGGCACCGCTGCCCATTCGCGCGGAGGTACGCGCGCACCTCTCCAAAGGTTTGGGGAGGTGCGCGCGCACCTCCGCCCATTCGGGGAGGTGCGCGTGCACCTCTCCAAACGGGCGGTGCCACTCTCCATTTGGAGAGGTGCGCGCGCACCACTGCCCGTTGGAAGAGGTGCGCGCGCACCGGGCGGCTGGGAGCCGCAAGAGACGGCTCAAAGAGCCGCATGCGGCTCCGGAGCCGCAGGTTGCCGACCTGTGGGCTAGATCCTTGCATGAAACAAAGTAAGCGTTTTTGGTTTTCTAATTTTTTTGCTTCTCTTTGTAAGCTGTCTTGTTTTGCTTGATCATTTTTCCTAAATTCTCTTCTGCATAACTACCGTATTTTCTAGCGTATAATACAACCCATGAAAATCTTCTCAAAAGTCAGGGGTCGCCGGGTGCTGAAACTTTAGGGACAGGGCTGGCTGAAAAACCTGGAGCGGATCTCCCATTTGGTCTGTGCAGGGAAAGCGGGACCAATTGGAGAAGAAGCTGCAGTGTGTGATTTTTTACAGGCTGGGGTCTGGGCATCTTTCCTTCTAAAGTTGAACAGCAGCTGCAGTCTATCCCAACTTGAAAGGCAGGTGGGGAATACAGCAGCCAGAGCAGCTGCTTAGCTCTAAGGACACATTTGACTCAGGAACTGGGCGGGCTAGCTGGAAAACCTGGAGCGGATCTCCCATTTGGTCTGCGCAGGGAAAGCTTTAGAGTGAATTAGGAAAAGTTTAATCCACTTGCGCTGTTTTATGTTTACGTTTGATGACAAACAGCCTTATGTTTATAAGTGACAGTTTTCTTACTAAGTACCTGCATGTCATAAGCATTTGAATTAAAATTACCATATTAAAATCAAATCTCATGTTTTTTAATTTTTATTTGGTGTGCGTTGGAAGAGGGGTAGTCTTATATGGCGAGTATAGCCCAAACCCTATAATTTAACAGGAAATGTAGGGGGTCGTCTTATACACCCAGTCGTCTTATACGCCGGAAAATACGGTATAAGGCTTTCTTTCTTTCTCTTTCTTTTCTCTCTCTCTCTCCCCCTCCCTTCCTCCTCTTTCTTTTCCTTTCCTTTCTCATGGATACACAGCTTGAACCTAACAGCAAACTATTTCTTTTTAAATCTGTACTGAGATATTGCAAATTTTGCATTGCATAAATATTTCGCTTCATATTTAAAGCTATAATTATGCATATTGTAATTCTTCATGTTAAGCAGCTGTTTTGTTTATGCCCCTAATAATTTTGTTGTGTTTTACTTCCTGAATTTCACTTGCTTATAATGTATTTTTTAAAAACCTTAGCAGTAACTGTGAGAGGGATGTAGGAGTCCTAGTGGACAATAATTTATGTTATGAGCCAGCAATGTGCTACAGTTGCCAAAAGAGCCAATGCAGTCCTAGGCTGCATCAACAGGGGAATAGTATCAAGATCACGTGAAGTATTAGTGCCACTTTATATTGCACTGGCACATTTAGATTGGAATACTGCATCCAAATTTGGTCAACATGGTACAAAAAAGATGTTGGACTCTAGAAAAGAGTGCAGAGAAAAGTAACAAAGATGGTTAATGGATTAGAGGTTAAACCATATGATGAACAGATATGAGAAATGGAAATGTTTGTCTAACAAAGAGGACTGGGGTGACACGATAGCAGTCTTCCAATATTTGAGAGGCTGTCCAGAGAATAGGGGGTCAACCTATTCTCTAAAGCAACTAAGGACAAGATAAGAAGTAATGGATGGAAGTTTAACAAAGAGATCCAACCTAGAATTAAGGAGAAAATTCCTGTCAATGAGAACAATTAATCAGTGGAATGGCTTGCATCCAGATGTTGTGGGTACCCATCACTGGAAGTTTTTAAGAAGAGATTGGACAGCCATTTGCTCAGAATGGTATAGGGTCTCTTGATAGAAAAGGAGAAGTTGGACTAGAAGACCTCCAAGGTCCCTTTCAACTCTTTTATTCTGTATGATATTTATTTTGCCTATGAAAAATATCATTTTTATAACAAAATGTTGTCTTATACTGTATTAGTATCTATTCATTTTGTTTTACATGTTTTTTTTTAAAAAAACTATTTGGTGTATGCCTTTAAAATAATGTACATCGGCAGTTTTATTCCTAACAACAATTACTTTAATATTTATTTTATTTTATTTATTAAACTTATATGCCACCCATCTTGCCTAAGGCGACTTTAGGTGGCTTACTATGAACAAAAGCAACAAAATAAAACATTAGAACAATAAATGTTAACACTAAAATTGACTTAAAAATTAACAAGGATGGAAAGGAAAGGAAAGGAACAAGATACATACATGGAGGAGGTGGGATTTTATTAACTACTTCTAAAATGAGCTGCTCCCATCAGGGCTTTTCGGAAGGCCAAAACGGTGGGCGCAATCTCACCCAGGAGCCATAATGTTCTACAGGGCAGGAGCCAGGGCAGAAGGTGATATTATCCAATATATCCTATTAAATATCTCAGGGGCTGCCACAAAGAAGAGGGAGTCAAGCTATTCTCCAAAGGACCTGAAAGCAGGACAAGAAGCAACGGATGGAAACTAGTCAAGGAGAGAAGCAACCTAGAACTAAGGAGAAACTTCCTGACAGTTAGAACAATTAACCAGTGGAACAACCTGCCTCCAGAAGTGGTGAATGCTCCAACACTGGAAGTTTTTAAGAAGAGACTGGCCAGCCATTTGTCTGAAATGGTATAGGGTTTCCTGCCTGAGCAGGGGGTTGGACTAGATGACCTTCCAACTACTACTTCTTCTTCTTCTTCTTCTTCTTCTTCTTATTATTATTATTATTATTATTATTATTATTATTATTACTTGATATTGTCCAATCCATAAATTTTCTGCTCTTCTCGCTATGCTTAATCATATACCAGACAACAAAGATATTCCCATTTTATAAAATGTGAATTTATCCAACAGCCTATGACATAAATTTGCCACATGTAATTGAACAAAACAATACTTCACAATATTTCATTTTTAGAAAAAATTGTACTTGCCTCGAATAATCCTTGAAAATCTTCTCTCTTCCCCATTTTCTTCTACATACACCATTGTTACACTTCCACTTGAAGAAACTGGCTTTCCAACATGTGCCCCATGTATCAGTTCCTGAATGTGCTTCACTCTTAAATTAGATGTCTTTTCACCCATTACAAAGCTAAGGGCATCCATTACATTTGATTTCCCTTTAATTGCATAAAATGTTAAAATAGCTTTTTATAGTTATAAATTAGAATTACAAATATCACTGTTTTAAATTTCATGAAACCATTTTCACCCTTCACTGATATATCCCTTTACCTGCTGTAAACACTTACTAAGGGAATTCTTAATTCTTAATGTTCCTTCTAAACACAACATTTGTTCTCCTTCCCCAATGGAATGGCATTTCTTGTACAGATTAATATTTTACTGCCAATATAAATTAAATAGCTATTTATATAGCTTAATTTGTTTGTACCCTTTAATCAATAATATTTTATTTACCTAAAGCATTTTTGCTTTTCAACAAGAACAATTGCACAATACTGTACTACAGCCAGTCTAGCAGGGGAGGGAAACATCTTGAAAAAATGCAACCATGTATAGGATAAAATAGGTACAATAGGTGTTGAAAAGGGATACAGAAGTCTAGGAGGGTCCTAACTCAAGGCTTTTCAACCTTTTCACACATTGTACTTTTAGGATATGGCAACATCCGAGTACCACCAGTCGCCTAGCTCCACCCATCTCTTGCTCAGGCTTGTGTGATACTGCCACCAGTTCAGCTCATTCCCCTCGCCCGCTACTTTTCTAGGATGGTCTCGTACCACCTGCCAGGTGCCAATGTACTACAGGCGGTACCTGTACCACTGGTTGAAAAGCCCTATCCTGACTGAAGGGAACTGCTAGAACTCATTTCCACACATTACCTGAGCCGTTAGGTCCAATGATACAAGTGAATTTCTTGAACGGCCCAATGCATTGCTGTCCCCGCCAGGATTTGAAATTCTCAATCAGCAAAAGCTTTAAGTAGCCCATCTATGGATGAGGAAGGAAAGCAAAGGGAATGTGAGACAGAACACTGCCGTGATTGATGGAGCCAAAATAAGAACATTTGCTATATTGCGTTTTATTATGCTGGTATAATTAGCATTCATAGCCTCGTATTGAAGCAAATTTCCCAATTTTCTAATTTCATTTTTACTTTTGTATGTTAATCTGTTATTCTTAAAGTTGCTAAATTCTGCTATATTATACACAAAGTGTGCAATCATCTAATGGATATGCTAGTCTGTTAATTTTAACCATTTGTTCTTTATATGTCTCCTGTTTTATGCTACTGAGCTTTATTATGCCCTAGTCTTTGGCTGCAACTTATTTTTTTTTCATTTGAATGCATACACACACACACACACACACACACTCTTCTCCCAGAACGAAGCTGAAGCCACCAGCCTGAGGATGACGGATGAGATTTCGTCGAAACGTTACTCTTATACCTTCAATTCTACGTGAATGAGCAAAGATCTACACACACACACACACACACATATACACACACACACACATACATACACACACATATATGTTAAGTATTTATCAAGCCTTTTGAATACCTTGCTAGCTAAATCTTTCCTGTTTGGGGCCTAGCAAGGTAATCTAAAAAATAGTTAACAAGCATTCGACATATATCTCCCCTTGCTTCTCAGCTAACAAAGCGAGAGAGATCCTGTGGCTTAGAGGTGAAAACAACTGCCTAATGTGTAATCAGCCCAGGTTCGAATCTCGGAAGGGTATGGCTGACTTGAATGCATATCAGTCTCCCTTAATTCTTTGTTAGCAATTTAAAAGTTACATATATATATATATTTCTGAGGTTTTCGCGGGTGTTTGCATGTGGATCTTTGGTCATTCAGGTTTTTTCCCACGTAGAATTGAAGGTGTAGGAGCAACGTTTCGACGGAATCCCATCCATCATCCTCACATGCTTCTCCCAGAAGGAAGCTGAAGCCACCAGCCTGAGGATGACGAAACGTTGCTCCTACACCTTCAATTCTACGCGCGAAACAACCCGAATGACCAAAGATCCATATATCCATATATATCCATATATATATATATATATATATATATATATATATATATATATATATATATATATATATATATATATATATATATATTACTAAGGAAAGGTTCACATATTTTAAAATTAACCCGAGTGCAGACTAGCCAAAACTGGTGGACCCACTATCTCCGTTTTTAAGCTGCCCCTTGCCTTTATAGAAACATTACTCTTGAACATGGGCATTCATTTCCTCCAATTATATAGTCCCTTCTAGAAGGGATGAAATATCAGCATTTTGGGGACACCTCTGGAGGGGTAACCTGGTTCCTCAAAGAGCACCCATTTTTTTTTAAACACTTCAACGCGTCACTTCGGTATTTATGTCAACTGGATTCCACGCAGCTTGCCCTCAAAGGGGGTGGGGGGAATAAAAAAAAATTCTGGAAAGGAAACAAAAGATGGACGATGAACCGCGCGGTTGGGAAATTTCATCTGAGGTATTACCGCGCCTAACCGGGCAGGACGAGCGCTTGAAATGTGCAAAATAACGAGCGGCGACCACAAGACTATATTCCCTTTCCAGAGACCCGCGATGAACGATATAAGAGCTTATACAGAAGGTTAGACAATTAATACAGAGACCTCGACTCCCTGCCCTCACAGCGTAACAAGCTCCCTTCCCGCCAATTCGGCCGAGTCCGCGCTATTCTTGAGGGGAAAGGATATCTCGCGAGACTTGAAAGGGAAGGCTTCCCCCCCCCCGGCCGCGCTCCGCCTTCCGAGGCGTTGCCCCGCCCTAAGGGGGTGGGGTCCTTGCCTCCGTTCTAAACTCCTGACGGTGGGATGTTGTGGCCACTCTAGCAATCGCTTAATCTCTATTCTTGACGGCAACTGCGGGCAAGAGAGCCTCGATAGCTCGAACCATGTTCGAGCGGAAGAGCTTTAGCTCATTTCCTTAGCAACTCTGAGTTGTGGAGACCGTTGCTAGGCGCCGGGGATGCTGCGCGTCCTAGATACCTTCCCCGGCGCGAAGCATCTTCTTTCATCCTCCCTGCTTCCGCAGGACTGCTCTGGCCGGCTATGGCTCTGCACTCCCGGGCCGAGGCAGCGGCACGGGAGCGGAGGCGCTACCGGGAGCTGCAAAGGCAAAGCCGGATCTTTGATGCCCGAGTCAGGACTATCGGGGTAGGAAGTTCTGTAATTGTTTAGATTTCTTGACTGTCATTTAAATTTAATTCTTTGGCACCAACTAGTATTGGGATAGTTTTTTCAACGCCAGTTGTGTGACTTCATGCATTTTTTTAAAAAAATTCTCTTTATTTTATACGCAAAAGGAGAAAAGAGGAAAGTTTTCCTACCCAGAAACAGACGATGCCCAAATAATTATTTGGTATAATTTTACAGCACACAATTGGGAGTGCAACCCTTTGCACATGACATACATCCAAAGGACAGTCTTAAAGATATGTGACATAACTGAATTACAAGTTTAATAGTTCTGTATTTGAGAGTTTAAAAAATCTATTTAATGGGATGCAATGTAATTCTAGTGATTTATTTAGTTTTAATTCATCCATGAAGACTAGAATAATATTTTGTTGCCTTTATTTGTCTCAGCTTTTTGTTTCCTGAAAATAGCAGTTAAAGCTGAGGTTATTTTGGGAAATTTCCTCTTCTGGGGTTATCTTGTTTGGTATGAGATCTGAACCAGGTTTTTCTTCATACCTACCACAGATTGACAAGGAAGCTCTGGACACCCAAGTAAAAGACAAGAAGATTCAAGAAGCAGTCCAGAGGGCCCATGATGATTCCATTGGTATATATCATATCATTTTTTTAAAAAAATCATTTGTCTGATGGCTATAAAAATGAGTTCTCCTTCAGCCCTTCTACCATAAAACTTTGATTCCATTCCTGTCCCGGCATCCACTGACCTGAGGTTTTCCTTGGGCAAGTAAGATAGTTGTAAATCATAAGATGCTTGAACTCTGCAAGGTTTGGGTTTTGACATCTTGGTGAGAACTTCCATCACATACATCTCTCTTTTTCCAGAGCATCTCAGTGTATTTGTCCCAGTCTTGAGGATTTTTTTCACTCAGCTGGTTTTTCCCCCAGCACATATTAAAATAGGACTGCAAGACAGGGATACAGATGGTTGAAACATTAGTTATTCTGGGCTTAATCGAGCTGCAATAAGTACGAATAAAGACCGTTGTGAGCTATGAGGAATTTTATTGGTGTGGATGTTAGGTTATAGAAGTGCCCCTGTGCAACATTCTTTTAAAGGGATATTTGAAAATATAGGTAGTCTGCAATTTTTATATCTATTTTTGTTAGTGACCATTCCAAGTTATAATGTCACTGAAAAAAGTGACACCTCACACTTACGACCATTGCAGCATCCCCATGGTCATGTGATCAGATTTTGTTTATTTATAATGGTTGCAACATCCCAGGCCATTTGGGACCAAGCAAAGTCACTATAGGAAGCTTAACAACTGCATGTTTTACAATTTCACAACTACAGTGATTGTTTAACAACTATGGCAAACAAGGTCATAAAATTAGATGCAATTTGTTTAACAGCTCTCTTGCTTAGCAATGGAAATTCTGGTCCCAACTGTGGTCATAAAGTTGTGGACTACCTGTAACTATGAACTTTTTTGCATGGAAATAAAGTGCTTGAATGTATAATCTGAACAGGTAAAAGAGAGCACTGATATTATTTGGATTGAGACAATAAACTTTAGCCATGCAACATGCTATTTAACTTCACAAAAAATGTATTTTTTTAAGGATTGGAATCACAGCGTTTTTCCCCCTTCTAAATATAGCTGCAGAGATGAAACAAAATGATAAGATCCTCTGTCTGTTAGACGAACGAAAGAAAAGAGATACCCAAATTCTAAACAAAGCTATGAACGAATTTCGTCAAAATTATCAGAAGCCAGAAACAGCGCGTGAATATGACCTCTTTGACCCACAACACCTCCAGAAAGATACTGCTGCTCACCTTGCTGACAGTGATCCACGCTGTACCATATCCAGCTTGCAGAAGTTCATGGGAGAAGATTTAAACAGTAAGAATAGATGGAGGTTCCAGCAAGAGCAAACCAGAGAATGGCTATTGCAGCAAGAAGAGGAAAAGCAGAAAGCGCTTGCAGATAAAAAATATGCAGGTATGATTGAATCTGCAATAGGGAATTGGCTTAACAGTTGTCATCTGCCAAATTTTGCAAAGAGTGCCATGATGTGATTTCTCTTCTTCTTTACTTCCCCCTTTACCACTTTGGGTGTTGAGGGACCTTGTTTCTCACTCATAGTTACTGTTATGATTTAAAAGATTAAGTAGTCCACACATCTTAAGGTTGTCTACTTTGAAAACCACTGATGCCTGTTTTGAAAAACTGGCGTGGCTGTTTTGCAGGCGTAAATTAATCTGTCAATACTTTAAAATCCTAAATGACCAAAGGACTGTCTATATAAGAGATTACTCTCCCACTGTCAGAATCCATTTATATCACATTCATAAATGTATGTTTAAAACATTATTTCCCCCCCCCCCCATGGATTCTGCCATCTCCCGAGGAAGGAGGAGCACATGTGGATTCAGCCTGCCTTAGGTTATTTCAAAGACCAAGGGAAACCTTTTGAACTGGGGGAACAAAGGGGAGGGTTAGGGAAGAAGGTATCTGGCCTGTGTCTCCATTTGAATCTGTAAAGGAAGAAGGCAATAACCATAAAGATTCGAAGTTCCCTTTTTCCCACGAAAGGGATGACACAAAGTAAAATGATGGGGGGCTGACCAAATTGAACCGGGAACTCTTTATAAAGTTTCAGTTTGTAAAACATTACCAAGTCCTGTCTTGTATTTCCACAACCAAGCATGTCCTGGTAGAAAAATTCCTTTTGGATTAGAACTGACTCCAAGAGTTTTTTGTTTTCCTAAGACATGGATTGGGGTGGGTCCTGACACCACTACACATTTGTTGAGTTGCTGAAGTTGATAGAAGGGCCCTTTTCAAGACGCCATATTCCTCATTTGATAGGCAAAGCATATATGAAATGTATTTATTTGATTTGCATTGCTGCCCATTCCACTTTAGTAACTCTAGGTGGCTCACCACAGTTAAAGGCAACATTCTTTTTAAAAAAAACAAGTTAAAAACCAATATACAAAAATAAAAAAACCTGTCAAAATCCACTTTGAAACAAAAATAACCAGGGTCAGCAACCAAAGTGCATCCTTGCGTCAAGAATGTGGAGCTGTCCATCCTTGCGTCAAGCTCAAATTCAAATACAAGAAAAAATGGTAGATATTAGCCACATTCTTCTCCATTGGACCTTAATAGGAAACACTGCAAGAACTGAAAACATAGAATTTGTCTCTGGTAAAGGGAAAACACTTGAAGAATGGAGGAGGGACAGAAGCTGGGAACTTGGGCTAAAGAACCAAGATTTGAAGAAACAGGAGTTGTGGTGGCACAGTGTTTAGAATGCAGTATTGCAAGCTAATTCTGCCCACAGCCTGGAGCTCAATTCGGATGGGGCTCATTTTACCTTCTGAGATTGGTAAAATGAGGATTCGACATTGTAAACTGCTCAGGGAATGTTGCAAAGCAGCGTGGAGTGGAGTATAAGACTAAGTGCTATTGCTATTGCTTTTGGAGGGGGGGGCAGTGATTTACTACATGGCACTTGTAACATAACGGAATTGTTTCGATTTATAGATGAACTCTATAAGCAGCAGAGACTGGAGCTTGATGAAAAGGCTATGAATCTCCAAAGAGCAGATGAGGAAACCAGACGAGCAATTTGTATCACTACTACAGAATTCAATAAAGCCCTGGTAAAGCAAAATCGGTTACTATTACTTAAATACTGTAGATAATATTGTGTATCTGATAAAGCAGATATATCTATATATCTATATCTGTCTACTGCTTTATCAGATATACAATATTCATTTATATTCTTCTAATTCTCCAAGGAGTTTAAGCTTCCATTGGAGTTGGATGGGTAATAACATATATAGAATTCCTCCAAAAGCGTAACTTAATTTTGGAGAGTATTTTGAATTTACATCATTCAAACTTGAAAACTATACTTAAAACCCAGCATCCAGTCCAATCTTCAAAGCCTACTATCACCCCTCTACTTTTATGAATGATAGTTCCTAGTTCTAAATATGCAATGCCCATGCAGCAGTAGTTCTGGCATGATCTCACAGTTGGGTTGGCAGTAATTTTCACCTTGTCATTTGTGGCTCTCCCTGCCCTGTCTTGGATGCCATGCTGAGCGCTCAACACAATGCTCGTTTCTGATTAAGCCTTGTCCTAAGCAAGGGAAGGAAACTGGACTGTTTTGTGTCTCTGCATATTTTGAACCCCTCCAGAGGATTGAGTGTTACTCACCGAACTGAAGGCATAGTACTTGCTTGTTAATCCTTGTGGTTTGTTTCATGGCTTGGAACAGGGGTCTTCAAACTTGGCCCTTTTATGACTTGTGGACTTCAGCTCCCAGAACTCCTCAGCCAGGCATGCTGGCTGAGGAGTTTTGGGAGTTGAAGTACACAAGTCATAAAAGGGCCAAGTTTGAAGACCCCTGGCTTGGAAGGAGGTATAAATCCATCAGTGAACTCATGGGCAGACTGTGAGAGGACAAAGGACATCACCTAGATCAGGATGTCAGTATAAATTATACTTTGCATCATGTGTGCAATGATCTCACTAATTTGTGGCCTGATTACGTTAATACTGTTCAGTAGCTGTAATAACTAGGGATAATCTCTATCTGTAAGAGCAATAGATTACAAGCAAAAGATTTGTTCCCTTGTTAATTTTCCAAGAGCTTTGTACCAACCGTTCTGGGGAGAGCGAGTTCATTGTTTTAATTAAACTGGCTAATTATTAATCATATTTCTGCTTCAATAGTAGAAACAAGTCAATTAATTGTATATCTCTGTGTCAGAGTGGTTAACTAGAAGAGAACAGCAAGATTTGGTTTCTACAAATAATTGCTTCCTAAAAACTCCTCTAGTAAGCTGCATCTCAAGCTCGATTAAAAAAGGGGATGCCTGAATAAATTATCTGAATAAGCAGTAAAGGAATTGGCTTTGGTGTCAAAATGCATTTCTCGGCTCTTGGCGATGTTGCTGGGAGGGGTGGGACATCTGGAGAGAATGGGGATAAAAAAAAACCACAGCCGTTATCTTGACTTTTTTGACCTCCTCCAGATACCCTCCACAGGGAATCCATCTCAATCCAGATCACAGGAAACTTGCAATTAAAGAGGAGAGTTTAAACTGGAATATAGAATGATGGCTTGTTATAAGGCATCTTCTCTTAACCACGGTCCGGCATATCTTCTCAGCTCAGACTGAGCATATAGTTCAGTGGCAATCTAATAATTCTCATCCTCTTTTGAAAAAAAAAGCAAGCTACTAGTGTAGTGGGATAGGTTTTACTTCATCTTCAGCCATGGAAATTTACTGGGTGATTTTGGGTATAAGTGACTCACTTTCTTAAGTCAGTGTAGTGTGTAGGATTGTTGATAGGTTAAAATGAGGTGGTGTGTGTGTGTGTATTTAGGGTGCCATTATGGAGAAGATGTTGGATTAGGACTGGGGAGGTCCTGGCACTACTTCTCTATCAATCACAAAAGCTTCCTAGGATATCAATTACCTTAAAGTGCTGCAGAATATATGGTTAATCATAGGTGTGTGGAAAGATGGATAGATGCTGATCTAGATCCTTCTAAAGGACTGCAGGAGGCACGTCTTTTGCAAGCTCGACGTGGCTGCTTCAAGATATTCTTCCCGGATGTGTCTGCCGAGATCAAAAAGAAGAGGGAAATTATAAGCTATCCAAGTTGTGGTTGGTGCATTATTTGGGGCAGGTTTGTTGGAAAGGAACTTAACGGTGATTAGCACTAAGCCTTTCTTAATAATAATAATAATAACTTTATTGTCACTTTAAACGCACATCCATCGGCATACATCAAAATGAAATTTTGTTGCATACAGCTCCCAAAGGGTCACTGGCTCCGATATAGGCTCCTTGTTTGTGGCCAACTCAAGTTTCAGATTGTCCGTTTTAGTCTCTAGGGAGTGAACGATGGCAAACAGGACAGATGGAAACGAAGCTCCAGGTGGATTAGCCCTCAAATTCGCTTGTATTCCTGCACGGCAACCTCCTCGCCTCCTTTTCTTTTTCTGATCCTTTCTCTTCCACCTTTTCCTTAAAGGGGCACTCTACTTCTGCCGCCTCCAACTCCTCCAAAAGCCTCTCTCCTTTCCTCTGGGCCTGCCAACAGCCTCATCCAGTTCCTTCGCTCCACAAGCCCTGGGACCTCTCCTCCTCTGCCTCCTTCGGAAACAGCCCTGATTTGCAGTCAAATCCGTCGCTGTGCCGGCAGTCAGATCTTGCTGCTGGCAGAACAATTTCAAACAGTGCCAACGACTTTTAACGGACACACCAATGTATTTACAAGTGGTCCCCAAAACCGAGTTTCCCAGCGGGTGACGACATCGTGAAATTTGTTTGGTCCATTCTCTTGCCAAAAGTCTTGGGTACCCACCAAGTTCTAATTTTTAAGGTGTCAGTGTCAAGTTTCCGACGTATGAGCTTTTCAAGTGACTCTGAGGCATTGTTTACCTTAAAAGTCGTTTATTAGCCTAATATACCAGCAGATGCTTGCTCGAAGGAAGCTGGAATCTGAAATCTCCGCCCCTTGCACAATATATTAAAACACAATTCTCCACCTTTCTAATTTTGTCATTAATCATATTCTCCAATTAATTTAAAGAATCAGTTTCCCTTCCGTTAGAACGCCAAGGTCTTATCTTCTCTAGTTAGAGATGGTATTGAAAGGTGCAATCCTACTCGTCCCCCCTCCCAACCTTAAACTAAATTTCTTAAAGCAATACACAAGTTTAACATATGAAATGGCTACTTCTTCATCTCTTGTCAAGCAATAACATTCGATGTTAGCAGCGTTGACAGTCAGAATGAGAGAAGGGTTTTAAAAGACTTTGCACTCTCTCCTTATTCGCTTTTTTTTCTTTCCCCTTTTCTCTTTATCTTATCCGGTCTTTATTCCCTACCAGAAATCCTACAAAACAAACAGTTGCTGCCATGTGGTGAGGACCAACCCTCTCTTACTTTGTAAACATTTCTGTGATTTTTTTTAAATTTCTTTTTTTAAGGCTGCTGAGTCTGAGCGTAAGAGAAGACTCGAAAAACAGCAAGAAAAAGAAGCAAAAGAGAGGGAGATTTTGAACCAACTTCAGGGGGACCTGTTAACTGAAAACCCACAGCAAGCTGTCAGCTCATTTGGACCAAATGGTATCATCACAGATCGATGGAAAGGAATGAGCCAAGCTCAGCTGAAAGAAATCCGGGATATTCAACTGCAACAAGTGCTGGAGAAGCTGGTACTCCCTTTAAAGCAGGGGTTCCCAACCAGTGTGTGTGTGTGTGTGTGTGTGTGTGTGTGTGTGTGTGCTCACACCCCCTGTGGGTGGGAAAACTTGGGTTTTCAAAATTATGCATACTTTGTTACCGTTATTTCGAACATTTGTAAGGGGTACTAGAATATATCAGAAGCGCTCTAGGGGTAAGGGGTATAGAAAAGGCTGGGAGCTGCTGCTTTAAAGGAATAAGTCGTTTCTGCGTGCTAGTCGTTTCTGACTCTAGGGGCCGGTGCTCAAAGCCGAAGAACCAGCACTTGTCCGAGGACATCTCCGTGGTCATGTGGCCGGCATGACTAGATGCCAAAGGCGCACGAAACGCTGTTACCTTCCCACCGTAGTGGTTCCTATTTTTCTACTTGCATTTTTTTTACGTCCTTTCGAACTGCTAGGTTGGCAGAAGCTGGGACGAGTAACAGGCACTCACTCTACTACGCGGCACTCGGGATTCAACCCGCCAAACTGCCAACCTTCTGATCGACAAGCTCAGCGTCCTAACCCACTGAGCCACCGCGTCCCTTTTTTTTTTTAAAGGAATAGCATTGTGGAATAACAACCTGGAATTCTGCATGGTGTGGTTAAAAAAAAAAGTCAAGATCTTTCTCTTTCTCTCCTCCTCCTCCTCCTCCATTAGCAGCCAGGATCATTAGCAGCCCACCTGTTGAAAGCTATTAGCAGCAAAGAAAGATGGGAATGGGTGGGTGGGGGGTGGAGGTGTTTGTTTGCTGACTATAAACCAACTTTCTGGTCCTCATGCAGAGGTTAGATGAAGAGGAACACCAGAAAAACATAGAATGGGACCGAAAGCGGATTCAGGAGGCCAGAGCCGAATTGCTCTATGAGCGTCATCAGCAACGTCAGAATCGGGACCTGCGGAGAACGTTAGATAATTTTAACACACAGCTATCCCAGGAGCAGAAAAATAAGTAAGACACTTTTCAGGATGCCCACTTTGTTCTAGCCCAAGATGAGCCCAGAAACTCCCTGGGGCAGACGTGGGGCTTGGCAGCATTAGCATCTGCTTCCGGCAAGCACGTGTATGTGATGCTTCTGGATGCTTTAGACCTGGTAGCTTTGACCAGTGGAGCAGCAGAATAATGTAATTTTCAACAGCTTTCCAGCCTGCCAGATAGCCCTGCTCTGACCTCTGCATTCTATACATTAAGGCTAATCCTACACATTGTTTAATCTAATGAGTTGGATCTCATGTGCATGCATGTAGAAAGGGGTGGGGCTTCAATGATGCTGTCATGTCCATCATCTTGCCTTTTCTGACTGCCCTCAGCAAACACCACTGATGTCAACTTATTTCAAAAGACACTTTTTTCTACTGCAGGGGTAGGCAGCCTTGGCTCTTTTCTGACTCGTGGACTTCAACTCCCAGAATTCCTGAGCCACCATGGCTCAGCATGGAAACCTCTCCCTTTCCTCTCAGCGTGGCTGGCTCAGGAATTCTGGGAGTTGAAGTCCACGAGTCATAAAAGAGCCAAGGTTGCCTACCCCTGTTCTAGTGTTTTATATGCAGTTTTATTGGCAAGTTGTTTTTTTAAAATGGTTTGCTTCCTTCCTGGTGCTAAGAGTGACTGGCCCAAGTCACTTAGTTGGCTTTATGCCTAAGTGGTTTCTAGCCTCATCTCTTACCCATTTCACCAAACTGGCATTCTCATTTCTTTAGCCCGTTCGTAAAAAAAAAAAACATTAAAATTGATGTCCTGCTGATACTGAGAATAAGCAATCTAATATTTAGACACTTCCAACGATTAACATGCATCAACTTTTTTTTTCCTTTCAGACAAGCATATATGAATGAAGAAGTATATACAAATTTTCCTTCTGGCCAGTATTACTCACAGTTTAACACAATTAGCCGATGATGTTGGAGCCGATATTCACTCTCATACAGATGTGTAGGTTATATGTTTATAAAAAATATTTCTACTTTCTTCACATATGTAATAAAAAAAATCTAACTTTACTGATGATTTTCTTGGTCTATAAATGTTTGATTTATGAAAAGGAATGAAAAATACAACAAAATGATGCAGATTATAAACACCAATTGTAAGCATCAATTTCAAAATGGTGCTATAACAACATCTGTGCAAATCGCCTAGACCAGATGATTTATACCCTGGGGTTCTGAAGGAACTGGCAGATGATATTTCGAAGCCACTGAATGAAAGATATTTCAAAGCTCTTGTGTCATGACTAGAAAATTGCTGATGTGGTTTCCCTGTACAAAAAAGGGAAAAATGGATCCAGGAAAATATAGGCCAATCAGTTTGATAAAAACATCTGGGAAAATCCTGCAAAAGATAATCAAGTGGGGGATTTGTGAGTATCTAGAAAAGAAAGTTATATTGGGAAAAAGGAAAATAAAGCCATCAGAAAAGACAAGATGGTAGTTGTAATGGTGGAATAACTTGTTTTTTATAGGTGACACATGTCACAACTACCGTTATTCAGGCTGAGAAATCTGGATGACCACAAGATGGCAGAAGGCAATTATAGAAAACTATTTTAACACATTTCTTCCACCTAGCATTCATCTGGACTTTTACTACCCAGATTTGCTACCGCTAACAGAAGAGCCAATGGGATTTTTTTTAAAAGGCTACTTGATTTTGAAACTGTTTCCTCAATAACCTGTTTTTGCTAATGTCCTACAGCATCTTCCTGGTTTATTGGCATTTTCAAAAAAAATTGTTTTGCTCTCTTTATCTGATCTACCACTTTTTCTGAGTTCAAGAGGTTTAATTTGTGTTTTATTATGTCCATTTCTTTTTTCAAAGTCTTTTTCTGTGGATTTTTTTTTGCAATGCTGATTCTAGCTTTCCAAATTTTTCTTTTAATAGTACCTACTGTTGTCTTCTCTGCTTATTTTTCTTTGCCATATACATTATAGCTATGCCTCTAAAGTACAGTATGCTTTGGCTGTATCCCATACATTTTGTAATGTTGTATCTTCTTTTTTATTTTCTTTAAAAAAGAATTCCATTTCTTTTTTCGCTAGCTCTATAAATTCTCTTTCTTTTAATATAGATTGATTTAAAGCCCATCTTGGTCTTTTTTGTGTTCCTTTCCATATCACTTTTAGGGGATTATGGTCTGCCCATGTTCCTATTTCTATCTCAGTGTCCTGTATATTCATCCTCAATCAGACGTCATCCAAATCATATCAATTCTTGACCAGGATTTTTGGCTGTTTGAGTAAAAAGTATATTGTAATTTTTGTGGACTGATTTCCCTCCAGATGTCTTGCATTCCAATTTCCTCTGCCATATCAGAAAATGTCCTGGGTAATCGTCTTCTTCCAGTTTTTCCTGTTTTGTTGCTTTTATAATCAATTGTTTCATCTACTGTCACATTAAAATCTCCTACTAAACAGATATTTTGGTACTCCATTTCTCTTATTTTTCTATGTAGGCTTTGAAAAAAATCTTCTTGATTGTTATTTGGTGCATAAATTGCCACTAACAATATTTGCTTTTGGTGCAGATATATTTCTACCATTATGATTCTTCCTTCTTTATCTGAGTATACCAATTTAGAATCTATTGTCGCTTTGATGTTTACAGCAACTCCTCTTTTTTTCTGGTGTGCTGATGTGTAATAAAGTTTCCCAATTTTTGAATATTCCAATAATTTATGATGCTGTTCTTTTATATGTGTCTCTTGCAAACAAATTATGTCTATGTTCAATTTCTATAATTTCCTGAAAAGTTTATTTCTTTTTGATGGGGAGTTTAGTCCATTTACATTCAGTGGAAAAATTCCATTTTCTTTCTCCACTTCCATTTCCATTATTTATATTGATGTCTAGTTGATCTCATAATCCTCTGTTCTCTGGTGGTTCCTTCACCCTCTTGTTCATCTTTCTCTTTCTGTTCTCCTGTTTGTGCAGTTGCTCCTTGAGTCGTCTCTTCCATTTGCTTCTGTTCCTTACTCTCCCCTTGTTGTTGTTTCACTCTTTCATCTAAAATTGCTCTATTCCTTGCCTTGAAATCCTCTGCTTTCCAGATTGAATCCAGTCCTTGTTTTTTTCTTTATAAACCTTACATGTACTTCTCTTGGTATCTATTTTTTCTTGCATAGCTTGAGTTCATGTGAAATATTTCATCAATCTCCATTTGGATTTCTACTCTTGTCTGCCTTCAGAGCCTCTGCCAGGAGATCAGTGATCACCACTGCTATGTTTTCTTCTCTATCCTCAGGGATATTTTGAAATCTCAAGTAGTGTTCTGCTTTCTCCATTTCCAGAATCTTGATTGTCCCCTCTAGGTCTTGGTTTGCTTGTTCTAGTTTTTCATTTTCTTATAATAACATTTCCATCTTTTTAATCAATGTCCTCTGATTTATTTTCCATTTTCTCAATTCTTTCTTCATTTTTGATAATCATTTGGTTTTGAGTTTCAAATTGAGCCTTTATATCCAGGATTTCTTTGCTTTTCAGCTCTTTTGCATCAGGGGCTCAACGTTTTATAATCCACAAGGAGAAGGAAACAAAACTCTAGATCACCCAGCCTCAGCACACTGTTGACAGCCAGCTGTTTTGCGGTGCTTTCCTTCCAGCTGGGGATGACTTGGGCTGCCTTGGCTTACCCGGCAGCCTTTCTTCCGCTCTTTCAGAGGGGTTCTTCAGTCTGCTCCGATCGGCCACCACCTGATCTGAGCTCCTGGAGTGTCCCTCCTTCTTCATTGCCCATCCAGGGCAACTTTCCGAGCCTTTAAGGGTTGCTGGGCAAAGCGAAACAGGACTGGGAAGCCAGAGCGTTGGCTTCCATCGGTCCTGTCAGCGACAAAACCGGAAGTCTCATTCTTTTATGATCCCATCAAGCCAAGAGAAAGTCCAGAATAGTATAGAATCTCCTGCCATGGGCAGGGAGTTGAGCTAAAAGACCTCCAAGTTCCTTCCAACCTTACTACTTTCTATTCTATGATATGGGTCTGATTTGTAAAATACACTGCCTTTTCAAACATAGTATTTAATAATACGGAATTTTCAGGTAAACAATTTAATGAGGATCAAAGGAACAATTCCTATTCCTGTTAAGAGCTGGGGAGCAACAGCGGTTAAAATGTAGTATTGCAGACTAATTATACTGACTGCCAGTGGTTCGATTCTCACAGGCTCAAGGTTGACTCAGCTTTCCTTCCTTCCGTGGTCGGTAAATTGAGGACCCAGATTGTTAGAGGGATTATGCTGATTCTGTAAACTGCTTACAGAGGGCTGCAAAGCACTGTGAAATGGTATAGAAGTCTTAGTGCTATTACTATTCCAAGAATATACAAGCAATTGTGACAGACTAGCAAGTAGTAAAAACAAAAATAAGAAAGTGGACAGCATTATTAAAGTCTGTATCTTTCTGTAATTATTAGTATTATTAAAAGCTACTGGGAAGTTCTCCACCCTTAATCAAACACGCTCTCCTCCTCTGACCTAATTTCCTGGGCTTGTTCGTTTATATCCCACCTTTATTACTTTTACAAATAACTCAAGACAGCAAACAAAGCCAAAATACCTTCCTCCTCCTGTTTTCCCCACAAAAACAACCCTGTCAGGTGGGCTGATCTGAAAGTGACTGGCCCAAAGTCACCCAGCCAGCTTTCGTGGCTAAGGTGGGACTTGTTCTCAGTCTCCCACTTTGTAGACTGGTGATTTCACCACGAGGCCAAAGTTGGGTTTGTACAACACATGATGTCATGAGACATACGAGTTTGGCTTCCTTTAACAAAAGGAAAAGAGAGTGCTGAACCATTTGTGGGTTTAAAGCCAATGTAATCTATGGGTCCTAAAGAGGGATGTTTTTGAAATGGCGGAGGAATTCAGGCCGAGAGGGAAGAGTCCAGGACCCCAGCAGTGAAGGAGAAAACACCTCACCAAGGGCCACAAAAGCTGACTGAGGCCAGGAGAAAGCCTCAAGGTCGCCTCAGTTAAAAAAAAGAGGGAGCTTAAAGCAGAGTTAAAGGAGGAAGGGGATCAATCAGCCCCTTGGATTCGGAAGGGCTTGGCAGGGACGTCCAAACAAAAGAATCAGCCGAGGAAAGGCTTGACTCCTCCGGACTCAGGGCCTGCCCAGACCGCTAGCCCAGGGGCTGATGAAGCTCTGTGGAAAAACCAGCTCGACCTGGCAAAAGCTCAGAAAGGTGCAACTGACATTTGATTGGATCTGGCTGAGATGCGGGATCAGGGTAAAAGAAATAAAGTGGAGAATTAGAGGAATTAAGGGAAAAGAAGGAAAATCTACTTTAATGAGTATGTTATCTCAAGGCTGAACAATTGCCAGAATTAAAGCGTTCAACTCAAGGGTTGCCATAGTTTCTTCTCTCCTAAAGATAATCAAATGCAAAATCCAAGAAATACTCTAATAAGATTTGTGAGCAGGAAGGTGAAAGAAGCTGCTGGACTAAAAGAGGAAAAATGGGGTGAGGATAAAGTCCAGGACAGTATTAGAGCCAGTTTGCTGTAGTGGCTAAGGCACTTGGCTGGAAACGAGGCACTGAGTTCGAGTGCTGACTGAGGCAAGAAACCCGCTGTGTGACTTTGTGCCAGTCACTCTCTCTCAGCCAGACCCACCTCACAGGTTTGTTGTCATGGGGAAAACGAGGAAGGAGGAATAGATATGTTCACATTCTTGAATTAAGAGGGCAATTGGAAAATAAACCTCTGTTTAGTTATCAATGACAGACACTCGTAGATATGGAACTTTTATTATACACATTACAAAAGAACATTACATTTCTTTTCAACATAATTGCCACTCAGACTGAGGCACTTGTCATAACGTCTTACAAGGTTTGAAATTTCTTAGTAGTCGCCGCTCAGCACTAACTCAGACTAATGGGGGGGGTCTCTCTTCTGCCAAATTCAAGATGGCGCACAGACAGAGCCCAGGCCAACCCACCGAGAGCCCCTTCCTCTCTTCTGAAGCCCCTCCAACCGCCCGGCCTTCCCTCGAGGTCTTGCCTTCCACGGGACCTTCTGGGAAACCTCCCCATTCCTTGCCAGAGATCTTCAAGTCACAAAGGCAAATTCAGACCACCATTCGCCTAAAGATCTGAGAAGCATGAGTTTATTGCAGAAACAAAATTAACTTCAAAGCTTCATTTTGCCAGAGCAAAGACAGGTCAGTGGCAAAGATCAGCAAGTTGAACTATTAAGGGACCGAAACCTTTGGGCAGGGGGGGGGGGGAAACTGTATTAAACTAGAAAAAGCTCTGTAAAGTAGAAGTCCTCAAAGTCTGAATCGCACTTCCTAGGGAGAACTGGACGAATTTAAGAGGAGGTGCGAACTGGGTAAATTTTGCCCTTAAAATGACACACGCAATGTGAGAATCGACTAGATCTATTTTCCAATTATTTTTCTGGTCTGGACTGCTTTTGAGAAACATATCGAAATTTAAAAAGCCAGGGAGAGAATTTCTCTTCTCTTCTCCCTTTCTCTTTCTCTCTCTCTCTCTTTCTATCTCTCTCTCTCTCTCTTTCTCTCAATTTCTCTCTGTCCTTAAACACAGCATCATCTAACAATACTTTGGCATTCAGAAAAAAGGTTTCTGCACCTAAGCAGAAATAGCAAACCCTAGACAGAGAGATATTGAGACCAAAAGAAACCCAACGTCTAATCACAAAGGGAATCAAACTAGAAGCTGGCTAGGAGTTGCATAAGTTGCTTACTCAGCTAGCTCAATGGAGCTTCCATGTGAAGAGGCAGTCTACAAGCAAAGAGCCATGCCTCCTGTGCCAAAAGGTAAGAAATAGGCAGCCTTTGGTGGTTTCTCAGTGGATTGCTAAAGATCTGGGCTGGCATTGGTGGGTGTAGAAAAGGTGGAGAAGGTGAGCTTTGATTGGATCCCGAGGGATCCCCGTCATCTCCTGGGGATTCCACTGGGTTGATGATGTCATCCATCCAGCCCAACTGTCACTTTCTCTGGGCGAGCTGAGTGAAGATGGCTTTCAAGAGGTCAGCAGGTCTTCAGAAGGGCTGCTAGGCTCTTCCCCACTGTGTAGCCAACGTCTCGGAGGATTGGGAGATTCCAGGGGTGGGAGCAGCCCTTTGTGGTCCTCTTAGGAAAGGGGGACTGGGGCAAATTTGTTCCAGAGCTCTTTTACCTTTATTCCTTATTGGCGCTAAGAGACCGGGTTGGTTACTCCCCAATAAATCAGGATCCCATGGCGTACTTAAGCTCCGAATTAAGTAAAATTTGAAAACTCACGTGGTTGTGGAACACATCCAGTCCTGTAAAACCAAACCAAGGTTAAAAGTGATGAGCTCAACCCAGAAGCCTAATTTTTCCACTATACTTTCTTAAATCCAGGGGATTCTGGAAAATAGGCTTCAGTTGTTCCCTTTCCTTCCATTCCTGTTTCTCTCTCCTAGGGCCTTCTTCAAGTTATTTTCCTGCTTCCAGAGGAAAACAAGGAAGGAGAGAGATCTAGGGGCCGATGCTCCCAGTTCCCCCACCTGCCGACTGGAGGGCAGCACCGAGGCTCCTGAGCAAAGTCGAGTCACTTCCGTTGTGGATGTGGAGCCCCAGAAAGTGGAGCGATGTGGTGAGTGGATGCTCAGGGATGGGCTGGGACCTTGAGGAGGAGAGGAAGAGGCTCTTAGGAGAAGTTTCCTCCATGCAGGCAGAGACAGGGGGTCCTTGACTTACAACACTTCATTGAGTGGCCGTTTCAAGGTTTGGTAGCACTGAGCGAAATGGCCTGATCGTTTTCCACACTCACAACGGCTGCAGCATCCCCACAGTCACGTGATCGAATTCAGACACTGACTGATTATTATGACCCTTGTGGTATCCTAAGGTCTTGTGATCACCTTTTGAAACCTTCTAACAAGAAAGATCAATCTGGAAGCAGTAATTCAATTAACAACTGGGGCAAGAAAGGTTGTAAGATGGGACAAAAGTCAATTAACAGCTGTCTCACTTAACAAAAAAATTTCTAGGCTCAATGATGGTCATAAGTCGAGGACTACCCGTACACATCTGCACCTTTGCAGATTCAAGGCTCGGAGGCCAGGCAGTTCCTGAGCCACTAAGCGCCTTACTTCTGCAGCTCCGGCGTCTATCCTGATCCCCCAGTGGTTCTTCTGCTTCCATTTGGCCCTTCAGGGAGCCTCTAAGATCCTTCAGTGGCACTTTTGACATATCAGGATTTGCCTAATTGGCCCCAGTGAGAACGTCTTTCGTGGCTAGGACACTTAACCAGCGCTGGGAAGCAGAAAAAGCTTTTTAATAAGGGGAATTGGGTCACAAGGGCAGAAGGCTGTAAAGATGAGGCTGGTTTTGGAGGGTTCTCTTCATTTTGGGGGAGACCTAAAACTCTGCCGACCACCTGCCTCTCCATTCCCAGATCTCCCTAGGAAGAAAACGACAGAAAAGAAGAAGATTCTCTTCAACAAAACGGACAACAGAAAAGAAGAGAATATAGCACGCCAGGCATCTTGCTGCAGAACAGACCGATGGAGGAGCCAGAAGATTTGGGAAGAGGTCCATGAGAGGATGCAGAAGACGGACCAACCAGTAGGTCCTCCTGGGAATCAGAGGGTCCGATAGCTCAGCCTTTCTCCCAAGCGGGAATCCCAGTCTCCATGGGATTCAAAATTTCCCTCGGGATGGAGAGAGACCCAGAAGGTTTCCAACCTGAAAGGGAGAAGACGGGGGACCCTGGGGGCAAGTTGCCCAACAGCCTCCCCAACTTACAGCCTGACTCTTCTCTCTTGCACCAGGAGCGCAGCATCATCCAAGGCCTCTCCTCCATCGCCACTCTGTTTCAGCTGAAGCGGAGTGGGCAAATGGCCGTCCCGGAGCCAAGGAACAAGGACCTCTACAGCCTGGCTGTCTTGGTAAGCCAGAGGGAGGCAGGGGGGGATTGGAGGCAAGCAAAGCAGGACGGAAAGAGAGGAGCAGGAGAGGGAGGGGACAAAAACTGCCCCTCCTTTCTACTGGGAGGGAAGCTGCAGCGAAAGAAGAGGTCAAAAGGGGCTGGGAGAAATAGGAAGGGCTGGGCTGGAGCATCATGGCTGACTTTCCCTTCTCTGCTTCCATCCACTCTGGATTCCTGCCAGGCTCTGATGGAGGACAACACATCCACCAGCTTCACGGCAGGACTAGCAGCAATGCTTGCAGTTTATGACATCAGGTCAGCCTTTCCTTTCTTTGGCCTGCAATTCTCTTGGGAAAAATAAACCCCAGGGCTGTTCAGTAAGATGGGCACTGATGTCTCTTCTTTCTTTTGATCTCGCAGCCAGGTTCCCCCAGCCATGGACCCACATATCGAGTCTGACCTCCTGAAGGTCTTTGGGTCCATGTGGATGTCCTGCATGAGAACCGGAGAGGAGAATATCTCGGAGGTACCACCTTCAGCAACATTTCCTTTCTGATACCGGAAGAGCTGGGAAAATGTTTCACATGTCATCATCTCTGTCCTTCATTTCAGGAAGAGAAGAAGCTGCTGGAAGAGGCCTTTGGCCTCCTGCTCCGAGGCCTGCTGCAACAATCGGCAAGAACGGTGCATTTGACTTTTATTTTGAAGGTAAGGGCATCCATGTCCCAGGGACGCTTGAAGGACAATTGGGACCTTGCAAACATTCAACGAATCAGCTGACAGAACTCCAGTGAAATGTTCCACTGGGAAGGATCTAAGTAGGGATAGTTCTCGAGGACAGGCATCAAGGAGCCTGGGAATTTGGCTTGCCACAAGGGCTGATTTCCAACATTCAGGGACCTCTTCACAGAGAGGCCTCTTTACCTCTAACGCTGCATGGCGTTAGAATTGCAGATGAGACACAAAAGGTGTTTGTAGGGTCCTTTGCTGGAAATGCCATCCCAACCTTCCACCTTCCAAAGAGGCTGGAATTTCAGAAGCTGGGAGTAGCCACAGAGGGAGAGGGCAGCTTTAAGGGCCGGAAGAACGTACCCTAAATTACACATGTGTGTTTTGACCATGAGATTCCCCAGAATAGGAAGTTGTCAACAAAGGTAATGTTTTTGCTCCAATTCCACAGCACTTTGAGAAACACGGCTGGCAATGCTTCTCGGCTGCCTGGAATCAGCTAGTCTATTATGGAATGCAGCAAAGTAGGATCAACGTATGTAGACAAATGGAAAGAAGATTGCAAATTACGGGTCCCCCACTGTTTTTGGGACCCCATCCTCATGTAACCCTCTTCGTTAGGAGAAAAGGGCAGGGGGGCAAGGGGTTCTTTTTCCTAGAGACTCCTTGGACAGGGTGTCTTCCTGCTATTGTCTGTATTGCTCGGCCAAGGGAAGACGAGGAATGACTCAGCAAGACACTTTGGCAACAGAAGGATGGACTTCTTTCTTTCTCTTCCAGCTCATTCAAGCCCAGTTGGCATTTCCACAGTTTCCAGTGGAAATTGTACAGGCTGCATATGACGACGGATACATCAATGAGGGTAACTTTCTTTTAGAACATTAAGGTGTGTGTTTGTGTGTGTGTGAACGTATCAGCACATGAAAGGAAGGACAGCAGCCCCCCCCTCCTGTCTATCCCAAATGGGGTTGAAGTACTCCTCACTTTCAACTGATCACGTAACATCTGTTCAAACTTAAGACGCAGTGGGGGAAAAAGGCACTTATGACTCATCGTCAAAGCTGCAACATCCACACCAATCCTGCAGTCCTGTGATCACATTCTGGGCGCTTGGCAATCGGTCCACACTTAAGAGCAGTTGTGGTTATGCGATCATGTTATGTAATTCTCTTTTTTATTGCTTTCTGGACAAAAAAAGATGAGAAAACTGATCTTTCGATAATCTGATCTGGATTCATGACTGCATTATTTCCTGTAGGACCACATGATTCTCTTACCAACTATTATAAAAATAATCATAATATTGACCAAATTCTGGACTCAGTTATTGTTGTAAATTGAGGACTGCCCTTATCTAGTTTCCAGAATGTAGACAAGAGCTTACATTACAACATCTCTGTATCCCTCAGGTGATCTCATTGTGGTGATAGGCATTCGCTTCCCTTCCTTTTGCCACCTTTCTTCCCTCATTTGTCTCCCCTTTTCTTCCCATGCAGGTGACCTAACGATAGAGGAGCTGTGACGTCTTCAACCCTGCCGCCGTTGGACACTGAAGGACGGATGAAAAGGAGCACCACTCTATCAAACGGAAAGTCCCTTTGTTTCTCCCATCTAACATTACACCTTATTGTTATATTTGCTGTATTCTACTCTTTTCAACTTAAAACACAGTAAATATTTATATTTGCGCTTTCAGAAACTTGGACCACCTCATCGCTTCAAGAACGGATCATTCAGCTAATGAAGGCCACCACTGATTTTGGAAGATCGCGACAAGGCCAATCGTAGTCGTGTTGTGGAGGAGATACAAACTCTAGTCAGTTTTTCTGTGCTGCAGCAGGTTGCTAATGTGGAGGGTTGGACTAAGTAATGGTTCGATTTCTGCAAATGTGGGCTTTTCCTCTCTGGAATATAAGATTCATGTTGTTTTTTGCAATGTGGTTTTTCTCTCTTCCTAGGATGTTGGGACACCAATCAACGTGGTGCCTGGAACTCATCTACTTCCTTCGACTGTTGTCAACTGGGCCATCCTCTCTCCAGGCTGGAGGATCCATTAAAGACCCTGCGATTCCACAGGCCCCTCTGACGGATGGACTAAGAGATTTCATAGGGAAGCGTCAGCCCTTCCAGCTAATGGTTCTTGCATCTCTCTGACATTTATATGTCCCTATTTAGATGCCACCCATTGAAGAGAAACACGAGATAAAGAAAATAGTAATTCAGCAAAAAGGGCTACATGAACAGCATCTTGCAAGTCTTAAACTACAAACTTCCTACTGCAACGTTTACTACTGGATCCATTGCAACAGCTGCTTCCTATGTTTCTTTTTCTGACCTTTTAAGTTACTGGGGGCTCCTCCTGACACATTCCATTACCCTAATTAAGTTACAATATTATGTCCATTTCCAGCACAACTCTTCATTTGAGACTGAGGTCCTTCTCATGCACCTCTGTGCAATAAGAGGATTGTGATGAGTCAAGTACTTTTATCATTTCATCAAAATCTACTATGGTGAACTACAAGGAAAATGAAAATAATGGGAAAAGAAAGGAGGAAAAGAGAAAGAGGAAAAAGTGTAGAAAAAAGGGAAAAACAAAAGAAAAGAGAACGAAAGAAAAGCATTCAGTTACAACGCCTTTTGGAGCAGTAGAAAAAGCAATAACTTACAACCTCAACTATTTATTTCACAAAATTATATATATATATATATATAAGTTGCCAATGGGTCAAACCAATTCATACGTCAGAGCAAGCAAAGATTATTATTGGTGGAGACTTATCTAAGCCATTTGAAATCCCAAACGGCCCTTACCTCCCCCGCTGTTTATCTCAGTCCTGGAAGTTTTCAATAAAGATATTAGGCAAGATGAGAAAATCACAAGTGTAAATCTTAAAAAGGAAGATTATAAACTGACGGCATTTACTGATGAGTTGGTCATCCAGAAAATACACTAAAGAATATTTGATGAAGAAACTAAATGACTTTGGAGCTTTAGTGGGCTATAAAAAAAGGAAACAGGAAACAACAATGTTTGTTAAGAAAATGGTTCTCAAATATTGAATATTTGCTACAAATCTACGTGACTTTGGAGCGTTTGTGGGCTATAAAATAAATAAACTGAAAAAACAATATTTGTGAAGAATATGGCTCTTCAGGACTATGAAATACTAAATGAAAAGTCAGGTTTTATGTTGGAGAAAAAGCTGGAATACCTGGGTTTGCATGGACAACAAAATTCTGAACTGTTTCAAAATAACTGTGAGCCTTTTCGTCAGAAAATCTAATATGGAGAACCAGAAGGAAAATGAAAATAATGAGAAAAGAAGGGAAGAAAAGAAAAAGAGGAAAACGTGTAAGAAAGAGGGAACAAGAGAAGAGGGGAGGGGAGGAGAGAGGAGAAATGAAAAAAGCACTGAGTTACAACTTCTTTTGGAGCAGTAGAATAAGCAATAACATACAATCTCAAATTTTTAATCCACAAATATTATCTATAAGGGGCCAAAACAGTTTATAAAACTGGTGAAACCAATCCATACCTCAGAGCAAGCAAACATTATTATTGGTGGAGCCTTATCTAAGCCATTTCAAATCCCAAAGGGTAGGAGGTGAGGAAGCCCCTCACCTCCCCTGCTGTTTACCTCAGTCCTGGAAGTTTTCAATAAATATTTAAGGCAAGATGAGAAAATCCCAAGTGGAAATCTTAAGAAGGAAGTTTATAAACTCATTTGCTGATCAGTTAGTTATCCAGAAAAAAACCACGAAATAATAACAGTATTTGCTACAAATCTACATGACTTTGGAGCTTTAGTGGGCTATAAAAAAAGGAAACAGAAAACAACAATATATGTTAAGAATAAGGCTCTCAGGACTATGAAATACTAAACAAAAAGTCAGGTTTTAAATTGGAGAAAAAGCTGGAATACCTGGGTTTACATGGACAACAAAATTCTGAACTGTTTCAAAATAACTGTGAGCCTTTTTGTCAGAAAATCTAATATGGAGAACCAGAAGGAAAATGAAAATAATGAGAAAAGAAGGGAAGAAAAGAAAAAGAGGAAAAAGTGTAAGAAAGAGGGGACCAGAGAAGAGGACAGGAGAGAGGAGAAATGAAAAAAGCACTGAGTTACAACTTCTTTTGGAGCAGTAGAATAAAGCAATAACATACAATCTCAAATTTTTAATTCACAAATACTACATATGAGGGGCCAAAACAGTTTGTAAAACTGGTGAAAGCAATCCATACGTCAGAGCAAGCAAACATTATTATTGATGGAGATTTAACTAAACCATGTCAAATCCCAAAGGGTAGGAGGCGAGGAAGCCCCTCACCTCCCCTGCTGTTTACCTCAGTCCTGGAAGTTTTCAATAAATATTTAAGGCAAGATGAGAAAATCCCAAGTGGAAATCTTAAGAAGGAAGTTTGTAAACTCATTTGCTGATCAGTTAGTTATCCAGAAAAAACACTACTGAATATTTCCTAAAAATCTACATGACTTTGGAGCTTTTGTGGGTTATAAAATAAATAAACTGAAAAGAACAATGTTTGTGAAGAATATGGCTTCTCAGGACTATGAAATACTAAATAAAAAGTCAGGTTTTAAGTTGAAGAAAAAGCTGGAATACCTCGGTCTACATGGACAACAAAATTCTGAACTGTTTCAAAATAACTTTCAACCTTTTTGTCACAAAAGTAAAAGAGACTTATTAGGATGAGATAAATTGCAAATAACTTATTGGGTAGAATCTCTGTAATTAAGATGAATGTCCTACCAAAGATGCGTTTTGTGTTTCAGACTCTTTTACTGTGCCTGATACTGATTTAAACAATGTCAGATGGACATCTCGAAGGGTTATATGGGAAGGAGGAAAAAAAAACCAAGAATTAGGTATCAGTTACTGCAAAATGCTAGTGAAAGAGGAGGTTTGGGTTTACCAGCTTTGAAATTGTACGTTAATGACTGTTATTTTGTCTGGATAAAAGAGCAGGTGACTCTGTGAAATAAGTGGAGAATTGAGCTGTAGTGCCATGAATTAATATATGGGTCGCACACCAATTTATGCTATGCAAAAATAACCCCTTGGGTGTCGTCCCAGGAAAAGAAAAGAATTCGTGGTGAGGATAGACTGGTGACCTTATGTTGGTCAAGTAATATTTTCTGTTATGATGACCCTCTACTCAAACTTAATGAAGAGTTGGAATTAGAAGAAAGTGTTGGCAGTTGATTTACATATTTACAGTTGCAAGAAAGAATTAAATTACATTTTTTTATAAATGTATGGATTTGATTTTGTAAAAGATGAATTGCAAATTCTGTTGTGTGGTAGTGATAAACTTATTATTGCTAAGGTTTATAAATGGCTATTGAACCTCGAGAATGAATACGGAAAGCATTGTATGATTCAGTGAGCAAAGAATCTTGGATATCATATAATGCTTCAGCAATGGGAATACATATGAACAAGAGTTTTATGATTAACTTATAGCTTAAAAGAATTTTTTTTACAACATTATATACTATGGTATCTATCACCAGACAAATTGCCAAGAATGTATAATGGTGTTCCAATGAATGTTGGAAATGTAAATGTAAAGAAGGAACATTTAACCATGTATGGCAGACATGTGACAAAGCAAAGAAGTGTTGTAGGACTCGTTTCTTAATACAGAAGATTCTTAAAGTGAATATCAAGATAAATTCAGAGACTTTTCTCCTAGGCTGAAGGGATAAAGAACTTGAAAGAATTGGAACTTTAATTTTATATATGCTGACAGAGGAAGAATATTCTATGTACAAAAATGGAAGGATACTTTGATTCCCTCAATGGACAAATGACTGCAAAAGTTGATGGAGTTAAGAAAGACGCTACATGGACTGCTTTGATTAAAGAAAAAAAAAACACAATTTTGTTTCTATTGGAAACTTCTTTTGGAATTGTGCTGATGGACTGTGATAGCTGAAATATGGTTTTTGTAGTACTCTTGCACCGGCTAAGTAACATGTGGGCTTTTTTGTGTTTTAAATTTGCTTTTTCAAACGTATGACTAATAAGTTCCCATAAACCTTCACTTTCAGAAAAATGCCTCCCTTTCAGAGACAACGACTGGCAGGAGAGCCTTCCATGCACTGCAGATCACAGTCTCACTTTCAGCTGTTCTGAAGCCTCTGTGACCAAAGCGAAGGTTCAAGCTCCACCTTGGGAAGCCTTGAGAATGTCTTTTGCCCAGACACATTTAGAGGTTTTCCCTTTGCAAATGTTTCTCTTACTGAGCATGCAACGCTCTTTTCTATGGCTGTGCTCACATACTATTGGATGCTTTAATTCCTGTGTTGTAACTGGACCCATGACTGTTTCTAAACCAATCAAGGTTTGCTTTGAAGTTCTCTGTTTTGCTAATATAAAAGTCCATGTAAACCATTTAACGAGGTTCCCCCTTTTCATAAGGAGCCCCCACTTTACAAACTACTTTATAAAATGCTTTCAAATCATTTTCTGACTCATTTGCTCTTTGGAAATGCATGTAGAATGAGACAGAACCTAGAGCCAGATTTGGCCAACAGCTTCAGGTGGAAAAAAAAAAGTAACTTTGATTTTGGGTTTTGCTGTTAGATACTTTGCTGTTGTTTTAGAAATGGCTATAGTAAAAGTACATCCAGAGCCTGTATATGTCTAGACAGAACCTAGAAAAACAGGCTTGGAAGGGTCCTTGGAGGTCTTCTAGTCCAGCCCTATGCCTGAGCAGAAGACTTGCAAAAATGATCCAGCTGAGCTCTCATAGATTTCCTGGGGGGGGGGGAAAGAACTTGGAAAGAGGCTAAGGAGATGCTTCTAGACACCCCAAAGGAAAGAAAAGGGAAAGGAAGGGAAAGGAAGGGAAGGGAAGGGAAGGGAAGGGAAGGGAAGGGAAGGGAAGGGAAGGGAAAGAAAGGAAAGGAAAGGAAAGGAAAGGAAAGGAAAGGAAAGGAAAGAAGGAAAGGAAAGGAAAGGAAAGAAGGAAAGGAAAGGAAAGGAAAGGAAAGGAAAGGAAAGGAAAGGAAAGGAAAGGAAAGGAAAGGAAAAAAAAGCCTATTTTCTAGAGTGATTCAATTGAACACATGTTCAGTCACACAACATCCTGTGATGAAAGAATCTGAGTGGAAAACTTATACTTCTGGCTTGAACTCATCACTTTTAACCTTGGTTTGGTTTTACATTATTGGACATATTCCACAGGAACCTGAGTGTATCAAATTTCAAGTTTTTCCTAATTCAGAGGTTAAGGACGCTAAGCGATCCTCATCAATTGGAAAGTAATCAATCTAGTCTTTTTAGCAGCTATGAAAGGTAAAATTGCTCTAGAAGACTTTTGCCCCTTATTTACTTTTCCTAAGAGGACCACAAATGGCATTCCCACCTCTGGAATCTCCCAATCCTCTGAGAAGGTGGCTACAATGGGGAAGGTTACCCAGAGCCCAGCAGCCCTTCTGAAGACAACTCACATCTTGGCAGTCATCTTCACTCAGATCACTGAGAGCTGACAGCAACTGACAGTTGAGCTGGATGGATGACATCATCAAAACAGTAGAATCCCCAAGGAGATGATTATGACAACCTCCTTTGGGATCCTATCAAAGATCACCTTCTCCACCATTTCTACACACACCAATGCCAGACCAAGGTCTCTAGGAACCTACCAACAAATCCCTAAAGCTGCTTATTTCTCATCTTTTGCCACAGAAGGCATGGCTCTTTGGTTGTAGACTGCCTTTTCATAAGGATAGCTAGTTAGCTGACTGAGCAAGAGTCAGTGATTCAGTTGTTGGTCATCTCCTATTTCCTTTGTATTAGTATGCTGTGTGCTTTTTATTTGTCCCAATACAAATGAGCCAGAAGTCATCATCTAAAAATGCCAACTCAGTCCGAGGTTGCCTTAAGAGAGGGATAGAATCAAGATCATATGAAGTGTTAGTACCACTATATAATGCCTGAGTAATACCCCACTTAGAATACTGCTTCCAGTTTTGGTCACCATATTATAGAAAAGATGTAGAGACTCTGGAAAGAGTGCAGAAAAGAGCAATAAAGATGATTAGGGGACTGGATATTAAAACACATGAAGAACAGTTGTACTCGTGAAGGACTCAGGATGTGTACTTGGGATTTTAAATTCCCACCAGATTTAACAAATGAGAGAGAAAAGTGCAACAAACCCAGGCTGTGTGACTGAGGAAAAAACATGTCAGCTGCATCTGGCTGAAAGTACCTGTGCTCCAGCATTCACTACTTCACTGTGTTCCATCAGATAGATGGTTTTAATTGGCATAATAACATAATAATCAGTGGAGTCACCACAAAACTCTAGGCTCATGACTGACAAGGAGTCCTGCAAATCTGGCCTCCTCAGTTAACACAGCAGTGAGAGAGCAGTGAAGCAACAAAGCTTCAACAGTTTTTTTGACATATTAATGAACACTTGGCAAAATATGTTTGCATACAAAAAAGGCAGAAAACTAAATATTATCCATTTAAATTCATTCACTTTCACACTTTGGCAGTTGAGGAAAGTGCTAATATTTTTCTGACTGTTTGATAATTTACATTAAATATAGGCATAGCGTTTAGATTACAAAACGTCATTTGATAGGATTCTTTAATATGATAGAGGGTCTCCTGCTTGAACAGAGGGTGGGACTAGAGGACCTCCAAAGTCCCTTCCAACTCGGTTCTTCAGTTATTCTTTCCAGACTATAGACCCTGTGGGGAAAATGATGACATTTGAACTGGAACTGGCACCAGAGACTATTATAAAATTTTAAATTTCTCTTTCAATATTAAATTTTTGAAGACCTGTCCTTTACTTCTATCAGCTTCCTTTAACAAAAGGAAACCAGAGCGCTGAACCATTTGTGGGTTTAAAGACCATGTCCTCTCTCGGTCCTTCTCTGGACTGCCAAGCCCTTAACCTTTGGGCTGAGCCCTGCCCTTTTCCTCCAACTGATATGTAGCCACATGGCAAGGCTAGCAAGGGAAACAATGCCTAAAAGGGGCCATCTTTGAAATTGTTATGTATCCATAGCAGTCACCACCAGGGGGCATTGAACTGTAACTGTTTTGGAGGGAACCCAGTTTCGGCGGGAAACAGGTTCAGACCGATTGGCCGGCTACTCACCTGGCCAGGCATAAAAGGAGGGCAGGTAACCCCTATTCCCCAGTACAGTCACTTCCACCGAACCCACCACACAACAGAAATGGCAGAGGAATTCAGGCCGAGAGGGAAGAGTCCAGGAAAAAGCAGAAAGGGCTACGGTACTTTAATGAGTATCTTATCTCAAGGCTGAATAATTACCAGAATTAAAGCGTTCAACTGAGGGGTGCCCATAGCTTCTTCTCTCCTAAGGCCAACCAAATGCAAAGGCCAAGAAATACACTAATAAGATTTGTGAGCAGGAAGGTGAAAGAAGCTGCTGGACTAAAAGAGAAAAATTGAGGTGGGGATAAAGTCTAGGATAGTAATAGGGCCAGTTTGCTCTAGTGGTTAAGGCACCCGGCTGGAAACCAGGAGGTGCTGAGTTCGAGTGCTAAGATAAGAAAGCCACTGGGTGACTTTGTTCCGGTCACTCTCTCTCAGCCCAACCCACCTCACAGGGCTGTTGTTAATGGGGAAAACAAGAGGAAAGAGGATCAGATATGTTCACTTCCTTGAATTATTTATAGAAATAAGAAGCCTGTGTTTAAAACAATGTAAAAAAAAACCTTAAGTTCTTTTTCAACATGAAAGACCAATATTTAATAGCCGAGGTTTTAAATATGCCCGTAGAAAGGGGATCTTTTGGATATCTGAACTTAATATTACTAAAAAATATTATTCAGCTATTGAGTAATAATTTCACCTCAGTGTGGAAAAAAAAATGAAAATGTGGGATAAAATATATATTTCAATGTTCTGGGTCAGATTGCAGCCATTAAAATGACGGTTCTTTCAAAATTACATGTTTTCTTTCAAACTCTTCCAGTAAAAGTATCACATGAAATATTTAGGTAAAGAAAACATGGCGGCGAGGGGGGGGGTTGTAATGAAAACTAAAGAGGAAAAGCTTAGAGTGACTTCAGAAACGAAGAGGGTGGACTTAGTTTTATGGCCTCCATCTTCTCCCTTTCTCAATGGTTTTTCCTTTGCGGGGTGGAGGCTGGCTGTACAAGGCATACCTGAGCTTATTTTCACAATTGTCCAGCGGAGGAAAAAAGACCCCTGGAGCATTGTGGTTGGCAGGCCCTTTGCCCTGGGGTGGGGAAGTGAGAAGGGCAGGAAGTCTTCAGGACTGGGCTCCTTCATGGAGATCTGTACAGAAGGACGGTCTCTCTTCTGCCAAATTCAAGGTGGTGCAGAGGCAGAGCCCAGGCCAACCTTTTCAAGCCCGCTGAGCGCCCCTTCCTTCCTTCTGAAGCTCCTTCCACGGGACCTTCTGGGAAACCTCCCCATTCCTTGCCAGACATCTTCAAGTCACGAGGGCAAATTTAGACCACGATTCGCCTAAAAGGGCTTGACAAGCTTGAATTAACTGAATAACGGTGTACAAAAATATAAATTCTGCTGTTAAAAAAAAAAGATCTCAGTGCTGTGGTAGGGGAACAAGGACAGTGTCTTCCCCTAAGAAGAAACAATGGTGCAAGCTGACCCAAGAGGCAGGGATGATGGGACAGCCACAGAGAAGGGGCTTCCCAAAGTCAGCTTAGTAGCAAGGGAGAGGATGCATCAATCAGTCTTGCTCAAGCAGCTAGCTGAATGGAGGCTCCACATTCAGAGACAGTCCGCATCCAAGGAGCTAGTCCTCCTGGCCAGCAAGAGGGAAGATGGGCTGTTTTTATGATTTTAGGAGATAGCTTCCCGAAGGCATTGGCCTGGTATTGCTGGGAGGCCGAAATGCTAAGCCGTGGGAGCTCTCACAATCACCTTACCTTGCTTAAAAGGCAGGGAGGCCTGAAATCTCCTTGGAAACTCCAGGGCCTTTGTGTCCTCATCCATCCAGCTTTGGGCTTCACAGTTACTCCCTTTCTTTGGTGAGTGAAAAGTTTCAATTCAAGATTTAAGTTGGAGTGTTTGAGGATTTCTGGACTCTTGAGAGCCCTCCCCATCTCCAAGGATTGGGATGTTCCAGTGGGGAAAACACCCCCCCTTTTTTTTGTCCTCTTAGGAAAGGGAGACGGGGCAAATGTATTCCAGAGGAGTTTTATGTTTTATTCCTTATTACTTTTATTCTTTATTGCTTTACTATCCTGATTACTTTATCCTACTGTCACATGGCATCCTGAATTAGGAAAAGCTTATACATTTGATAATCTTGTTTGTCTGTGAAACACATTAAACCATGCATAAGCTAACCGTGTTTAAAATTGATGGATTCAACCCAGAATTCCTATTTTAGGCACTCAACCTGATTCTGGAAAATAGTCCTTTAGTCCTTTTCTTTCCTCAGATTCTTTTTTCTCTCTTTCAGGAAATTTCCCAGCTTCTTGTTTTGGGAGGAAAAAGGTCGAGCAATTCAGGAGCTGGGGCCCAAAAGTTTTCTAACTTGCCAAGGATAGCACCAGGTTTCCTCATAGAAAAGGTCATTTTTATCTCCAAGAAATGGAGCAATGTGATGAGTAGACATGTAGCATCAGGATGGGAGATTGAGAAGGAAAGGGAAGGAATTCCTTCACGAATGGACTGATTCCTGTAGACATACGCAAGACAAACATTGCAGTTTTCCAGATTCAAGGTTACACAAAGGGATTTGCTCCATTTTAAATAGCCTTTATCAAATTTTAGTAACAATTTTTTGCTGGAACTTTGCACTTTGATATGGCCCAAGGGCTAATCAATAAAGACTTACAAAGGGATTTGTCGGAAGCTAACCTGTTCTGGACCCACTGAGTACCCCTCCTCCTACAACTCCTGAGTCCATACTGACTCACCACAAGATTTTTTGCTTCCATTTGACTTTTGGGGAACCTTTTAAGATGGTCCAATGAATCCTATCTACATATTGGCAAATGGGGAGGGAGAATAGAGAGAGCAGGATTTGCCTAAGGCCTCCGTGAGACTCCTATCATGGCCAGGAGATTTAGCCACAAAACACTTTTCAATGGATGGAATAGGATCTCAAAGGAAAGAACGCTGAAAAGACAAGCCTGATTTTGGAGAGTTTTCTTCATCTTTGCTGAGAATGTCAGGACGTGTACCTCCTTTCTCAGATTTCCCCCAAAGGACCCTCCTGGGGCAACAAAGATGCTTCTCGATAAAAAAGGGATGTCCAATTAGAAAACACCACTCAGGGCTGCTTGCATGAGAAGGAACTGCCAGATCAATGAAAGTCTGTGGTAAAAGGTCCATAAGAGTACCAAGAAGACAGGCCAACCAGGAGGCATCCCTTGGAATTAGAGGTTCCTGTGGTTGGGATTTTCCTCTAGCTGTAAATTCATCTCAGTGTGGTGCAAAAGATTCCTCGGGATGGAGAGAGACTCGGAAGGGTTTCAGAGTTCCCTCCGGAAAGGTAGAACATGTGGGACCCTGGGGGCACGTTGCCACAGAGTCCCTGACTAACAGCCTGACTGGGATTTAAGCAGCTGGGAGTAATCTTAGATGGGCATTCCTTTGACTTTACAGCAAGGTTCCCCCAACCATGGACCCAGGGGTTGAATCTCGCCTCATGGAGATCTTTGGGTTCATGTGGTTGTCCTCCATGGAAATAGGAGATGATGTTTCAGAGGTACCATCTTCAGCAACATTTCTGGGAATTCCTTTCTGGTGTTGGAACAGCTGGGAAAATGTTCCACATATCATCATCTCTTGTCTTTCGTTTCAAGGAGAGAAAGAAGTTGCTGGAGGAGGCTTTTGGCCTCCTGCTCCGAGGCCTTCTGCAAACAATCTGCAGAAACAGAGCATTTAATTTTTATTTTGAAGGTAAGGGCATCAAAGTCCCAGGGAAGCTTGAAGGAAAATTGGGCCCATGCAAACATTCACTGAATCAGGTGTTAGAATTTCAGTGAAATGCCCCACTAGGAACAGTGGAGGATTGTTCTTGAGGACAGGCATCAGGGGGCATTGGAATTTGGCTTGCCACAAGCACTGTTTTCCAACACTCAGGGACCTCTTCACAAAGAGGCCTCCATGGCCAGAATTGCAGATGAGAGACAAAAAGTGGGTTTATAGAGTCCTTTGCTTGAAATGCCACCTCAAGGCTTCCTCCTTCCAAAGAGGGTGGGATTTAAGAAGCTGAGAGTAGCCAGAGAGGGAGAGGGCAGCTTTAAAGGCCTAAAGAACGTACCCTAAATTGCACATGGGTGTTTTGACCACGAGATGCCCAAGAATAGGAAGTTCTCAGCAAAGGTATCTTTTTTCCTCCAGTTCCAGAGCACTTTGAGGAACATGGCTGGCCATGTTCCTCTTCTGCCTGTATTCAGCTTTCTACTACGGGAGCCATCAAATTAGGATCAACGTATGTAGCAAAAAGAAAATAAGATTGAAAACTTTGGGTCCCCCACTGTTTTGGGGACCCCTCCTCATATGACCTTCTAGAACATTCTCCCTCCTGAGATCAGGGTGGCCCTGATCCTACTGGGCTTTCCAAAGGTCTTGAAGAGCTGGTGATGTCCCATGGATGTAGTAGAAGTGCAATCAAGCCACCTGCCATAGAGGTACATTTTATGTTTTCCAAACTATAAAAGACCTGTTCTAAGATACATTGTCCTTCTACTAAACAGAGTAATGAAAAGATTGTTATATTCTGGCTGTGATTTTTCCTCTCCCTTTTCCTTCTTGTATTTCCTTTCTCAATGTAGATTTTATATAAAAATGGACAGGTATCCAGCTTAGTGAAATTACCAAGGAGCGTATGGCCCTCAGCCACAAACCAGAAGTGCTGAAAGAAGAGCAGGCAGTTCTGACAGAAGGTAAGGAGACGTTTATGGCTACAGAAAAGATTCCTTGCAAATCTGGAAAAGATCAAAGGAAGTTCAGATTTCTGATTTTTTTTATACAAGACTGATTTATTGAGGAATGTGAGGTTTGGGGGCAATAGTTCAACAAATGTTACATAGGTTTGTTCAATTCAAACATTAAGGTCTGTAGAGATGTAATTGTCTAAATTAGAATAAATTTAGAGTAATTTATAGAATTTTAGTTGTTTCTAAACTTTAGTAACTCTGTTCACCAGTAGCTCTGCCCAATGGCTAGGGATTATGGGATTTGTGGCACAACAACCTTAGACTTTGAGCATAACATGATTTGTATAAAAAAAATCACATATTTCCAGGACAACATCATCATCATCATCATTGAGTTGGAAGGGAACTTGGAGGTCTTCTAGTCCAACCCCCTGCTCAGGCAGGAACCCCTGTCCCATTTCAGACAAATGGCTGTCTAGTCTCTTCTTAAAAAACTTCCAGTGTTGGAGCATTCACAGCTTGTGAAGGCAGGTTGTTCCACTGATTAACTGTTCTAACTCTTAGGAAATTTCTCCTTAGTTCTAGGTTGCTTCTTTCTTTGATTAGTTTCCATCCATTGCTTTTTGTCCTGTCTTCAGGTGCTTTGGAGGATATCTTGACTCCCTCTTCTTTGTGGCAGCTCCTGAGATATTGGAAGACTGCTATCATGTCCCCCCTCGTTGTTCTCTTCATTAAACTAGACATACTCAATTCCAGCAACCATTCCTTATATGTTTTAGCCTCCAGTCCTCTGATCATCTTTGTTGCTCTTCTCTGTACTCTTTCTAGAGAGTCTCAACATATTTTTTACATTGTGGTGACCAAAACTGGATGCAGTATTTCAAGTGTGGCCTTACCAAGGCATTGTAAAGTTATATTAACACTTCACGGGATCTCGATTCTATCCCTTTGTTAATGCAGCCTAGCACTGTGTTGGCTTTTTTGGCAACTGCAGCACACTGCTGGCTCATATTTAAGTGATTGTCCACTAGGACTCCAAGATCCCTCTCACAGTTGCTACTCTTGAGCAAGATACCACCTACTATACTATACCTGTGCATTTGGTTTTCTTGCCTAAATGTAGAACCTTACTTTTTTCACCACTGAATTTCATTTTGTTAGATAGTGCCCAATGTTCAAGTCTGTCCAGATCATCCTGTATCTTAAGCCTATCTTCTGGAGAGTTGGCTATTCCTGCCAGCTTGATGTTGTCTGCAAATTTGATGTGTTCCCCATCTATCCCCTCATCCAGATCATTGATGAAGATGTTGAAGAGCACTGGGCCCAGAACAGATATTAATCATGCATTCAATACATAGGCATTCAAAAATTGTAACTCAAATGCCTACAATTGGAGCACTTTTGGACAACTACACAATGAGTTAAAAGTGAGCGGTATCACTGGCTTGGTTCTTCATTATAACATGTTATTGGTTTATAAAATAAAATACAAAAAACAAATAATCCCTGGTGGGGAAGAAAAAGGGGAAAAAGTGAGGACGAGAAGGGGAAAAAGAGAAAAGAGCATTGGCTTCTGACTTACTCTGTTGCAGTAGAATAAAGCATTAATATCGAATCTCTACATTTTACTTTTCCAAAGTACAGGTGAAACTTGAAAAATTAGAATATTGTGCAAAAGTTCATTTATTTCAGTGATGCAACTTAAAAGGGGAAACTAATATATGAGATAGACTCATTACATGCAAAACAAGATAGTTCGAGCCGTGATTTGTCATAATTGTGATGATTATGGCGTACAGCTCATGAAAACCCCAAATCCACAATCTCAGAAAATTAGAATATTGTGAAAAGGTGCAATATTCTAGGCTCAAAGTGTCCCACTCTAATCAGCTAATTAAGCCATAGCACCTGCAAAGGGTTCCTGAGCCTTTAAATGGTCTCTCAGTCTGGTTCAGTAGGAATCACAATCATGGGGAAGACTGCTGACCTGACAGTTGTGCAGAAAACCATCATTGACACCCTCCATAAGGAGGGAAAGCCTCAAAAGGTAATTGCAAAAGAAGTTGGATGTTCCCAAAGTGCTGTATCAAAGCACATTAATAGAAAGTTATGTGGAAGGGAAAAGTGTGGAAGAAAAAGGTGCACAAGCAGCAGGGATGACCACAGCCTGGAGAGGATTGTCAGGCCATTCAAAAGTGTTGGGGACTTTCACAAGGAGTGGACTGAGGCTGGAGTCAGTGCATCAAGAGCCACCACACACAGATGGATCCTGGACATGGGCTTCAAATGTCGTATTCCTCGTCAAGCCACTCCTGAACAACAAACAACATCAGAAGCATCTTACCTGGGCTAAAGAAATATAGACCTGGTCTGTTGCTCAGTGGTCCAAAGTCCTCTTTTCTGATGAGAGCAACTTTTGCATCTCATTTGGAAACCAAGGACCCAGAGTCTGGAGGAAGAATGGAGAGGCACACACTGCAAGATGCTTGAAGTCCAGTGTGAAGTTTCCACAGTCTGTGTTGATTTGGGGAGCCATGTCATCTGCTGGTGTTGGTCCACTGTGCTTCATTAAGTCCAGGGTCAACGCAGCCGTCTACCAGGAGATTTTGGAGCACTTCATGCTTCCTTCCGCAGACGAGCTTTATGGGGATGCTGACTTCATTTTCCAGCAGGAATTGGCACCTGCCCACACTGCCAAAAGCACCAAAACCTGGTTCAATGACCGTGGGATTACTGTGCTTGATTGGCCAGCAAACTCGCCTATGGGGCATTGCCAAGAGAAAGATGAGAGACATGAGACCGAACAATGCAGAAGAGCTGAAGGCCGCTATTGAAGCATCCTGGTCTTCCATAACACCTCAGCAGTGCCACAGGCTGATAGCTTCCATGCCACGCCGCATTGAGGCAGTAATTGCTGCAAAAGGGGCCCAAACTGAGTACTGAGTACATATGCATGCTTATACTTTTCAGAGGTCCGATATTGTTCTATGTACACTCCTTGTTTTATTGATTGCATGTAATATTCTAATTTTCTGAGATTGTGGATTTCGGGTTTTCATGAGCTGTACGCCATAATCATCACAATTATGACAAATCACGGCTTGAACTATCTTGCTTTGCATGTAATGAGTCTATCTCATATATTAGTTTCCCCTTTTAAGTTGCATCACTGAAATAAATGAATTTTTGCACGATATTCTAATTTTTCAAGTTTCACCTGTAGTATAAACTAGCCATTTCTATAACAACAAATCAATTGGATCGATAAATCCTAAGATCAAAGTTTCGTTTGTTTCTGCCTCAAGCACAAAATCCAGAAGTGGTCTCCATGTGGAAACAAAAGCACTTACAGTATATTCTTTTCTTTAATCAAAATGGTCAATTTAGCCACGTTTCCCAACTACATTAGCCTCTGTAGCCACTCATCCATAGTGGGAATGGAAATGTCCTACCATTTTTGTGCATACAATAGTCTTGCTGCCGTTGACATATATAAGATCAAAGTTCCAAAACAAAATCTCTTGAGCCCAGAAGAAAAAATTCTGGTTTCATCTTTATCTTTACCAGATAAGCTATCTAGAATGTGTAAAGGTATTTCAAACGAATGTTGGAAATGTAAAGAGGGGACCTTTTATCATTTATGGTGGACATGTGACAAAGCAAAGAAATATTGGAGTAGGATTCATATCCTAATACAGAAAATTCTCACTGGATTGCTTCTCACACTGCGCAACTTCACAATCCCATTATCCATACAAAACAGAGCCCTTTCCACACACCAGGACAGTGTTCTTTGAAACTGATTTGGAAGGAGTACTTCAGCCCTTGTGCAATCAACCTATTAGTTGTTTTTAAAGCACATCATCATTTTTCCATATAAGTCTGAAAAGAAACTTTTCAGTTCCTTTAAGAATTATATCATGAGTTGACCCCTGCTTGCACAGGTTCTGAAGCACTTATTTTGAACTATTTGAAATGTGCATAAGTATAATGCATAGCCTGAATAAAAATTCATGGAAATTTATCATTAAAACATATTCTTAAAATTTGGAACAAGGATGAAGAATTGCTCTGTCAAAACTGGAGAAATAAGATACAGTTTATCCATTTTCTAATATATGTTCTTCAAAATCCTTTTCATTTATACTTCCTACATTTATTCATTCATTTTTTCTAATATGCATATTTTTGTTACGAGTTCCATTACTGACGCTCTGCCTTTTCTCCTGAAACATATAATCTGTTTAGAACAGGGGTGTCAAACTCAATTTCACTGAGGGCCGCATCAGCAATGCAGTTGCCATCAGGGGGGCGGGTGGGTGTGGTCAGGGTGGGCCTACTGGGTGGGCATGGCTGGAGTGTGTGTGGCCTACTGGGTGGGCATGGCCAGCTATACATCATTCATGTCTAGGGTGCCTTTGGGGGCCTGGGCAGAAGTGGGGCAGATCTGAGGGTCTCTGGCAGAAGGAGATGGGACCGGGGTAAGTGCCAAGGCATGGTCCACTGGAGGAGCCTCACTGTTCCTCTCAGGTCATGTGGTGGGGGGAGCTGGACGGTGGCATGGAGGTCAAATGCCCAGCCCAGTCCTCAAACACCCACAGCACTAAGCCCAGCCCCACTTCCCCAAGGGGGTGTCCAGCTGCACTTATTCCTCAAGGTTGGTGCTGCTGTGCTTGCTCTCCTTAGCCAGGTTGCTCATGATGGGTATGAGGGCAAAGTCAAGAGGGAGGCCCACTCCCTCTCCATGTGAGGAGACCTGGCTTTGTATCCAAAGGTTCTTTAGCAATAGGATGGGAGACACCCCAGGATAGGCTAGGAGGAGGGGGCAAGGGGATGGTGAAAGGGCAGCAGGGAAGGACTAAGGCAGGACTTCCCTCAGATCCTCTCCTTCCTCCCTTCTCTCCTTCCTTCCTCCCTCCCTCCCTCCCTCCCTCCCTCCCTTCCTCCCTTCCTTCCTGTGGTGGGAGGGGTGAGATGAGAGAGGGAGAAATGGTGAGATGAGTGGTGGGATGAGTGGTGGGAGTGGTGAGATGAGGGAGGGAGAAAAACAGGCAAGAAACGCAGCTGGTGAAGTGTCATCCTTCATGAGGAATGAAGAAAATGCACAATCACCTGGAAGTGGCCAGCACATGGCCCTCGCCTACTTCACATAACCGGCTTGGTGGGCTCTGGGGGAGGGGATGTGATGAGCATCATGAGAGTCAATGTTACCTGCGCAGTGCTGCCCAGCCCCCAGCCTCCCCGGTTTTGGCAGGCAGCAGGGTGCTCTCCTGAGAGGCTGAGCCGGGTGGCATGAATCTGAAGAGAAGCGCAATGCTGCCCAGCCCCTAGCCTGCCCAAAGTAGGCAGGGTCATGTGCTGGCCACTTCCAGGCAATGGTGCATTTCTTCATTCCTCACAAAGGGTGATACCTCCCCAGCGCGCCCCCAGGGGGTGGGGCCAATGCAGCAGGGGCTGGTCCCTCGCTGTTTCCAGATGGCGTTGTGGAGCTAAGACTGAATGCATTTCAGCATAGATGGCCACCACAAAATTGTACATTGGCTCCTAGCCGGCCTGGGCCAGGGCCAAGCCAGTGGGGGCCGTTCCCTCACTGTTTCCAGGATGGGTTCGTGGGCCACATGAAACCACTTCATGGGCCGAATCCAGCCCCCGGGCCTTGTGTTTGACATGTCTGGTTTAGATGCTTCCTCTGCAGCTTCATATCTCATGGGAGGAACCATAGCTGGAACATCACAGTCCTCTTCATTCATTCCCAATGAAACTTTGATAATTTTAGTTTCATCTCCCCCCTTCCCCTGCCCCCTTCGCCTATCAGGAAGCAACCTGATTGACTAAACATTTAGAAGTGGAGGCAGGAAGTTAATACTCTCAGACTTGCAACATTCTCTTCATGTGGTCTAACAATAAGGTAGAATTAGCTTATGTAGTCATGTTTCCCCTCTAGGATTACGCTGGAGCCTGTTGCACTTTCTGGAGGCTGTAGGGGCCTGGACACGGTGCACAGAGCCTCCTTTTCTGGATCCTCCTCCAGCTGGCCTTTCAGAAGACCTCGAAGAGATGGTGATGTGCCTGGGCCTGGGCCCCAAGTGTGTGAAAGGGCCATTTTGGGATTACGTGAACCTCTACAGATTGGAATATGTCTCAACTGCTATACCTGTTGGTTTCTCTTTTTGTCTTCCATTCTCAGTTGGTTTCATTGCCTTTAGGGTTGTTTGCTGTTTGGGTCACTTTTTGAGACTGACAGCTACACAAATTGAACGAATAAACAAAACTTTGGATACTATTCCTTCAGTTGTTTCTCTAAAGAACCTGCGCTCCTTTCTATATTTCTTTTTTTTTTAATCTGTATTTGTTTTGGGGTCTGATCTCCAATCATGAAGTTACAATTAAAGTCTGTTTTGAAGAAAAAAAATCTGCATTGGATCAATTCCAGGGCATCTTTTGTTCCCAAAAACGTTGAGGAAAACTGGACTGAAGTTTGTACGTAAACAGTCAGGTGGAGCAAGCTTCATGGATTAAAGAAAAAATTGCTGTGGTGATAATTTTTTTTAAAAAAAATCAATCCTGCCATCATACAAAGGAAAAAGGCCTTTAAATATTTAATGGAAGAGTTCCTTAAAAAATTTATATAAATCAGGGTTCACTTTCTACTTAATTGCATTTTATCACAAGGAAGAGATTATTTCTATGACCCCAGTGATGAATAAGGTCTCAATAAACCGAAGGAATGCTTTCTAAGAATTAATGAAGAACCGGTTTTGAGGATGGTATGCTTGTTTTAAGTTTGATACAGTATATCTTTAGATGATTTGACAAGGGGAGAATACATTGGGTGTTGTTTTGATATAGTTTGTACCAGCGGTCCCCAACCTTTATGGCTTGGTGGCCCAGCGGGAAGGGGGGAACTGGCTCATGCAAGCAGTGGGCCAGCCCAGTAGTGGGGTGCGGTCCAGGACTTGGAGACCCCTGGTTTGTATGAACCAGGAAATAAGGGAAAAGAGAGAATGGCAAAAGTATCACAGGCAGTTAATGCAAAGGCAACACAAGTTAGGAAGCAGGGTGCTGAAATGAACATAGCAGTCCCCTAAACTGAAGGAGATACAGGATCGTATCCATCCTCTGCGAATCTGGCTCTCAATCGGACTAAATGGGATGAGAGGGGAACGAGGGGAGGGGGGAGGAAGGAAATTAATGGGAATCATGGGCAACAAGAGAGAGACCGACCATGATGGTGTTTCCATGATGGTAAGTTGACTTTGTAGTAATGGCAAGAACAAAGGTTTCAAGGCTGGTAGTTTCTCCAACAGGGTACATCAAATAGAGATTATTACCAAGGCCCAGATTCAAATTACCAGTAATGATTCTGAGCAATTCCCAGTCTCAGGAGGTATAAAGGATATCCTTCAGATATCTAGGAAATAATTTTCTTTTTACAAAAAATCTACCAACTATTTAATAACAATTTCATCCCAATGTGGAAATAATAATAAAAAAGAAATGGAAAAAGTGGGATAATAAATATTTAAAATTTCTGAGTTCAATTGTGGCAGTTAAAACGATGGCCCTTTCAAAATTAAATGTTTTATTTCCAACTCCCAGTAGAAATACCAAATAAGATATGGCAAAGAAAAGTTAATTTTTTTTATTCCAAAGTTTAACAGTTACGTTTTTTATAGGAAGAAGATACATATAAAGGAGACGTCAGAAACAATGAGAAAGGGGAGTTCCATTTTTTCAATTATAGCCGCAGCAGATTTGGGGCATATCATTCTCTTCGTGTTCGAAAACTACAGAAAGGAAACCTTGCAGTACCCAGCATTAATTCATCTCTGTGTGTTCATGAGCTGTTTCTTCCATTGCTTCTCTCTGGTGACTTGAAGGCAGCAGACCACACAAAAATTAGTAAAAAAAACATTACAGCCATAAAAAACATAAAAATCAGCAAAGGGCTTCCCAGTTCCCCCAAAGGCAAGACATCTGCTCACACCCAAATTGAATTTGAGAATGTCACAAGTTTCAACCTCATATTACCTCAAGAGCTTAGGACAGAAACAAAAATTAACTTCAAAGCTTGATCTTGCCAGATCAAGGATATGTTAGTGGCAAAGATAAGCTAGCTGGACTACTAAGAGACTAACAGAAATAAAAATATGCCAAACCTTTGTGGGGATTATATTAAACCCAAAAGCTCTAAAGTAGAGGTTCTCAAACTCTGGATCGTACTTCCTAGGGAGAAATGAACAAATTTAAGAGGAGGTGCAAAACTGGGTAAGCTTTGTGTAAAGTATTATAGTTAAAAGTTCATTTGACAGTTGTGGGTTGATAGCGCAGGTTTGACACTTCCTCCTAAGTCACCAAGGCAGCGGAAACTCCGTGGGTATGAAACCCCCTCTTCCGATGACACCTTCAGCCAGGGAATGTACAGCAGACAATTTCCTGAAACGCTCTGTCAGGACAAGAAGGCCACCAGCGTACTTAAGACTATGCATGGTCTGGTGGTCAAGAGTCTGGCTAATCACACCTGTCATGAACTCTGTACCAGAAATTCTGTAAATAGTTAATTGTTTAATTGTAGGGGGGAAGGGGTGTAATGTATTATAATTAAAAGTTCATTTGACAGTTGCGGGTTGATAGCGCAGGTTTGACAGTTCCCTCTGACAGCTGCGAGTTGACAGCTCAACATGCGGTTACCGCTGATTGGTTAGGAACACAAGCGGCGGGAGAATCCTTGGCTGGGATTGGGCGAAGGCTTGCTGGCTTCAGTATAAAAGGGGTTGAAACGCTGTCAAAGGGTTCCCGAAGCTGATGAAATAAACCAGTTAAAATCAACCGAGTCTGCTGTCCTTATTGACCGGGAACCCGCGCAAGACACTACACTTTGCCCTTAAAAAAAAAGTCGATATGAGAAATCGACTCCATTTCTTTCTGAACTGATTCTTCAGTGCAAATTATTTCTTCTGGAACCGGGTTCAGGTTTTCACATGTTGCACAATGGACCTTTGGTGTTGAAAATCAGTTGGACCGAACAGGAAGAGGTGGAAAGTAATTGCTGATCATAAGATACGCCTCCACGTCTAGGGGAGGGACATAGTTGGGCAGGAATGGTTTTTTTTATCTTTCTCTTCTACTTGAACTTTGGTGGCCAGAAGAAAAAGGAGGGTCTCTTCATCCAAAAAAGGAAGAAAGAACAATACTCTTGTATTGTATTAACGTTTTTTAAATACTTTGTAAACCGCCCTGAGTCCTATGGGAAAAGGGCGGTATATAAATTCAATAAACTTAACTTAAATTACAGATGAGAGACAAGAAGTGTTTATACTTGCACCAGGAACGCACCATCATCCAAGGCCTCTCCCCCATCGCCATTCTGTTTCAGCTGAAGCGGAGTGGGCAAATGGCCGTCCCCGAGCCAAGGAACAAGGACCTCTACAGCCTGGCTGTCTTGGTAAGCCAGAGGGAGGCAGGGGGCAATTGGAGGCAAGCAAAGCAGGATGGAGAGACAGGAGGAGGAGAGGGAGGGGACAAAAACTGCCCCTATGCAAAGGTTCCTTAAGCCGGGGCTAAACTCTCCTTTCTACTGAGAGGGAAGCTGCAGCGAAAGAAGAGGTCAAAAGGGGCTGGGAGAAATAGGAAGGGCTGGGCTGGAGCATCATGGCTGACTTTCCCTTTTCTCCTTCCATCCACTCTGGATTCCTGCCAGGCTCTGATGGAGGACAACACATCCACCAGCTTCACGGCAGGACTAGCAGCAATGCTTGCAGTTTATGACATCAGGTCAGCCTTTCCTTTCTTTGGCCTGCAATTCTCTTGGGAAAAATAAACCCCAGGGCTGTTCAGTAAGATGGGCACTGATGTCTCTTCTTTCTTTTGATCTCGCAGCAAGGTTCCCCCAGCCAAGGACCCACATATTGAGTCTGACCTCCTGAAGGTCTTTGGGTCCACGTGGATGTCCTGCATGAGAACCCGGAGAGGAGAATATCTCGGAGGTACCACCTTCAGCAACATTTCCGGGAGTTCCTTTCTGATACCGGAAGAGCTGGGAAAACATTTCACACATCATCATCTCTGTCCTTCATTTCAGGAAGAGAAGAAGCTGCTGGAAGAGGCCTTTGGCCTCCTGCTCCGAGGCCTGCTGCAACAATTGGCAAGAACGGAGCACTTGACTTTTATTTTGAAGGTAAGGGCATCCATGTCCCAGGGACGCTTGAAGGACAATTGGGACCTTGCAAACATTCAACGAATCAGCTGATAGAACTCCAGTGAAATGTTCCACTGGGAACGATCTAAGTAGGTATAGTTAGGGATTTTAATTGTTTTTAATTTTTTAACTCTAATTTTTAATTTATTTTAATTTTAATTTATTGTACAGAGGCCTTTAATTTTAATTTTATCTTAACTTCTGTATTTATTGTATGTTATTGTTGTTAGCCGCCTAACAACAGTCCTTCGGGAGATAGGGCAGCATATAAGTCCCAATAATAAATAAATAAATAAATAAATAACTAAATAAATAAATAAATAAATAAATAAATAAATAAGTTCTTGAGGACAGGCATCAAGGAGCCTGGGAATTTGGCTTGCCACAAGGCCTGATTTCCAACATTCAGGGACCTCTTCACAGAGAGGCCTCTTTACCTCTAACGCTGCATGGCGTTAGAATTGCAGATGAGACACAAAAGGTGTTTAGAGGGTCCTTTGCTGGAAATGCCATCCCAACCTTCCACCTTCCAAAGAGGCTGGAATTTAAGAAGCTGGGAGTAACCACAGAGGGAGAGGGTGGCTTTAAGGGCCGGAAGAACGTACCCTAAATTACATGTGTGTTTTGACCATGAGATAATAAACCTTTATTGTCAAAGTACAACATGTGTACATTGAGATTCCCCAGAATAGGAAGTTGTCAATAAAGGTAATGTTTTTGCTCCAATTCCACAGCACTTTGAGAAACACGGCTGGCAATGCTTCTCGGCTGCCTGGAATCAGCTACTCTATTATGGAATGCACCAAGGTCGGATCAACGTATGTAGAAAAATGGAAATAAGATTGCAAATTATGGGTCCCCCAGTTTTTGGGACCCCATCCTCATGTAACCCTCTTTGTTAGGAGAAAAGGGCAAGGGGGCAAGGGGTTCTTTTTCCTAGAGACAGACTCCTTGGACAGGGTGTCTTCCTGCTATTGTCTGTATTGCTCGGCCAAGGGAAGACGAGGAATGACTCAGCAAGACACTTTGGCAACAGAACGATGGACTTCTTTCTTTCTCTTCCAGCTCATTCAAACCCAGTTGGCATTTCCAGTTTCCAGTGGAAATTGTACAGGCTGCATATGACGACGGATACATCAATGAGGGTAACTTTCTTTTAGAACATTAAGGTGTGTGTTTGTGTGAAGGTATCAGCACATGAAAGGAAGGACAGCAGCCCCCCCTCCTGTCTATCACAAATGGGGTTAAAGTACTCCTCATTTTCAACTGATCACGTAACATCTGTTCAAATTTAAGACGCAGTGGGGGAAAAAGGCACTTATGACTCATCGTCAAAGCTGCAACTTCTGCACCAATCCTGCAGTCCTGTGATCACATTCTGGGCGCTTGGCAATCGGTCCACACTTAAAGAGCAGTTGTGGTTATGCGATCATGTTATGTAATTCTCTTTTTTATTGCTTTCTGGACAAAAAAGATGAGAAAACTGATCTTTCGATAATCTGATTTGGATTCAGGACTGCATTAAATCCTGTAGGACCACGATTCTCTTACCAACTATTATAAAAATAATCATAAAATTGACCAAATTCTGGACTCAATTATTCTTGTAAATTGAGGACTACCCTTATCGAGTTTCCAGAATGTAGACAAGAGCTTAAATTTCAACATCTCTGTATCCCTCAGGTGATCTCATTGTGGTGATAGGCATTCGCTTCCCTTCCTTTTGCCACCTTTCTTCCTTCGTCTCCCCTTTTCTTCCCATGCAGGTGACCTAACGATAGAGGAGCTGTGACGTCTTCAACCCTGCCGCCACTGGACACTGAAGGATGGATGAAAAGGAGCACCACTCTATCAAACGGAAAGTCCCTTTCACAGCAGGACTAGCTGCAATGCTTGCGGTTTATGACATCAGGTCAGCCTTTCCTTTCTTTTGCCTGAGATTCTCTCAGGAAAAATGAACCCCACGGCTGTTCACTAAGATGGGCACTGATGTCTCTTCTTCCCTTTGATCTCGCAGCAAGGTTCCCCCAGCCATGGACCCACATATTGAGTCTGACCTCCTGAAGGTCTTTGGATTCATGTGGATGTCCTCCATAGAAACAGAGGGAATATATGATATTTCATAGGTAGCACCTTCAGCAACATTTCTGGTAATTCCTTTCTGGTATTGGAATGGCTGGGAAAACGTTCCACACGTCACCATCTATTGTCTTTCATTTCAGGGAGAGAAGTTGCTGGAAGAGGCCTTTGGCCTCCTGCTCTGAGACCTTCTGCAACAATCGGCAAGAACGGAGCATTTAATTTTTATTTTGAAGGGGAACGATGTCCCAAGGGACCTTGAAGGAAAAATGGCCCTGTGGAAACATTCACCAAATCAGGTATTAGAACTCCAGTGAAATGTTCCAGTGGGAAAAAATTAAGTAGGGGATTGTTCTTAAGGACAGGCATCAAGTAGCAGGGGAATTTCCCTCATCAGAAGAGCCGTTTCCCTTCTTGCAGGGACCTTTTCACAAAGAGGCCTCTAACTGTAATGCTCCGTGGCCAGAATTGCAGAGACAAAAAGTGGTTTTATAGGGTTCTTTGCTTGAAATGCCACCCCAAAGCTTCCTCCTTCTAAAAAGGCTGGGATTTAAGGAGGTGGAAATGGCTATAGAGAGGATGGCTCCAGAGGCCTAGAGAAGAAAGTAGCCTAAATTGCGTATTTTGGCCATGAGATTCCAGAGAATAGAAATTCTTAGCAAATGTTTCTTTTTTGCTTGAATTCGACAGCACTTTGAGGAAAATAGCTGGTGGTATTTCTGTTTGGAGTCGGCTTCTCTACTGTGAGAATTAACATCCTAGGATCAATGTACACAGCAAAACCAAAATAAGAATGTAAACCTTTGAGTCCCACCACTCCTCTTGGCAGTCCCGTCCTCATGTAACCCTCCCTCTTGGGAGAAAAGGGCAGGAAGGCAGGGTTTTTTCCCCCTTTTGTTCCACTAGACAGTGGACTAGGGAATCCCTGGACTAGATGTCTTGCTGCTTAATACTTGTGTCGATGGGCCAAGGGAAGACGGCGAATGACTCTGCAAGAGACTTTGGCAACAGTACGATGGAATTCTGTCTCTTTCAGCTCACTGAAGCCCAGCAGGTGCTTCCACAAATTCAGCCTTCAGGTGTTCTCATTTTGTTGATAGACATAGGCTTCCTTTCCATTTGCCACCTTCTTTCCTTAACTTGTCTCACATTTTTCCCCATTCAGGTGATCTAATTGTAGAAGACCTATAACTTCTTCCTCCCCACCCCCCAGGAAGGATGCAGAGCACTAACATTCTGTCTCAAGGAAAGTTGTTTTGTTTCATCTACAACTTTCAATTATTACACATAAATGTTGTATTTGCTCTGTTCTACTATTCTGATCTTAATTTACAATAAATCCTGATATTAGTGTTTAGATACTTGGACCATCCTCTTCACTTCAAGAAGGCATTTTTCTGCTATTGAACTCTGCCTTTGGTTTTTGAAGATGGAGCTGAGCTCACACGTGTTGTGGTCAAACTGTGGTCAGTTTTAGTATGCTGCAGCAGGTTGGTGGTGTGGAGGGTAACTTTCTTTTAGAACATTAAGGTGTGTGTTTGTGTGAAGGTATCAGCACATGAAAGGAAGGACAGCAGCCCCCCCTCCTGTCTATCCCAAATGGGGTTAAAGTACTCCTCATTTTCAACTGATCACGTAACATCTGTTCAAATTTAAGACGCAGTGGGGGAAAAAGGCACTTATGACTCATCGTCAAAGCTGCAACTTCTGCACCAATCCTGCAGTCCTGTGATCACATTCTGGGCGCTTGGCAATCGGTCCACACTTAAAGAGCAGTTGTGGTTATGCGATCATGTTATGTAATTCTCTTTTTTATTGCTTTCTGGACAAAAAAGATGAGAAAACTGATCTTTCGATAATCTGATTTGGATTCAGGACTGCATTATATCCTGTAGGACCACGATTCTCTTACCAACTATTATAAAAATAATCATAAAATTGACCAAATTCTGGACTCAATTATTCTTGTAAATTGAGGACTACCCTTATCGAGTTTCCAGAATGTAGACAAGAGCTTAAATTTCAACATCTCTGTATCCCTCAGGTGATCTCATTGTGGTGATAGGCATTCGCTTCCCTTCCTTTTGCCACCTTTCTTCCTTCGTCTCCCCTTTTCTTCCCATGCAGGTGACCTAACGATAGAGGAGCTGTGACGTCTTCAACCCTGCCGCCACTGGACACTGAAGGACGGATGAAAAGGAGCACCACTCTATCAAACGGAAAGTCCCTTTCACAGCAGGACTAGCTGCAATGCTTGCGGTTTATGACATCAGGTCAGCCTTTCCTTTCTTTTGCCTGAGATTCTCTCAGGAAAAATGAACCCCACGGCTGTTCACTAAGATGGGCACTGATGTCTCTTCTTCCCTTTGATCTCGCAGCAAGGTTCCCCCAGCCATGGACCCACATATTGAGTCTGACCTCCTGAAGGTCTTTGGATTCATGTGGATGTCCTCCATAGAAACAGAGGGAATATATGATATTTCATAGGTAGCACCTTCAGCAACATTTCTGGTAATTCCTTTCTGGTATTGGAATGGCTGGGAAAACGTTCCACACGTCACCATCTATTGTCTTTCATTTCAGGGAGAGAAGTTGCTGGAAGAGGCCTTTGGCCTCCTGCTCTGAGACCTTCTGCAACAATCGGCAAGAACGGAGCATTTAATTTTTATTTTGAAGGGGAACGATGTCCCAAGGGACCTTGAAGGAAAAATGGCCCTGTGGAAACATTCACCAAATCAGGTATTAGAACTCCAGTGAAATGTTGCAGTGGGAAAAATTTAAGTAGGGGATTGTTCTTTAGGACAGGCATCAAGTAGCAGGGGAATTTCCCTCATCAGAAGAGCCGTTTCCCTTCTTGCAGCGACCTTTTCACAAAGAGGCCTCTAACTGTAATGCTCTGTGGCCAGAATTGCAGAGACAAAAAGTGGTTTTATAGGGTTCTTTGCTTGAAATGCCACCCCAAAGCTTCCTCCTTCTAAAAAGGCTGGGATTTAAGGAGGTGGAAATGGCCATAGAGAGGATGGCTCCAGAGGCCTAGAGAAGAAAGTAGCCTAAATTGCATATTTTGGCCATGAGATTCCAGAGAATAGAAATTCTTAGCAAATGTTTCTTTTTTGCTTGAATTCGACAGCACTTTGAGGAACATAGCTGGTGGTATTTCTGTTTGGAGTCGGCTTCTCTACTGTGAGAATTAACATCCTAGGATCAATGTACACAGCAAAACCAAAATAAGAATGTAAACCTTTGAGTCCCACCACTCCTCTTGGCAGTCCCGTCCTCATGTAACCCTCCCTCTTGGGAGAAAAGGGCAGGAAGGCAGGGTTTTTTCCCCCTTTTGTTCCACTAGACAGTGGACTAGGGAATCCCTGGACTGGATGTCTTGCTGCTTAATACTTGTGTCGATGGGCCAAGGGAAGACGGCGAATGACTCTGCAAGAGACTTTGGCAACAGTACGATGGAATTCTGTCTCTTTCAGCTCACTGAAGCCCAGCAGGTGCTTCCACAAATTCAGCCTTCAGGTGTTCTCATTTTGTTGATAGACATAGGCTTCCTTTCCATTTGCCACCTTCTTTCCTTAACTTGTCTCACATTTTTCCCCATTCAGGTGATCTAATTGTAGACCTATAACTTCTTCCTCCCCACCCCCCAGGAAGGATGCAGAGCACTAACATTCTGTCTCAAGGAAAGTTGTTTTGTTTCATCTACAACTTTCAATTATTACACATAAATGTTGTATTTGCTCTGTTCTACTATTCTGATCTTAATTTACAATAAATCCTGATATTAGTGTTTAGATACTTGGACCATCCTCTTCACTTCAAGAAGGCATTTTTCTGCTATTGAACTCTGCCTTTGGTTTTTGAAGATGGAGCTGAGCTCACACGTGTTGTGGTCAAACTGTGGTCAGTTTTAGTATGCTGCAGCAGGTTGGTGGTGTGGAGGGTTGGACTAAGCGATGCTTGAGTTTCTGCAAATCTGGGTTTTTCCTTTATCGAGTATGTGTTTGATGCTGCTTTTTAACATATGATTTGTCTCTCCTTAGACTGTGTAGCAGCTTGGGACAGAATTGCACATGATGCCTGGGACTCATGTGGTTTCTTCAACAGTTGCTGGCTGGACCATCATCTCCCCAGGCTGGACGAAGGATTAAAGACACTGCGAATCCATGGGCTCCACAGACAGATGGACTAGGCATGGTGACAAAGTATTTTTTTTAAAAAAATCAGTCCTGCAATTATACAAAGAAAAAGGCCTTTAATGTCTAATGGAAGAATTACTAAGAAAAAATAAAGATAGAAATCTGGATTCACTTTCTAGTTAAATGTATTTCACCACAAGGAAGACAGATTATTTCTATGATCCTAGTGATCTATATGGTCTCAATAAACCTAAAGAATACTTCACAAGAATTAATAAAGCGATTATTTGTAAGAATGTAAGAACAAGGGTTTTAAATTTGGTAGGGAGGTGTCAGAACTTTTAGGATCCCCGTGTGGTGATCGAAATTCGGGCACTTGGCAACTGGCATGTATTTATGACACTTGCACTTTCCTCGGGTCATGTGATCACCATTTGTAACTTTCCAGCCTGCTTCTGACAAGCAAAGTCAATAGGGGAAGCCAGATTCGCTTAACCACCATCTGGTACACTTAACAACCGTGGTCAAAAAGCAGTTAACATGTTTGTTAACTGCTCCTTTGGTGGAAAATCAGGTCTCAATAATAACTTTACGCCCATATAACTTTGAAATAAATAGAAAATATTTGTAGCTTGAGTTTTAGATTTTAGCTGTTTTAATATAATTCCTGAAAGTTTTGTTACCAAGCTAGGTAACATCACCAGCAGGATTTTCTTGTCCTACTCTCTTTAGCTCTTAAGCATCTGACCAGACTGGCACACAAGATGCTTATGAGCTAGAGAAGAGGACAAGAAAATCCTGCTGATGATGTTAACTATTTTGGTTATGAAACATTCAAGAATTATATTAAAAAAAGCTTGGGGAACAAACCACAGCTAAAACACAGGGTGAGTGAGGACATCTTAGTGTTTTATCTAGAAGCGAGACTTCCTGCTGTCCTCCTTCCCACCGCATCACCCCAAGACACAGGGGCCAATGGTGCAGGAAAAGACATTCTGAGCAAGTAATGATTGACTTGGATCTCTGCTGTGGTTAATCTGAATTTTACAGGTCTAATAAATGCACTGTGATCTACTGCAGGGCTTTTCAACCAATGGTACGGGTACCACCTGTGGTACATTGGCACCTGGCAGATGGTACGTGACCATCCTAGAAAAGTGGTAGTGGGGGAGGGGAATGAGCTGAACGGGTGACAGCACTGCACAAGCCTGAGCAAGAGATGGCTGGAGCTGCAGGGATGTCAGGGCTCAGCGGAAGCGCCAGGATCAGCACCAGGCTCCAGATGGAGCTCGGCACTTATCCAGGCGCTTCTGAGCCCAGAAGAAGCGCCAATCAGCTGGAATGTTGCAGCATCTCCAGGATCTTGTGATTTACATTCAGATGCTTGGCAACTGATTCATATTTATGATGGTCACAGTGTCCCAGGGTCATGTGAAGTGGCCAAAACCTGCTGTAACCACCCAGCAGACAGGGGGAAGAAAAACCAAACACCCCCCACCACACCCCCGCTGCCAATCTTCAACAGAAATGCTCACAACAATGAAAACCTCGGACAGGAGGAAGAGCGCCACCGGGGAGGCAGGCAGGCGTCTTGCTCAGCTGTGGCTTGGAGGGCACTTTTTTCAGTGCCATTGTAAGTTTGAACAGTCACTAAGTGAACTGTTGTAAGTTGAGGACTACCTGTACTTCATCACTTTTTTCCTTTTTTTTTTGATCATCAAGTTTTTGACACCTTGCTAGGCGACTGGTGGTACTCGGATGTTGCCATATCGTAAAAGTGGTACAATGGGTGAAAAGGTTGGAAAGCCCTGATCTATTGTATCATCTTTTTGGACGTGTTTCCTTACCATGATCCTCGTCACCTTCAAACAAGGAGGGAGCTCCTCATGCGTTTGCCTTCGTTTTCCAAAGCTGGCCCCTTTAAGGAAAAGGTAGAAGAGTCAGGATCGGAAAAAGGAAAGGAGGCGAGGTTGTTGTGCAGGAATACAATCTAGTTTGAAGGCTAATCCACCCAGAGCTCCTCCGTTTCCATCTTTGCCATCGTTTTGCTCCCTAGAGATGAAAATGGACAATATGGAACTCCAAGTGGAAGGCACGAACAAAGGAGCCTATATCGGAGGTGGTGGCCCTTTTGAGAGCTGTACGCAACAAAATTTCATTTTGATGTACCCAATTGGTGTACATTCAAAGTGACAATAAAGTTGTTATTGTTACAGTTGTATTTATTGCAAGTAGCCCTTCACTTATAACCACTCATTTAATGAAGAGAAGGGTGAGGGGTGACATGATAGCAGTGTTCCAATATCTCAGGGGCTGCCCCAAAGAAGAGGGAGTCAAGCTATTCTCCAAAGCACCTGAAGGAATGACAAGAAGCAATGGATGGAAACTAATCAAGGAGAGAAGCAGCCTAGAACTAAGAAGAAACTTCCTGTTAGAATTAACTAGTGGAACAACCTGCCTACAGGAAGGGTGAATGCTCCAACACTGTAAGTTTTTAAGAAGAGACTGGACAGCCATTTGTCTGAAATGGTATAGGGTTTCCTGCCTGAGCAGAGGGTTGGACTAGATGACCTCCAAGGCCCCTTCCAACTTTACTATTATGATTATAACTAAACGAAGGGGGGAAAATGGTAGGTGAAAGATGATGGCAAGGCCCTCTCCTCCGATGCTCCCATGAGAGCTGGGCACACGGAATGTCCTTAAACTGCACACCGGAGGATCAAAGGGTCTCCTGCTTGAGCGGGGCTGGACTGGATGACCTCTGAGGGATCCTCCAGCCCTGGGATTCTCTGCGACGGTTGTAAAATAAATGGGAGGGGTAGTTGGCCTTTCTCTCTCCCTCCCCCCCACCCCATTAGGTGGTAAAACTCACCTCCACCCCTCAGTCCGCCAACCTCTCTCCCTTCGGGAAACCATCCTTGACTCCAGGCTGAAAAGAAGAGGAGAAGCCAAAAGAAAATCTTTGCGGTTTTTTCCGCTCCCTTGAAATGGAGAGAAAAAAAAGAATCACCTCAGGCAAGAGACTTGGGCCACAAAATGGAGGACGCTGGGTCTTTGCCAGCTTTAGCTTTCCTTCTCACTGCCTGTGAAAGACAGCTAGGGCTTACAGGTCAGACAGAAGACTGTCCCTACAGGCAGTATGAAAGACAGCTACAGTGTGGAAAGACCCATGGAGTGCCGGCTGAGGAATTCTGGGAGTTGAAGTGCACACATCTTCAAATTGCTAAGGTTGAGAAACACGCTCTACTAGGTAGTTAGTTAGACAGATGATCTCTGAAGATCCCTTTAAGCCCCATTGTTTTCATCACTTAGTTTTTGTGTTACAATAATAACAAGGCCGGGCTTTGCTTAGTCAAAACAAACTCAACTAATTGCACCCCCTGCCCCTACTGTCAAAACACACACACACCCCATCAGAAAGTCCCCTTGAAATTCCCCCCCCCCAAAGGACCCACTGAAAGTATCTCCTCTCCAGCCAAGGAAACTGCCAGCAAAGAGGAGAGTGAGCGGGCAACTTCCTTGATTTAAGTGGGGGTGACTGGGGTCCCCCTGTGGATGAATTTGGCTTAGGTTTGCTCCCAAACCAGCCACTCAGCCATGCAAGAGAGCCTAAAGCTGGTCAGCAAAAGCAACCAGTGTATACGGAGGTAGCTGCAACCTGTAGGATGAGGCCTGCTTTTCCATCCAACTACCCAAGGAACTTGCAGGATTTGGCCTCTCTCATCCAACTTCAGAACCCAGCAGCGCCCAATTTTACTTCCCTACACACACAAACACACACAATTTTCTTTTTGCAGAGGAACTCATGGTATTACTTCTTGCTGAGGCAGGACATAAAGTGAAGGCAGGACATAAAAGTGAGGCATAAAGAAAACGGGTGTATTAATTAGAAAAGAACAAGGAAATGGAAAATGCCAAACCACGAGTTCATCTGTCTCTCACACCTATTTAGTCAAGCATAGAGCTGTGATACAGCTAACCACATATGTCTCGTTTGTAGCTAACCACAACCATGGTGCCGGAAACTTAAGCGCTTCTACAAGGAACCTGTGACCTCGATCAGTAAAAGGTTGCAAGATATTTAGCTAAATTCAGCAGAGCAACAAGGGGGAGTTGGGGGCTGTAATTCAAGTAACCAATCAATGCTCATAAGTTACATTTCTGTGTTTTGCTACTTTTGAAGACTATATATGTACTTGCTTTTCCCTGAAAACGTGTTCAGACATTGATATTGCTTAACCTTTTGCGCAAAATAAAACAAACTTCTTTTGATTCCGGGGTCTGAGTCTCTTGATTCTGCAACATTGGGAGACTAGACGATTTTTTTTTAAAGAGGTGCCATTTGTTTGTGGACCTTGCAGCGCCCCCTTCATATTCAGAGCCCCCTACAGTCTTGCACAAAGTACACCCTACTTGCAGGAAAGTATGAGGTGGCCATAAGGCTGGGCACCTGAACCTTGAATCACGTTGGCTAGGTTCCTCTTCACACACACACAAAAAAACCCACCTCAAAAGATAAGCGTTTTGGGTGGCTGGATGGGAAAGTAGGCCTTGTGCTACAGGCTGTAACTTCCTCCGTTTGCCAGTCGCTTCTGCTGATCGGCTTTAGGCTCCCTTGCATGGTTGGCTGGGGAGCAGGTCACACAATCCCGGTGGAGAAGAAGAGCAGTGGGTACCTGGGGAAGGGGCTTTGGAAAGCCAAACCAGGCAGGCCTGGGCCTGTGCTAGATCTCCAAGGGACTCCCCACCTGTTATGTGCCCTGGACCCCCTGTCTGGGTGTAAGTTCAGAGGAGGGTGAGTTTGAGCCTGCAGGGGAAAGGGCGCAACCTACTATTGGTCAGCAGAGTGCTAGCCTGATGGAACAGCCTCAGCTGGGTCAGTCGGACCAGTGACAAGCTGACGCTGAGCGAGGTGAGACACAGCTGCAACAAGGTGACCAGGAGGCTCCAGTGGAGGACTGGGAGCAGATGCTGCCCGTTAGCAAAGAGGAGGAAATGAGCTCCACACCTCTTCCTGAGTGTAGGAGGACACGTAGAGCAGAGAGGAGCCAGGCCCACTGTGTTGGTGCAGGGTGGGGCGGGTGGGTGAATAAACACCTATAGAACTCTTGAGCTGTACATCGGTGGAGTGGGGCAGCACACCATCCCTGAGAGAGGCACTTGTGCACCACGTAAGAGCCTGCAGAATTGTTTATTGTATTGGCAAGAGCAGGGATGAGGAGTCATTAAGTAAGAGGTTTCTCTTAATAGCCATTGCAACATGTGACCATTAAAGGGCAGGCTCTATTACACTCATATTGTAATAATATAATAATCACCTTTCAAACACCATCTATCTGGTGGAGCACAGTGAAGTAGCGAATGCTGGAGCACAGGTACTTTCAGCCAGTTGCAGCTGACATGTTTTTTCCTGAGTCACACAGCCTGGGTTTGTTGCACTTGTGTCTCTCGTTTGTTAAATGTGGTGGGGATTTAAAATCCCAAGTACACATCCTTAGACCTTCACGAGTTGAATGGTTCTTCACGAGTTTTAGCATCCAGTCCCCTAATCATCTTTATTGCTCTTTTCTGCACTCTTTCCAGAGTCTACATCTTTTCTATAAAATGATGACCAAAACTGGAAGCAGTATTCTAAGTGGGGTATTACTCAGGCTTTATAAAGTGGTACTAATATGTCATACGATCTTGATTATATCCCTCTCTTAAGGCAACCTCAGATTGAGTTGGCATTTTGGCTGCAGCCACACACTTCTGGCTCATATATATGTTGGGACAAATAAAAAAAACACAGCATGCTAATACAAAGGGAATAGGAGATGACCTACAACTGTATCAGTGACTCTTGCTCAATCAGCTGTCCAGCTTTCCTTATGAAAAGGCAGTCTACAACCAAAGAGCCATGCCTTCTGTGGCAAAAGATGAGAAATAAGCAGCTTTGGGGATTTGTTGGTAGGTTCTTAGAGACCTTGGTCTGGCATTGGTGTGTATTGAAATGGTGGAGAAGGTGATCTTTGATAGGATCACAAAGGAGGTTGTCATAATCATCTCCTTGGGGATTCTACTGTTTTGATGATGTCATCCGTCCAGCTCAACTGTCAGTTGCTGTCAGCTCTCAGTGATCTGAGTCATCTTCAGAAGGGCTGCTGGACTCTGGCTAACCTTCCCCATTGTAGCCACCTTCTCACAGGATTGGGAGATTCCAGAGGTGGGAACGCCATTTGTGGTCCTCTTAGGAAAAGTAAATAAGGGGCAAAAGTGTTCTAGAGCAGTTTTACCTTTCATAGCTGCTAAAGACTAGATTGATTACTTTCCAATTGATGAGGATCGCTTAGCGTCCTTAACCTGTGAATGAGGAAAAACTTGAAATTTGATACACTCAGGTTCCTGTGGAATATGTCCAATAATGTAAAACCAAACCAAGGTTAAAAGTGATGAGTTCAAGCCAGAAGTATACGTTTTCCACTCAGATTCTTTCATCACAGGATGTTGTTGTGTGACTGAACATGTGTTCAATTGAATCACTCTAGAAAAAGGCTTTTTCCCTTCCCTTCCCTTCCCTTCCCTTCCCTTCCCTTCCCTTTCCCTTCCTTTCCCTTCCCTTCCCTTCCCTTCCCTTCCCTTCCCTTTCCCTTCCCTTCCCTTCCCCTTCCCTTCCCTTCCCCTTCCCTTCCCTTCCTTTCCCTTCCCTTCCCTTCCCTTCCCCTTCCCTTCCCTTCCCTTCCCTTCCCTTTCCCTTCCTTTCCCTTCCCTTCCCTTCCCTTTCCCTTCCCTTTCCCTTTCCCTTCCCTTCCCTTCCCTTCCCTTCCCTTTCCCTTCCCTTTCCCTTTCCCTTTCCCTTTCCCTTTCCCTTTCCCTTCCCTTCCCTTTCCTTTCCCTTCCCTTCCCTTTCCCTTTCCTTTCCCTTCCCTTCCTTTCCCTTCCCTTCCCTTCCCTTTCCCTTTCCTTTCCCTTTCCCTTCCCTTCCCTTCCCTTCCCTTCCCTTCCCTTCCCTTCCCCTTCCCTTCCCTTCCCTTCCCTTCCCTTCCCTTCCCTTCCTTTCCCTTCCCTTCCTTTCCCTTCCCTTTCCCTTCCCTTCCCTTCCCTTCCCTTCCCTTCCCTTTCCCTTCCCTTCCCTTCCCTTCCCTTCCCTTCCCTTCCCTTCCCTTTCCCTTCCCTTCCCTTCCCTTCCCTTCCCTTCCCTTTCCCTTCCTTTCCCTTTCCCTTCCTTTCCCTTCCCTTTCCCTTCCCTTCCCTTCCCTTCCCTTCCCTTTCCCTTCCTTTCCCTTCCCTTCCCTTCCCTTCCCTTTCCCTTCCTTTCCCTTCCCTTCCCTTCCCTTCCCTTCCCTTCCCTTCCCTTCCCTTTCCCTTCCCTTCCTTTCCCTTCCCTTCCCTTCCCTTCCCTTCCCTTCCCTTCCCTTCCCTTTCCTTTCCCTTCCTTTCCCTTCCCTTCCCTTCCCTTCCCTTCCCTTCCCTTCCCTTCCCTTTCCCTTTCCCTTTCCTTTCCCTTTCCCTTTCCCTTCCCTTCCCTTCCCTTCCCTTTCCCTTCCCTTCCCTTCCCTTCCCTTTCCCTTCCCTTCCCTTTCCCTTCCCTTCCCTTCCCTTCCCTTCCCTTTCCCTTCCCTTTCCCTTCCCTTCCCTTCCCTTCCCTTTCCCTTCCTTTCCCTTCCCTTCCCTTCCCTTCCCTTTCCCTTTCCTTTCCCTTTCCCTTTCCCTTCCCTTCCCTTCCCTTCCCTTTCCCTTCCCTTCCCTTCCCTTCCCTTCCCTTCCTTTCCCTTCCCTTCCTTTCCCTTTCCCTTTCCCTTCCCTTCCCTTCCCTTTCCCTTCCCTTCCCTTCCCTTCCCCTTCCCCTTCCCCTTCCCTTTCCCTTCCTTTCCTTTCCCTTTCCCTTCCCTTCCCTTTCCTTTCCCTTCCCTTCCCTTCCCTTCCCTTCCCTTCCCTTTCCCTTCCCTTCCCTTCCCTTTCCCTTCCCCTTCCCCTTCCCTTTCCCTTCCTTTCCTTTCCCTTTCCCTTCCCTTTCCTTCCCTTTCCCTTCCCTTCCCTTTCCCTTCCCTTCCCTTCCCTTCCCTTCCCTTCCCCTCCCTTCCATTCCCTTCCCTTCCCTTTCCCTTCCCTTCCCTTTCCTTCCCCTTCCCCTTCCCCTTCCCCTTCCCTTCCTTTCCCTTTCCCTTCCCTTCCCTTCCCTTCCCTTCCCCTTCCCTTCCCTTCCCTTCCCCTTCCTTCCCTTCCCTTCCCCTTCCCTTCCCCTTCCCCTTCCCCTTCCCCTTCCCCTTCCCCTTTCTTTCCCTTCCCTTCCCTTCCCTTCCCTTTCCCTTCCCTTCCCTTCCCTTTCCCTTCCCTTTCCCTTCCCTTCCTTTCCCTTCCCTTCCCTTCCCCTTCCCCTTCCCCTTCCCCTTCCCCTTTCCCTTCCTTTCCCTTCCCTTCCCTTCCCTTCCCTTCCCTTCCCTTCCCTTCCCTTCCCTTTCCCTTCCCTTCCCTTCCCTTTCCCTTCCCTTTCCCTTTCCCTTCCCTTCCCTTCCCTTCCCTTTCCCTTCCCTTTCCCTTTCCCTTCCTTTCCCTTCCCTTCCCTTCCCTTCCCTTCCCTTCCCTTCCCTTCCCTTCCCTTCCCTTCCCTTCCCTTCCCTTCCCTTCCCTTCCCTTCCCTTTCCCTTCCCTTCCCTTCCCTTCCCTTTCCCTTCCCTTCCCTTCCCTTTCCCTTCCTTTCCCTTCCCTTCCCTTCCCTTCCCTTCTGGTGCAGGAGGGAAGAATCTCTGTTGGGCCATCGTTCTTCATTCTTCACTGCTTCCGGATGATCCTGTTGCTGGTTGGGGTGTCTAGAACAGGGTTTTTCAACCTTTTCACCCATTGTACCAGTTTTAGGATATGGCAACAAGGTGTCAAAAACTTGATGACACCCCCCCCAAAAAAGGAAAAAAGGGATGAAGTACAGGTAGTCCTCGACTTACAACAGTTCGCTTAGTGACTGTTCAAAGTTACAATGGGACTGAAAAAAGTGCCCCTCAAGCCACAGCCGAGTAAGACGCTTGCCTGCCCGCCCGGCGGCGCTCTTCCTCTTGTCCCAGATTTTCATTCTTGTATTTCTGTTGAGGATTGGCAGCGGGGGTGGGGTGGGGGGGGATGTTTGGTTTTCATCCCCCACCCATCTGCTGGGTGGTTGCAGCAGGTTTTGGTCACTTCACATGACCCTGGGACGCTGTGACCGTCATAAATATGAATCAGTTGCCAATGATCTCAATGTAAATCATAAGACCCTGGAGATGCTGGAACATTCCAGCTGATTGGTGCTTCTTTTGGGTTCAGCAGAAGCACCAGGATCAACGCCAAGCTCCAGTTGGAGCCTGGCGCTGATCCTGGCACTTCCGCTGAGCTCTGACAGCCCTGCAGCTCCACCCGTCTCTCGCTCCGGCTTGTGTGGTGCTGCCACTGGTTCATCTCATTCCCCTCTCCCGCTACCACTCTTCTAGGATGTTCGCGTACCACCTGCCAGGTGCCAATGTACCAGAGGTGGTACCTGTACCACTGGTTGAAAAGCCCTGCTCTAGAAGCATCTCCTTCGCCTCTTTCCAAGTTCCTTCCCCCAGAGGAAATCTACAAGAGCTCAGCTGGACCATTTTTGCAAGCCTTCTGCTCAGGCATAGGGCTGGACTAGAAGACTTCCAAGCCTGTTATTCTAGGTTCTATCTAGACATATACAGGCTCTGGATGTACTTTTACTTTTATGTAATAATATCTACCAGCCATTTCTAAAACAACAGCAAAGTATCTAACAGCAAAACCCAAAATCAAAGTTACATTTTTTTCCACCTCAAGTTGATGGCCAAATCTGGCTCTAGGTTCTGTCTCGTTCTACATGCATTTCCAATGAGCAAATGAGTCAGAAAATGATTTAAAAGCATTTTATAAAGTAGTGTGATAAAGTGGGGGCTCCCTATGAAAAGGGGGAACCTCGTTAAATGGTTTACATGGACTTTTATATTAGCAAAACAAGAACTTCAAAGCAAACCTTGATTGGTTTAGAAACAGTCATGGGTCCAGTTACAACACAGGAATTAAAGCATCCAATAGTATGTGAGCACAGCCATAGAACAGAGCGTTGCATGCTCAGTAAGAGAAACATTTGCAAAGGGAAAACCTCTGAATGTGTCGGGGCAAAAGACATTCTCAAGGCTTCCCAAGGTGGAGCTTGAACCTTCGCTTTGGTCACAGAGGCTTCAGAACAGGTGAAAGTGAGACTGTGATCTGCAGTGCATGGAAGGCTCTCCTGCCAGTCGTCTCTGAAAGGGAGGCATTTTTCTGAAAGTGAAGGTTTATGGGAACTTATTAGTCATACTTTTGAAAAAGCAATTTTAAAACACTAAAAAGCCCACATGTTACTTAGCCGGTACAAGAGTACTACAAAGACAATATTTCAGCTATTACAGTCCATCAGCACAAGTCCAAAAGAAGTTTCCAATAGAAACAAAATTTTGGTTTTTTTTCTTTAATCAAAGAAGTCCATGTAGAGTCTTTCTTAACTCCATCAACTTTTGCAGTCATTTGTCCATTGAGGGAATCAAATTATCCTTCCATTTTTGTAGGCAGAATATTCTTCCTCTGTCAGCATATATAACATCAAAGTTCCAATTCTTTCAAGTTCTTTATCCCTTCAGCCTAGGAGAAAAGTCTCTGAATTTATCTTGATATTCACTTTAAGAATCTTCTGTATTAAGAAACGAGTCCTACAACACTTCTTTGCTTTGTCACATGTCCGCCATACATGGTAAAATGTTCCTTCTTTACATTTACATTTCCAACATTCATTGGAACGCCATTATACATTCTTGACAATTCGTCTGGAGGTAGATACCATAGTATATACAGTAATGTTGTAAAAAATTTCTTTTAAGCTATAATATAATGTTAATCATAAAAGTCTTGTTCATATGTATTCCCATTGCTGAAGCATTATATGATATCCAAGATTCTTTGCCCACTGAATCATACAATGCTGTCTGTATTTAAGTTCAATAGCCATTTATAAACCTTAGCAATAATAAGTTTATCACTACCACACAACAGAATTTGCAATTCATCTTTTACAAAATCAAATCCATACACTTATGAAAAAATGTAATTTAATTCTTTCTTGCAACTGTAAATATGTAAATCAACTGCCAACACTTTCTTCTAATTCCAACTCTTCTTTAAGTTTGAGTAAAGGGTTATCATAACAGAAAATATTTCTTGACCAACATAAGGTCACCAGTCTATCCTCACCACGAATTCTTTTCTTTTCCTGGGACGACACTCAAGGGGTTATTTTTGCATAGCATAAATTGGTTTGCGACCCATATATTAATTCATGGCACTACAGCTCAATTCTCCACTTATTTCACAGAGTCACAGCTCTTTTAGCCAGACAAAATAACAGTCATTAACGTACAATTTCAAAGCTGGTAAACCCAAACCTCCTCTTTCACTAGCATTTTGCAGTAACTGATACCTAATTCTTGGTTTTTTTTTCCTCCTTCCCATATAACCCTTCGAGATGTCCATCTGACATTGTTTAAATCAGTATCAGGCACAGTAAAAGAGTCTGAAACACAAAACGCATCTTTGGTAGGACATTCATCTTAATTACAGAGATTCTACCCAATAAGTTATTTGCAATTTATCTCATCCTAATAAGTCTCTTTTACTTTTGTGACAAAAAGGTTGAAAGTTATTTTGAAACAGTTCAGAATTTTGTTGTCCATGTAGACCGAGGTATTCCAGCTTTTTCTTCAACTTAAAACCTGACTTTTTATTTAGTATTTCATAGTCCTGAGAAGCCATATTCTTCACAAACATTGTTCTTTTCAGTTTATTTATTTTATAACCCACAAAAGCTCCAAAGTCATGTAGATTTTTAGGAAATATTCAGTAGTGTTTTTTCTGGATAACTAACTGATCAGCAAATGAGTTTACAAACTTCCTTCTTAAGATTTCCACTTGGGATTTTCTCATCTTGCCTTAAATATTTATTGAAAACTTCCAGGACTGAGGTAAACAGCAGGGGAGGTGAGGGGCTTCCTCGCCTCCTACCCTTTGGGATTTGACATGGTTTAGTTAAGGCTCCACCAATAATAATGTTTGCTTGCTCTGAGGTATGGATTGGTTTCACCAGTTTTATAAACTGTTTTGGCCCCTTATAGATAATATTTGTGGATTAAAAATTTGAGATTGTATGTTATTGCTTATTCTACTGCTCCAAAAGAAGTTGTAACTCAGTGCTTTTTTTCATTTCTCCTCTCTCCTCCCCTCCCCTCTTCTCTTGTTCCCTCTTTCTTACACGTTTTCCTCTTTTTCTTTTCTTCCCTTCTTTTCTCATTATTTTCATTTTCCTTCTGGTTCTCCATATTAGATTTTCTGACGAAAAGGCTCACAGTTATTTTGAAACAGTTCAGAATTTTGTTGTCCATGCAAACCCAGGTATTCCAGCTTTTTCTCCAACATAAAACCTGACTTTTCATTTAGTATTTCATAGTCCTGAAGAGCCATATTCTTCACAAATATTGTTTTTTCAGTTTATTTATTTTATAGCCCACAAAAGCTCCAAAGTCATGTAGATTTGTAGCAAATATTCAATATTTGAGAACCATTTTCTTAACAAACATTGTTGTTTCCTGTTTCCTTTTTTTATAGCCCACTAAAGCTCCAAAGTCATTTAGTTTCTTCATCAAATATTCTTTAGTGTATTTTCTGGATGACCAACTCATCAGTAAATGCCGTCAGTTTATAATCTTCCTTTTTAAGATTTACACTTGTGATTTTCTCATCTTGCCTAATATCTTTACTGAAAACTTCCAGGACTGAGGTAAACAGCGGGGGAGGTAAGGGCCTTCCTTTCCTTGTGCCGTTTGGGATTTCAAATGGCTTAGATAAGTCTCCACCAATAATAATCTTTGCTTGCTCTGACGTATGAATTGGTTTGACCCATTGGCAACTTATATATATATATATATAATTTTGTGAAATAAATAGTTGAGGTTGTAAGTTATTGCTTTTTCTACTGCTACAAAAGGCGTTGTAACTGAATGCTTTTCTTTTGTTCTCTTTTCTTTTGTTTTTCCCTTTTTTCTACACTTTTTCCTCTTTCTCTTTTCCTCCTTTCTTTTCCCATTATTTTCATTTTCCTTGTAGTTCACCATAGTAGATTTTGATGAAATGATAAAAGTACTTGACTCATCACAATCCTCTTATTGCACAGAGGTGCATGAGAAGGACCTCAGTCTCAAATGAAGAGTTGTGCTGGAAATGGACATAATATTGTAACTTAATTAGGGTAATGGAATGTGTCAGGAGGAGCCCCCAGTAACTTAAAAGGTCAGAAAAAGAAACATAGGAAGCAGCTGTTGCAATGGATCCAGTAGTAAACGCTGCAGTAGGAAGTTTGTAGTTTAAGACTTGCAAGATGCTGTTCATGTAGCCCTTTTTGCTGAATTACTATTTTCTTTATCTCGTGTTTCTCTTCAATGGGTGGCATCTAAATAGGGACATATAAATGTCAGAGAGATGCAAGAACCATTAGCTGGAAGGGCTGACGCTTCCCTATGAAATCTCTTAGTCCATCCGTCAGAGGGGCCTGTGGAATCGCAGGGTCTTTAATGGATCCTCCAGCCTGGAGAGAGGATGGCCCAGTTGACAACAGTCGAAGGAAGTAGATGAGTTCCAGGCACCACGTTGATTGGTGTCCCAACATCCTAGGAAGAGAGAAAAACCACATTGCAAAAAACAACATGAATCCTATATTCCAGAGAGGAAAAGCCCACATTTGCAGAAATCGAACCATTACTTAGTCCAACCCTCCACATTAGCAACCTGCTGCAGCACAGAAAAACTGACTAGAGTTTGTATCTCCTCCACAACACGACTACGATTGGCCTTGTCGCGATCTTCCAAAATCAGTGGTGGCCTTCATTAGCTGAATGATCCGTTCTTGAAGCGATGAGGTGGTCCAAGTTTCTGAAAGCGCAAATATAAATATTTACTGTGTTTTAAGTTGAAAAGAGTAGAATACAGCAAATATAACAAGGTGTAATGTTAGATGGGAGAAACAAAGGGACTTTCCGTTTGATAGAGTGGTGCTCCTTTTCATCCGTCCTTCAGTGTCCAACGGCGGCAGGGTTGAAGACGTCACAGCTCCTCTATCGTTAGGTCACCTGCATGGGAAGAAAAGGGGAGACAAATGAGGGAAGAAAGGTGGCAAAAGGAAGGGGAGCGAATGCCGATCACCACAATGAGATCACCTGAGGGATACAGAGATGTTGAAATTTAAGCTCTTGTCTACATTCTGGAAACTAGATAAGGGCAGTCCTCAATTTACAACAATAACTGAGTCCAGAATTTGGTCAATATTATGATTATTTTTATAATAGTTGGTAAGAGAATCATGTGGTCCTACAGGAAATAATGCAGTCATGAATCCAGATCAGATTATCGAAAGATCAGTTTTCTCATCTTTTTTTGTCCAGAAAGCAATAAAAAAGAGAGTTGCATAACATGATCGCATAACCACAACTGCTCTTAAGTGTGGACCGATTGCCAAGCGCCCAGAATGTGATCACAGGACTGCAGGATTGGTGTGGATGTTGCAGCTTTAACGATGAGTCATAAGTGCCTTTTTCCCCCACTGCGTCTTAAGTTTGAACAGATGTTACGTGATCAGTTGAAAGTGAGGAGTACTTCAACCCCATTTGGGATAGACAGGAGGGGGGGGGGCTGCTGTCCTTCCTTTCATGTGCTGATACGTTCACACACACACAAACACACACCTTAATGTTCTAAAAGAAAGTTACCCTCATTGATGTATCCGTCGTCATATGCAGCCTGTACAATTTCCACTGGAAACTGTGGAAATGCCAACTGGGCTTGAATGAGCTGGAAGAGAAAGAAAGAAGTCCATCCTTCTGTTGCCAAAGTGTCTTGCTGAGTCATTCCTCGTTTTCCTTTGGCCCAGCAATACAGACAATAGCAGGAAGACACCCTGTCCAAGGAGTCTCTAGGAAAAAGAACCCCTTGCCCCCCTGCCCTTTTCTCCTAACGAAGAGGGTTACATGAGGATGGGGTCCCAAAAACAGTGGGGGACCCGTAATTTGCAATCTTCTTTCCATTTGTCTACATACGTTGATCCTACTTTGCTGCATTCCATAATAGACTAGCTGATTCCAGGCAGCCGAGAAGCATTGCCAGCCGTGTTTCTCAAAGTGCTGTGGAATTGGAGCAAAAACATTACCTTTGTTGACAACTTCCTATTCTGGGGAATCTCATGGTCAAAACACACATGTGTAATTTAGGGTACGTTCTTCCGGCCCTTAAAGCTGCCCTCTCCCTCTGTGGCTACTCCCAGCTTCTGAAATTCCAGCCTCTTTGGAAGGTGGAAGGTTGGGATGGCATTTCCAGCAAAGGACCCTACAAACACCTTTTGTGTCTCATCTGCAATTCTAACGCCATGCAGCGTTAGAGGTAAAGAGGCCTCTCTGTGAAGAGGTCCCTGAATGTTGGAAATCAGCCCTTGTGGCAAGCCAAATTCCCAGGCTCCTTGATGCCTGTCCTCGAGAACTATCCCTACTTAGATCCTTCCCAGTGGAACATTTCACTGGAGTTCTGTCAGCTGATTCGTTGAATGTTTGCAAGGTCCCAATTGTCCTTCAAGCGTCCCTGGGACATGGATGCCCTTACCTTCAAAATAAAAGTCAAATGCACCGTTCTTGCCGATTGTTGCAGCAGGCCTCGGAGCAGGAGGCCAAAGGCCTCTTCCAGCAGCTTCTTCTCTTCCTGAAATGAAGGACAGAGATGATGACATGTGAAACATTTTCCCAGCTCTTCCGGTATCAGAAAGGAAATGTTGCTGAAGGTGGTACCTCCGAGATATTCTCCTCTCCGGTTCTCATGCAGGACATCCACATGGACCCAAAGACCTTCAGGAGGTCAGACTCGATATGTGGGTCCATGGCTGGGGGAACCTGGCTGCGAGATCAAAAGAAAGAAGAGACATCAGTGCCCATCTTACTGAACGGCCCTGGGGTTCATTTTCCCCGAGAGAATCGCAGGCCAAAGAAAGGAAAGGCTGACCTGATGTCATAAACTGCAAGCATTGCAGCTAGTCCTGCCGTGAAGCTGCTGGATGTGTTGTCCTCCATCAGAGCCTGGCAGGAATCCAGAGTGGATGGAAGGAGAGAAGGGAAAGTCAGCCATGATGCTCCAGCCCAGCCCTTCCTATTTCTCCCAGCCCCTTTTGACCTCTTCTTTCGCTGCAGCTTCCCTCCCAGTAAAAAAGGAGGGGCAGTTTTTGTCCCCTCCCTCTCCTGCTCCTCTCTTTCCGTCCTGCTTTGCTTGCCTCCAATCCCCCCCTGCCTCCCTCTGGCTTACCAAGACAGCCAGGCTGTAGAGGTCCTTGTTCCTTGGCTCCGGGACGGCCATTTGCCCACTCCGCTTCAGCTGAAACAGAGTGGCGATGGAGGAGAGGCCTTGGATGATGCTGCGCTCCTGGTGCAAGAGAGAAGAGTCAGGCTGTAAGTTGGGGAGGCTGTTGGGAAACTTGCCCCCAGGGTCCCCCGTCTTCTCCCTTTCAGGTTGGAAACCTTCTGGGTCTCTCTCCATCCCGAGGGAAATTTTGAATCCCATGGAGACTGGGATTCCCGCTTGGGAGAAAGGCTGAGCTATCGGACCCTCTGATTCCCAGGAGGACCTACTGGTTGGTCCGTCTTCTGCATCCTCTCATGGACCTCTTCCCAAATCTTCTGGCTCCTCCATCGGTCTGTTCTGCAGCAAGAAGCCTGGCGTGCTATATTCTCTTCTTTCCTGTTGTCCGTTTTGTTGAAGAGAATCTTCTTCTTTTCTGTCGTTTTCTTCCCGGGGAGATCTGGGAATGGAGAGGCAGGTGGTCGGCAGAGTTTTAGGTCTCCCCCAAAATGAAGAGAACCCTCCAAAACCAGCCTCATCTTTGCAGCCTTCTGCCCTTGTGACCCAATTCCCCTTATTAAAAAGCTTTTTCTGCTTCCCAGCGCTGGTTAAGTGTCCTGGCCACGAAAGACGTTCTCACTGGGACCAATTAGGCAAATCCAGATATGTCAAAAGTGCCACTGAAGGATCGTAGAGGCTCCCTGAAGGGCCAAATGGAAGCAGAAGAACCACTGGAGGATCAGGATAGACGCCGGAGCTGCAGAAGTAAGGCGCTTAGTGGCTCAGGAACTGCCTGGCCTCCGAGCCTTGAATCTGCAAAGGTGCAGATGTGTACGGGTAGTCCTCGACTTATGACCATCATTGAGCCTAGAAATTTTTTTGTTAAGTGAGACAGCTGTTAATTGACTTTTGTCCCATCTTACAACCTTTCTTGACCCAGTTGTTAATTGAATTACTGCTTCCAGATTGATCTTTCTTGTTAGAAGGTTTCAAAAGGTGATCACAAGACCTTAGGATACCACAAGGGTCATAATAATCAGTCAGTGTCTGAATTCGATCACGTGACTGTGGGGATGCTGCAGCCGTTGTGAGTGTGGAAAACGATCAGGCCATTTTGCTCAGTGCTACCAAACCTTGAAACGGCCACTCAGTGAAGTGTTGTAAGTCAAGGACCCCCTGTCTCTGCCTACATGGAGGAAACCTCTCCTAAGAGCCTCTTCCTCTCCTCCTCAAGGTCCCAGCCCATCCCTGAGCATCCACTCACCACATCGCTCCACTTTCTGGGGCTCCACATCCACAACGGAAGTGACTCGACTTTGCTCAGGAGACTCGGTGCTGCCCTCCAGTCGGCAGGTGGGGGAACTGGGAGCATCGGCCGCTGGATCGCTCTCCTTCCTTGTTTTCCTCTGGAAGCAGGAAAATAACTTGAAGAAGGCCCTAGGAGAGAGAAACAGGAATGGAAGGAAAGGGAACAACTGAAGCCTATTTTCCAGAATCCCCTGGATTTAAGAAAACATAGTAAAAAAAATTAGGCTTCTGGGTTGAGCTCATCACTTTTAACCTTGGTTTGGTTTTACAGGACTGGATGTGTTCCACAACCACGTGAGTTTTCAAATTTTACTTAATTCGGAGCTTAAGTACGCCATGGGATCCTGATTTATTGGGGAGTAACCAACCCGGTCTCTTAGCGCCAATAAGGAATAAAGGTAAAAGAGCTCTGGAACAAATTTGCCCCAATCCCCCTTTCCTAAGAGGACCACAAAGGGCTGCTCCCACCCCTGGAATCTCCCAATCCTCCGAGACGTTGGCTACACAGTGGGGAAGAGCCCAGCAGCCCTTCTGAAGACCTGCTGACCTCTTGAAAGCCATCTTCACTCAGCTCGCCCAGAGAAAGTGACAGTTGGGCTGGATGGATGACCTCATCAACCCAGTGGAATCCCCAGGAGATGACGGGGATCCCTCGGGATCCAATCAAAGCTCACCTTCTCCACCTTTTCTACACCCACCAATGCCAGCCCAGATCTTTAGCAACCCACTGAGAAACCACCAAAGCTACCTATTTCTTACCTTTTGGCACAGGAGGTAGACTGCTTGTAGACTGCCTCTTCACATGGAAGCTCCAGTGAACTAGCCGACTAAGCAAGACTCCCTTATGCAACTCCTGGTCAGCTTCCAGTTCGATTCCCTTTGTGATTAGATGTTGGGTTTATTTTGGTCTCAACATCTCTCTTTGTAGGGTTTATTTCTGCTCAGGTGGAGAACCTTTTTTTCAGAATGTCAAAGTCATGTTAGATGATGCTGTGTTTAAGGACAGAGACAGAAAGAGAGAGGGAGGGAGAGAGAGAGAGAGAGAGAGAGGCCTAGATCTTCCAAGGTAGACTGCCTCTTAGTGGTGAAGCTCTATTAAGCCACCCACTTGAGTGAGACTTATCATGACAGCCTTCATTTCTACCTGTTCCTCTTCAGGTCAGCTGATTTTCAATACCAGTGGGTCCTCTGAGTTTTCATAGCATTTTACAGTAGACTCCTGAATTGATGGTTGAACTACGCTCCATGAACTTCACTAGCAGTACTCCTTTCACATCTTCACATTTGGTGGGGTTTTCTATGGCACCACATCCGGTGTGGTGTTGGTTCACAATAATGGTCGCTCGTACACTGCTAGACACACCCAAGAACTTTTGAAGCAGTTCCGTTGTGATGTTTTTGATCACCACCACTCCCATAGCCCAGATTTGGCGCTGAGCGACTACTAAGGAATTTCAAATCTTGTACCACGTTATGACAAGTGCGTCAATTGGAAAGGCGATTATGTCAAAAAGTAATGTAATGTACTTTTCTAATGTGTATAATAAAAGTTCTGTATCTACGAATGTCTGTCATTGATAACCAAAGAGAGGTTTATTTCCTTCATAATTCAAGGGAGTGAACATATCTAATCCTCCTTCCTCTTGTTTTCCCTATAACAACAATCCTGTGAGGTGGGTAGGGGTGAGAGTGACTAGAACAAAGTAACCCAGTGGGTTTCCTGCCTCAGTGAGCACTCGAACTCAGCGCCTCCTGGTTTCCAGCTGGGTACCTTAGCCTCTAGAGCAAACTGGCTCTAATACTATCCTGGACTCTATCCTCACCCCAATTTTTCTCTTTTAGTCCAGCAGCTTCTTTCACCTTCCTGCTCACAAATCTTATTAGTGTATTTCTTGGCTTTTGCATTTGGTTGGCCTTAGGAGAGAAAAAGCTATGGGCACCCCTGAGTTGAACGCTTTAATTCTGGTAATTATTCAGCTGTGAGATTGAGGTTTTTCATATAATCACTTAGTAAGATAAATGTATATATGACTGAAGGTTTAAATAATCCAGATTATTTTAGTTCAGGAATGTTTGGTGTTACAGAATTCAGTTGCACAGTATAAAGTGAAATGCTAGCAATAGTGCCTGATAGTTAAAACACAAATGTTGGCAGCATTTTCCAAGAAAAAACCAGTGCAAGTCTCTTGGCTTTCTTTGCAATGCCATTCTGCTCTGGTTCTGCATTACCCTTTTATTAAAATACCTGTTTCAATAGGCACTAGTTTGAAAAAAAGTTTATAAATGCAAGTGCTTTCTTAAAATAATGTATTCTAAATGTGTATTGTGATGATTCCATCAGCCAGATGCTGCATTGTTATATTTAATGTAATTTGAAATTATTTACACATGAAAAGGTTCTGATGATAGTATTCCAGAATTCCCAGGTAACGAGAGATGTAAAGAATATACATGTTTGCCATTTTGTGCAATTCATCATGATGCTAGAAAAAAAAGTGGGTTGCACTAAATTAATTTTACAAGCCTCACTCTGTAGTTCTGTGGAGCTGGAGGCCCGTAAGCCAAGTTGGTACTGCAGGTGTGAAAAATTAAAGCTGCACCTAGACCAGGGGTAGGCAACCTTGGCTCTTTTATGACTCGTGGACTTCAACTCCCAGAATTCTTGAGCCAGCCACGCTGAGGGAAAAGGGAGAGGTTTCCAAGCTGAGCCATGCTGGCTCAGGAATTCTGGGAGTTGAAGTCCATGAGTTATAAAAAAGCCAAGGTTGCCTACCTCTGAGGAAAAACTGCCACAATATGCAAGAGATCTGGATACCTGAAGCATAAACTATTTCTATTACTTTCAGTAGGAAAGCCACATTAACTGTCAATCTACTTTCCTTTTCATTCCCTGTTCTTAGGTTAAAGGTAAAGGTTCCCCCGCACATGCGTGCTAGTCGTTTCCAACTCTAGGGGCCGGTGCTCATCTCCGTTTCAAAGCCGGAGAGCCAGCGCTTGTCCGAGGACGTCTCCGTGGTCATGTGGCCGGCATGACTAGATGCCAAAGGCGCACGGAACGCTGTTACCTTCCCACCGTAGTGGTCCCTATTTTTCTACTTGCATTTTTACGTCCTTTCGAACTGCTAGGTTGGCAGAAGCTGGGACGAGTAACAGGCACTCACTCTGTTATGCGGCACTCGGGATTCAACCCGCCACACTGCTGACCTTCTGATCGACAAGCTCAGCATCCTAACCCACTGAGTCATGAACAATTTCAGTTGAACTGAATAAATGGGGAATTGTCCCTTTCACATTGAGAAATTGGTGTTTCTCCAATAACCTTGATGAAATGCTGATGCACAAGTTCACCGCACAAGGACATTGGCCAGTCTCACCAACACTGACAGGGCAAACTATTAGACCGGAGAGCAAACCCCACCACTTACTGTACTGGCGCTGATGATGTTCCCTAGTTGGGTAATGAAATATCTACAAGAAAACTGCCAAACTCAGAGAGAACCAAGCACCCCTTTTCAAACCTGAGCTACTAATATTCTCCTCTATCAGTTTAGTCAAAAAAGAAGTAAGGATTAAATATGAATGTAAACCAACTGATATACTAAAAATGATCAGTTCCACAGATTGCTCTTATTCTGTAAAATGTGTTACGTTTTGGGCACTCTGTTGTAAAGGCACCAAGTTATCTGTAGCAGCTTTTCTAGTCTGAAATGAAAAATGCTGTTTGATATACACAAATATGAATACGATCCATTCCGTAGCTTTACTGTTGTTTTATTCTTTTAAAGAACTTTCATGGCATCCTATCTCACACGGTGATCACAGCAACCAATAAAAATAACAGCATAACCCATTGCTCCCTTCTCAACAAGAGGCCTGAACTCTCCACTTGTTAACCCCCTGACTCAGCCCTCTCCTAGCCCAATGCTGAGGGGAGGGGGAATGTTTCACTGTCTTCTGGGATCCCCTAAACCTCAGGTGGGAGTTTATTCCAAAGGGACGGGGGTGGGGGTGGGGCTACAGAGAAGGCACACTTCTGGGGTCCCACTAGGTGACACCATTTGGGGGAGAGGGCCTGGAGTGCACCCACCCTATCTAATCTAGTGGGATGGGCACAGAGCCTTAAGGAGAGCACAAATAATTCAGCGACTTGAATTGCAACCAGAAAGCAACCTTTGCCACAGTGGTGTAACACGAAGTATGGAGCACACAAAACTGCCCCCACTGCATTCTGGACCAGGTGCAGCTTCTGGGTGGCTTTCAAGGGTGGCCCCCACATGGGAGCACACTGTAGGAATACAGTCAGGATGAGACTGAGAACAACCCCCCCCCAATCCAGAAATGGGCAACTGGTGCCCGAGATGGATTTATGCAAGGGATCCCTCCAGCCACGGATGCTCCTTCCTCTTCCAGGAGGAGCTGAGAGTCCAGGACCCCCAAATGAAGCAATAGCTCTGTCTGGGGGGACCTGCCCAGATTAAAAACTGTCCTGTCTCCTCCTGACCCTGGAGGGGAGGTTAAAAACCCAGTACCCCTCTGTCTCTGCCAGGGTTGAGTTGCATCCCGTCTCTCCCCCGTCCAGGCCCATCCTTACAACCTCCAGGCACTGGGCGAGCACCGGAGCAAAATCGCCAGCTCAGCCCAGGGTGGAGATGTACCTCATTAGTGAAGCCCTGTCTATTTTGTAGTTTATACGGACATTTGAAATGCATATTAGGAATATCGCTTCATTAAAACAAGTCAGTTCAGTTTAAAATACCGATACCCCAATTCAACGATTCAAATTAATTGGAGAAAAAAAGTATTTCTAAATCACCGAATTGGTTAGGAGACCTCTGTTGTGACACCAGATTTGATGTGACTTACTAATGGAGTTTGGGAAGTCCATTCAATAAAATCTAGTTTCCAGTTCAATGTTTCGTACAGCCTGGTACCTACACAGAGGGGGGGTGTTGCTATGTGCCTTCTTGCTGTGGCGGGGGGGCAGGGGGAAGAAGTTAGGTTAGATCTCAAACTTAAAAAAAAAACCTACCTTGGCTGTAGTTCAGAAGCAAATGGAAATAATATCAAATTACTGATAGCTTCCAACCTTTTACCAATATGAACCATTCTAATGGGCATTCTGCTTATTATGAATTTTCTACATTTATGAGAAGTACTTTATGGTTAAGAACAGACCTAGAAGGGACAAAACTCAGAAATGATAAAACTGGCAGGACTTTCTCTTTAATATACCTATCGTATTCACACACATGGCTAATTTTAATTTCTGTTTTGTAGGCCTGCATCATTACACCAAGAGTTATTAAATGATCTTCACAGGATGAATCTGGGATAACCTGTTATCCTTCTTGGTAGAATTGGGCTCAATTCAGGAAAATTATACAGTAAAGTTTTGCGCTTGCTGATGTGCTAATTGCAACAAAGGCACCTTCTTGTTGCTTCTGCAGATAATGGTCTGCTGCATTGCTCAAATAATTTTGCTTTTTCAGCTTTTATTCATGATCACCTTTCTCCCACTCCCCAATCCTCCTGTGCCTTCGTATATGCAAACCAAGCAAGAATTAGAAACATGCTTTTTGTAAGTGAAAACTGGAAAAATTTCTAGAATTTAGAAAAAGGCTGTGGGATATGCCACGTGAAAATCAACTTTAGCTATGTTTGAAATAAAAAAGGAACAATACAATTTACTGTTGCTTTGCTTTTCAAAACATCAGCATTCTGAACTCACTTAAATACCCCCAAATACAGTAAAATATACAGTGCAAGCCTGTCCATGATTAATTGGACTAAATGCTGAATATGAAGATTGTCAGATTGTCTTTCAGTTGAAGCTGGATTCATAAATGATACAGTTAAAATTCAACAATTACGGTAAGTAGGTTTCTTTTTTTAAAAAAATGCATCTAAATAGACATCAAGTATATAACTTACTAAAAGCATTTTAGCTCATTTCCAGTCTCAACATCCCCATTTTTTGGTTGGGTCCAAACACCACAAAGGTCTCCTGAATGGATTTATTTCGGGCGGGGGGAGGGGGTTTGCATGATATTATGGGTTCTCCCCCATCAGGAGTTAGCTTGGGTGTGCCTGGGAACTCGGTAATGCTCTGATTTGATCCGTGCTTTTTTTTCTTGTGGATTGGCGTACTTCCACTTAGATGGAGTCATTTTCAGCTTTTTCCTCTTCTTATCTGTGCACCAGACTTTTTCACAATATTCCTCCACTCTCTGAAAATTGCTGTAGCCGATCAGTTGCAGGAACTCCTTGTACCATGGTTTTGATCCATGGGAGATGCTGCTCTGTGCAGGGCAGGGCATTTTCTGAGCTAGATCTTCTTCGTAGTCCCTGTTGAACATGTAATCTACACGTTCCTCTTCCACAACGTCCAGGGTGATTTTTCTCACCGTGTGAACGATGCTGTGTTCCACCGTCTGACAAAAATACGTTCCAGCATCCATCCGGTGCAGTCTTAAAAACAACAGGCCAATGTCCATTTTAAGAATCCTCTCATCAGCCTTTACCTGTGTGCAGGTCAAAGAGGACACTGTTTCATCCATAGGAACGTTACAAAAAAAAATCAGACTAATGAAACTAAGACTGACTAGCAATAAATGACTAAAGTGAGAAATACATTGACATTTCTGATACAACTGCAGACATGTGTAACTGAATTGGGTTTAGGGGAAGAGTCTAATGAATGTATCAGTAAAGTTTAGAAAATTTTGAATAAGATTCAGGGGTGTTAAATTCAAAGCACAATGTACCCCAAAGTTAAGTTTTTTAAGGCATCACTAGTTTTACTTTACTTTTACTTATTTATAGTTCTTTTCTGAATACCCTTTTGGTCTAGAAGAGGGGTGTCAAACTGCCAGTCTGCGGGCCAGATGCATCATGGCGAAACCGTACCCACCCCATTGCCGGCAATGGCAAAAAAGAGCAGAGACATCACCCTGTCAACAAAAGTGCGTATAGTCAAGGCTATGGTCTTCCCAGTTGCAATGTATGGCAGTGAAAGCTGGACCATAAGAAAGGCTGAGTGCCAAAGAATTGAGGCCTTTGAACTATAGTGCTGGAGAAGACTCCTGCGAGTCCCTTGGACTGCAAGGCGATCAAACCGGTCAGTCCTAGAGGAGATCAACCCTGACTGCTCTTTAGAAGGCCAGATCCTGAAGTTGAAACTCAAATACTCTGGCCACCTAATGAGAAGAAAGGACTCACTGGAGAAGAGCCTAATGCTGGGAAAGGTTGAGGGCAAAAGAAGAAGGGGACGACAGAGAATGAGGTGGCTGGATGGAGTCACTGAAGCAGTTGGTGTGAGCTTAAATGGACTCCAGAAGATGGTAGAGGACTGGAAGGCCTGGAGGAACATTGTCCATGGGGTCTCGATGGGTTGGACACGACTTCACAACTAACAACAACACGTCGCGACATGTCATGTGACATTGCAAGTTTGACACCCCTGGTTTAGAAGTTGCCCTCAACATGGAAAAAAGAAAAAAAAGAATTTAACTTCCTTGTGTAAAGTAGCCACAGCAGACCGGAGACTTAGCAGCACCAATTCTCCAGAACGGCTGAGGAGTTGAATGAACTTTGTTCCATTCAGAACACGTCACGCATATGTTGCTGTTTATGTTCAATTAGCCATGTTGAACAATGCTCAAACTATTTGAGGAGGAATATTAGTGGAAGTGCGAAAGGCGTAATCACAAACTCAGAAGGACTAATGGAACATACACAATGCTTTGATAACAATATTTCATGAAATAGAAGCAGTGCTTGATGTGGTGTGTGTGTGTCTGTGTGTTTGTGTCTTCCAGCCATGACTCTTTCTGAGCTGAACCTGACAAAACACTGAACGTTTCAAAGGGCAAAACGAGACTGGTTTTCATAGATGAGCACAGGAGCAGCACCTGTTGGGAACACCTGAAGCCACTGGATCTCCCAGCTAGAACGATGAGGAAGATGGGCGCCCTCTGCATCTCTACCCCTGTACCTACAAATCACACGTTGCCCTTTGACACCGGGTGAACTACACAGCCTTAGGAAAACCCCATGGAATCAAGAGCAGGGCCAGGGCAATGGTAATCCCAAGTACCTCTTCCTTTCGGGCTTCGTGAGCTCTCTGCACAAACCAGATCACTTTGGCTTGCAAGGTCCTCGGGATACACTCAAGGAGAGTGCTGTTGTGCTCTATGCCGTACGCCAGCCGCTCCTCCGTCTTGCCCAGGGCGTCTCCTGCAGACAGCAAAAGACACACGTCAACACCCCTTTGCCCCTGTTGTGATTCAGTATCAGCCTGTGCTCCCAGCAGCTGAGTCCGATGAATCTGAGGAGGAGGGGTTTGGAGAGCCTTTGGTGTCAGAGGGAGGCTTTGTTGCATTGCAGGACTCTCAGCCTGGCCCCTCGTCATTTTCCTCATGAGGCTCAACTGTGTGAGCACGAGGTGTCGGACTTAGATGAGTCACAGCTGAATCTGTTCAGAGATGCTAGAAGCAGAAGGCAATCCAGCAGAGCAGAGCAGAGAAATTCAATGAGGCAACTCAGTGAGAGGAGGAGAAGGCAGTGAGAAGCCACACCTTGGGACTGATAATAAAAGGGGAAGGTATGGGCGGGGCTGGTTGCTGAAGGCAACCATTTGGAGACATTCTAAGGGAATCCTGGTCTGTTCTTGCTACTTCTGTTTAACTCGTTTGTTGACTCTTGTTTGATATTTTGATTCATTTATTGAAGGAAATATTCTGTTGCTTTTTTGTTTGAACTGTAAATAAATTTGGGTTGGGTTTTTCTAGCCTATTGACTGTAAAAAGGAAAAAGGGGTTGTCCCTGACACACAAACAGGGCCGGTCGCAGGCTGGAACAGAACAGCCCCTTGCACCGACTTCTAAAAAGAAACTGAGGCTTGCTTTTAATGTGCCAAGTTGAGCGTCTCTTTCATCGGGTAGCAACTAAGCATCCAACAGGGAGGACCTTCCCCCTACAGCCTACTTTAGGAGCAGTCACCAATATAGGAAATATTCCGCTGGTTTTCTTATGTAAACAGGGAGCACATCCGCACAGCTGCTTTGCCACGCTTACCTCCAATCACAGAATTAACAGAAAATTCTATCAGTAGTCAAAGCACCCCCCACACACATAACATCTGAATTGGAGCCAAGTTACAATCTGTACAGCTCCTCCATTCAATAATGTAAGAGGAGGCATTGGTTTCCCCTGCCTGGGATTTGAACACAAAGTAGGAAAATGTACCCCAATTACAGTACGTGGTTCTACGATCTGCCTGCCTCCTCCGATCCACCCAAAATGCTTCACACGATCTTGATACCCTTCCTCCACTGACCCGACCTAGGGCTGCCTTCACCCCGCTTAGGGCAGCCCCTCAGCCTGTTGCAAAGTCCCAGCCGCACAATCTTTCCCACAGAAAAAACAAAAAACCCAGCAATAATTACCTAGCAATGGCTGGCCGAAGCACTGCTGAGCTGCATTTCCATGACGGATATCTTGTCTACGGAAGCGCCTGAGCAAAAATGAAAAACAATTTGCGAGCAGCTAAAAACTCATGGTTGTGACTGCAAAAGGCAGAAGCCTCTATCAGGAAACGGAGGTTTTACAAGTCAGAGGGATGGTAGTAGGCTGCGTCCCCTTAGAGGTGACCAAGGAAGCTTCACTCCCAAGAGATAAAATGGGGATGTATCGGAGTTATCTGGGCACACCTCAGTGAATTATGCACCTTGCCGAGGCCATAATGTTACCATTGTTTAGTTATTTGTCACATCAGTCTTACAGCAGTGCAAGTATTAAATACTTCAGCAGACTGACTCTCCGGCAGAAATAGGTGGGAAAACTGCACATTTGTGGATGGGACCAGATTTTTCTCGCTGTGGTGCAGAGATGCCTGGAGCCTCTGAAAGAGAAACTGCCTTTGCTTTGCTTTCTTCTCCTGTCCAATGTAGCCCATGCTGCACTGCCGAAATCAACTCAAGTGAATCAATGCACGTTACCAGCGTGATTCTTTTTCCCTCTCTCCTTCAAATAGGGTTTATCATTTGCTCCCGAAACACTTCAACACAAGTGAAAAAAGTTGCCTGACCTCCTTCTGCCTTTTTCTCTTTAGTAATGTTTGGATATAACACTAATAATAAAAAATAATGGCTAAGTCTTCAGTCCAGTGTTCCTTTATTTTTATTTTTTTAAAAGTACATTTCTGAAAAAAACAGATGCTCAGTCTGCATTCACAGCATCTGGTTAATTGGAATTACGATTCTGATGGTTTATCACTTTGTACAAACTTGGTTAATATGTGCTCCCATGTGTTGTGGATTTGGAAAATAGGTTAATTCAGTTAACCAGGACACCCGTTTCATGACCACAGCCTTTCAGCAGAAAGGGTGTCACCACAGGATTGTCCAGTTTGAGCACTAACAACTTCAGAACTGACTGAGAAGCCAATTTCAACTCAAAGCAGCTGCTCCGTGCTTAAAATTTGTGTTTGGAATCAGTTCAAATGCAGAATTTTTTGCAAATCGCATGCCATTTCGTAGGCAAAGTAAGATTTTTACCATTTCCCCCCCCCCCCAATATTTTATTAATTTTTATCATTACAAATCCTTAATATTTTATCAGAAAACATATTGTCTGGGTTTTAATATTTAGCTTACTAATACATGTTAAACCCCATTCTCTCTACCTCCTTTTTTCTAGCTGTTGATAAAATTTATCTCATGTTCTAAAGCAGGGGTAGGCAACCTTGGCTCTTTTATGACTCGTGGACTTCAACTCCCAGAATTCCTGAGCCAGCCACGCCTGGATTTTCAGTGTCAAACTGTCCGTTTCTGCCCAGTCTGAAATTTTCTTAATTATCTCTTCCTCCGCTGGTAGTTCTTCATCTTTCCAATGTTGAAGCAAATACAATTCTCGCTCCAGTTAACACATGTAACATTAAGTAAACACCTTCCTTCTGGTAATTTCCTACAATTATACCTAACAAAAAATAATTCTGGCTTGAAATCTACATGGATTTTTTTTTGGTCATTTTCTCTAACCATACATATGCATTCTTGACCAAAATCTTTTGGCTTTATAAGATTCTTACCTTTTTGTCTGTGTTCCTGTTGGATAGTATCTGGAACAGGAGATCCCATCCCAGGCGCAGTAAGGATCTCTCGCCAGGCAGCAATCAGTGCAGGCTGACCCATACATGTCACACTGGTGGAACTTCACCTGTGCAACGGCAGACTCAGACCCAACGTAAATTTGTTGCTGTAAGGAAAGCACAACGATCGTTAGCACATCTTCAGTGAGTCTCCTTCGTATTGACGATCCACGGCTTCAAAAGAAAGCACCAGGAGAAGGTATATTACGAACATGGAGTGGGGAAAAAAAGCCACTTCCTACATTTGTTACGGCTGACGGAACGTGATCAAGAAATACCACAGAATCAAGCATGGCCACCCTCACTTAGCTTTGAAGCAAAGAAAGAGGAAGGGTGATCCACTTCTTATGTTTTATCCTTGCAACAGCCTCGAAACGTGGACAGCCAGCTTCCTTATATGTGTCCCTTTTGTAGAAGAGGATGAAAGAGCATTCGGCCGAACGGAGATCTCAGCCAGCCTCCTTCGGCCTGGCTCCCTCGTTTTACCAACCTTCATGCTTCTGTAACGAAGCTGTAACCTTATTGCAGGTTATAATGAATTAAAGGGACGGTTGCTGGAATTGGGTATGTCTAGAGAAGGGCGAGGGGGGACAGGATAGCAGTCTTCCAGTATCTCAGGGGCTGCCCCAAAGAAGAGGGAGTCAAGCTATTCTTTAAAGTGCCCGAAGGCAGGACAAGAAGCAACAGATGGAGACTAACCAAGGAGAGAAGCAACCTAGAACTAAGGAGAAACTTCCCGACAGTTAGAACAATTAATCAGTGGAACAACCTGCCTCCAGAAGCTGTGAATGCTCCAACACTGGAAGTTTTTAAGAAGAGACTGGACAGCCACTTGTCCGAAATGGTATAGGGTTTCGTGCCTGAGCAGAGGGTTGGACTAGATGACCTCCAAGCTCCCTTCTAACATCATCATCATCATCATCATCATCATCATCATCATATTATTATTATTATTATTATTATTATTATTATTATTATTATTATTATTATTATTATTATTATTATTAAACTCTTATTCATAAAACATGAGACTCACTCAACTGAACACTCAAATTGACTGGCACTAATGGTTGACACGGGTTGCTGCCAGCATCCTAGGTATCAACCAGGTATTATTATTATTATTATTATTATTATTATTATTATTATTATTATTATTATTATTATTATTATTATTATCTCATTTATGGTATGTGGTGAACCATGGGCACTTTTTGATTTGATGTGACGTGGCAAAAGATAATAAAATTCTGGACAAAATTCGCTAAACAAGGTTGAGCTGGCATTCTTTCTTTGTGAGGCAAACAGCTTACTGTCAGGGGAATCAAACTGTTCACTGATGTCTTCACTGCTCAGGAAAATAAAAATCAAACTGAATTTGATACTAAATGGCTTAAGATGCCTTAAAGTATTTGGTTTCTTAGGAGATCCATGCTTTATTTATCAATAACGGCAGCAAGATCTCATTTCACATTTTATGAATTGGGAAAAAAGGGATTGGTTATGTAACCATTGAAGGAAATTTGACACAGCTTGCATATGCACACACATCTACTGTATGTGTACACACACACAGAAACAAACACAGTGAGAGAGGCAAGTATACTATATCTGAACACTTCTCAGGGAGATAGAGCTATACATTAATATTTAACATTCTAGACCAGGGGTCGGCAACCTAAAAAAGAAAAAGAGCCACTGGGAACCGGTTCCATCACAAATTAAAAAAAGAGGGAGCCGCGTGCGTGTGTCCATGCACGCGCATGCGCAAAAAGGTTTTTTGCGCATGCGCGGACGCACGCAGCTGCCATTTTTTTAAAAATGAGATGGAACCGGTTCCCGGTTGCCCGATGGCGACGGCCCGTCTGCAATGCTGCCGCTTTCGGCAGCTTTGCAGACGGGCCGTGGCAGCTTGCTCAAAGAGCGGCGCCCCTGCCCATTCCGAGAGGTGCGCGCGCACCTCTCCGAACGACCGGAGGTGCGCGCGTACCTCCGTGCGAATGGGCAGCGGTGCCGCTCTTTCAGGAAGCCCGCCGCGGCCCGTCTGTGAAGCTGCCGAAAGCGGCAGCTTAGCAGACGGGCCGCGGCAGCTTCCGCAAAGAGCGGCGCCCCTGCCCATTCCAAGAGGTGCGCGCGCACCTCTCCGAACGACCGGAGGTGCGCGCGTACCTCCGCGCGAATGGGCAGCGGTGCCGCTCTTTCAGGAAGCCCGCCGTGGCCCGTCTGTGAAGCTGCCGAAAGCGGCAGCTTAGCAGACGGGCCGCGGCAGCTTCCGCAAAGAGCGGCGCCCCTGCCCATTCCAAGAGGTGCGCGCGCACCTCTCCGAACGACCGGAGTTGCGCGCGCACCTCCCCAAACCTTTGGGGAGGTGCGCGCGTACCTCCGTGCGAAGGGGCAGTGGCGCCGCTCTTTGAGGAAGCTGCCGAAAGCGGCAGCTTCCTGAAAGAGCGGCACCGCTGCCCGTTCGCGCGGAGGTACGCGCGCACCTCTGGTCGTTCGGAGAGGTGCGGGCGCACCTCTCGGAATGGGCAGGGGCGCCGCTCTTTGCGGAAGCTGCCGCGGCCCGTCTGCTAAGCTGCCGCTTTCGGCAGCTTCACAGACGGGCCGCGGCGGGCTTCCTGAAAGAGCGGCACCGCTGCCCATTCGCGCAGAGGTACGCGTGCACTCTCCAAAGGTTTGGGGAGGTGCGCGTGCACCTCTCCAAACGGGCGGTGCCACTCTCCATTTGGAGAGGTGCGCGTGCACCACTGCCCGTTGGAAGAGGTGCACGCGCACCGGGCGGCTGGGAGCCGCAGGTTGCCGACCTGTGTTCTAGACCATGAAAATTCATTTTATATGGCATATTTTATGGCATACGGTAGCAGACGTCTCTTGAAGCAGAAGGAAAATGAACAAAGATAAGAAAACTGCAAATCTGACCTTTCAAAGGATAACAGAAGGAACCTTCAATTTCACATAAGGGCATTAAACTGAATATTATTTGACTGAATTAAACTGATCTATATAAACCAGTTATACATAAAAATACTATTACTACTAGGTAGGTATTTCTAAGGCTTTGTTTTTGGTGCCTTTTAAGTTAGTCTTGACTCTTTGCAATTGTCTGGACAAATTCCTAATGTTTTCTTGGAAAGATTTTCCACAAGTCATTAACTCTTGCCTACTTTCTAGGGTTGAGAGAGAGTGACTGGCCCAAGGTCACCCAGTTGGCTTGGCGCCCAAGATGGGACTAGAACTCACAGTCTTTGTGGAAAGATTATGGGCTGGTTGAATTTCTGTTCGATGAATCGAGATAGAAAATAAAGTTCTAGGACATACTACGCCCTCGATAGATGCATCAGGTATCTTTTGGGATATCTCTACCTATATTGGGGATCTGCACCTGTGGAATGTTTTCGTGGTTGCTTCATTTTCTTAAAGCCAAGGGCTGACCTGAAAAATTAAAGCACCATGGGAGTCCCCTGGTTTGAAAAGCAATCCTCGCATAGGAGAACTCTACATCTCACAAGGCGAGGGGTTTTGAAATGGGCGCCTTTACATATTCTCTTTCTTGGGCTATGAAGCCTGATGGGGCCGTTGGGGAAAAAAATAACAGTTTAGAACAAAGATTTTAACTTTCAATGTCTACATATTGGACATGTTCATACTGCTAAGAAGAGTGAAATAGTTTTCTTAAAAAAGAATATAACACTTACTCTTTTGGAAGAAATTTCCAGAAAAATAATAGGAGTTGGCACCTGAAAGTGAAAACATTTTTCTTAATTAGGAAAAAAAGCCATCCATGCACTTATGATAGCTATAGGTTGGTGATCGGTCCATCCAAGAATTATACACTTTGTGCCAAGATTATTTAGTAATATGCTGCAAAGGTAGAGATTCCTTCTGTCTTTCAGCTGTTCTTCAGACCACCCAAAGCTCACTGTGGTGAGCAGGAAGCGGCTTTATCCATATTCAACATATTGTCTATGGCAGGGCTTTTCAACCTTTTCACCCGCTGTACCACTTTTAGGACATGGCAACATCCGAGTACCACCAGTCGCCTAGCAAGGTATCAAAAACTTGATGACCAAAAAAAAAAAAAGGAAAAAAGTGATGAAGTACAGGTAGTCCTCGACTTACAACAGTTCGCTTAGTGACTGTTCAAAGTTACAATGGCACTGAAAAAAGTGCCCCCCAAGCCACAGCCGAGCAAGACACCTGCCTGCCTGCCCGGCGGCACTCTTCCTCCTGTCCGAGGTTTTCATTGTTATGAGCATTTCTGTTGAGGATTGGCAGTGGGGGTGGGGTGGAGGGGTGTTTGGTTTTTATTCCCCCTCCCCTCTGCTGGGTGGTTGCAGCAGGTTTTGGTCACTTCACATGACCCTGGGACACTGTGACCGTCATAAATATGAATCAGTTGCCAAGCATCTGAATGTAAATCACAAGACCCTGGAGATGCTGCAACATTCCAGCTGGTCGGCGCTTCTTCTGGGCTCAGCAGAAGCGCCAGGTTCAGCGCTGAGCTCCAGCTGGAGCCTGGCGCTGAACCTGGTGCTTCCGCTGAACCCTGACAGCCCTGCAGCTCCACCGCTCAGGCTTATGCGGTGCTGCCACCGGTTCAGCTCATTCCCCTCCCCCACTACCACTTTTCTAGGATGGCCGCGTACCACCTGCCAGGTGCCAATGTACCACAGGTGGTACCCGTACCACTGGTTGAAAAGCCTTGGTCTATGGAGATTCTCAGTCTTCCAGGTCATGGTTGTCCAAAAGGTGCTTTTTCACGAGGCAACTGGACTTTCTTGTTTTTCTTTGAAGATGTTTCACTTCTCATCCAAGGAGCTTCTGTAGCTTTGCCTGGGGAATGGAAGGATTTATATTCCTTCCAGACAGGTGGTCTTTTGCATTCTTTTAAAGAGTTGTTGAGACCACTTGGAGCTTTATCTGTATCCTTAAGTTCACCTGAGTGTTGCCAATGGGTGTGGAGCCTCCTTGGTACTGATGAAAGGACTCTATTGTAGACTGTTGTATCCCTCCCCCTCTGTTGAGAGAGGGCTATTCAACTTTGACATAGATGGCCCCTTTGACCCCTCTTCCAAACCAGCGGTCCTCTCTATCCAAATTGTGGACTTTTCTGTCTTCAAAAGAGTGGTCTTTGTCTTTTAAATGCAGATGGACTGCTGAATACATTAAGGAAGAAGCTTGTCCACCCCAAGGATGAAACACCCAGACACAAAGCAACGTGGTATAGGCAGTACAAGGCAGTGAGCCTTGTGCAGATCTGTACTTTGGGGGAACAAAGCAACCACTTCATAAACGCATGGCACAATATAGGAGAACAAACCTATGAGGACAAGATTCAGCAGTCCAGCTGCATTTGAAAGATAAAGGCCACTCTTTTGATGACAGCAAAGTCCACATTTTGGACAGAGGACCGCTGCACCCAGGTGTAATATGTTCCTGATGACAAGTGCTGGCTAAAAGGATGCTACATTTGTACCAGTTGCAATTTCTGGGTGTTATTTATTCTTGAGGCTGCCCGACTGCCACGGCTCTGGCAGTTTACAAATTAGAAATACACAGAATAAAGCACACAACTGACCAGGAGAGCAGAACACCATCTACTGACCACCCACAACCAAATGGGGCACCTCAAGGGCTGAGAGGAGAGCCAGGGGAGCTGCACAAGCCTCTGGGGAGAACATCAATAAGGAGAGCCAGGACTTTGCACAGAGGAGGCCCCCTTGCTGGGTCCTGCAAGATGACAGGGCATAATTGGTGGAATCTGGGATGGGATTCGTAGGCCGGACCATATTGGGTTGGCAGTAGCCACCATTCCTTCAGAGAGCCAGGTAATAACCAGGACCCAGATTTTCACCTGGAAGCCAGGTTAAAAATAGTACAGCTCACAAAGCAATGGGGCCACATGCAAACAATGTGACACCCTCTTCACCGCCCATGCTACTGCATTCTGGGCAGGCTGTCGTTTCTGAATAGTGTTGAGGGCGGTGGAGAAAGGTTCAGTCTGGTTTAAAAGCCCGGTGTAGTAGGCTCACTTACTTTGAACACTTGCAGCTCTTCAAGAATCACTTCCTCCATAGATTCTGTGTCTTGGTTGTAAATTGTGATAACTTTCAAGACAATCCCATTATCTGTAGGTGAATATGACAGGATGTCTATCAGATAACTAGGAACTGGTTAAAAAAAACATGTCATCCAGTTAAGATAAAAATGTTTGAAACTAACATGCCAAAATTTAAATCTGCAAGTTATTCAAAAATAAGTATATATAAATTTAAATCATCAGAACAAGGAACCACATGTAGATAATTTCAAATGTCTGAAGTTTAACAACAACTTAATGCAATGGAATGGAATAGAATAGAACAGAACAGAACAGAACAGAATAGAATATAGAGGAATGGAATGGAATGGAATGGAATGGAATGGAATGGAATGGAATGGAATAGAATAGAATAGAATAGAATAGAATAGAATAGAATAGAATGTGGAATGGAATGAAATGGGATGGAATGGAATGGAAGGAAAGGGAAGGGAAGGGAAGGGAAGGGAAGGGAAGAGAAGAGAAGAGAAGAGAAGAGAAGAGAAGAGAATATGGAATAGAATAGAATAGAATAGAATAGAATAGAATAGAATAGAATAGAATAGAATAGAATAGAATAGAATAGAATAGAATAGAATTAGAATAGAATAGAATAGAATAGAATAGAATGTGGAATGGAATGAAATGGGATGGAATGGAAGGGAAGGAAAGGAAAGGAAAGGAAAGGGAAGGGAAGGGAAGGGAAGGGAAGAGAAGAGAAGAGAAGAGAAGAGAAGAGAAGAGAATATGGAATAGAATAGAATAGAATAGAATAGAATAGAATAGAATAGAATAGAATAGAATAGAATAGAATAGAATAGAATAGAATAGAATAGAATTAGAATAGAATAGAATAGAATAGAATGTGGAATGGAATGAAATGGGATGGAATGGAAGGGAAGGAAAGGAAAGGGAAGGGAAGGGAAGGGAAGGGAAGGGAAGGGAAGGGAAGAGAAGAGAAGAGAAGAGAAGAGAAGAGAAGAGAAGAGAAGAGAAGAGAAGAGAAGAGAATATGGAATAGAATAGAATAGAATAGAATAGAATAGAATAGAATAGAATAGAATAGAATAGAATAGAATAGAATAGAATAGAATAGAATAGAATAGAATATAGAGGAATGGAATGGAATGGAATGGAATAGAATAGAATAGAATAGAATAGAATAGAATAGAATAGAATAGAATAGAATAGAATAGAATAGAATAGAATAGAATAGAATGTGGAATGGAATGAAATGGGATGGAATGGAATGGAAGGAAAGGGAAGGGAAGGGAAGGGAAGGGAAGAGAAGAGAAGAGAAGAGAAGAGAAGAGAAGAGAAGAGAAGAGAAGAGAAGAGAATATGGAATAGAATAGAATAGAATAGAATAGAATAGAATAGAATAGAATAGAATAGAATAGAATAGAATAGAATAGAATTAGAATAGAATAGAATAGAATAGAATAGAATAGAATGTGGAATGGAATGAAATGGGATGGAATGGAAGGGAAGGGAAGGAAAGGAAAGGAAAGGGAAGGGAAGGGAAGGGAAGGGAAGGGAAGAGAAGAGAAGAGAAGAGAAGAGAAGAGAAGAGAATATGGAATAGAATAGAATAGAATAGAATAGAATAGAATAGAATAGAATAGAATAGAATAGAATAGAATAGAATATAGAGGAATGGAATGGAATGGAATGGAATGGAATAGGAATAGGAACAGAATAGAATATATTGGCCAAGTGTGATTAAACACACAAGGAATAAACAGCAGCATTTAGTTAAATTTTATCTCATTTTTTGTTGCAGAAAGCTCAGTTTCATATAAAAGAGCCAGCTTTTGGCGGGGTGGGTGGGGTGGGTGGGGGAAGACCCAAAACAAGGACCAAAGCAGCAGCAGGAGCTGCAGATGTGATGCACTTCAGAGTTGACTTAGAGGAAGGGCAATTTCTTCCCTGGAGCATCCAATTCTTCCTCGCTGAATCAGAAGAAAGTGCAGCTGCTTTCAGGGTCACTTTGCTTCCTTTAATCCCCGAAAGCAGCAGCGTCTTTAGGCTACCACAGAAGCCTCTACCTTTTTTCAGACTTTTTTTTTAATTTTTGCTAAGTTAAGAGCCAAGAGGTGCTGTGCACACGTGACCTTTAAACACGTCTTCCTAATTATTCATAAATTTTGAAGTATGCCCAATAACAACCAACAATTTTTTAAAAAAATATTAGCTCTGCAGATTCTTTTGTTTTAAAGTTGTGACTTTCAGGATGGAGGTCCAAAGAGGAACAACCTTTATTATTATTATTATTATTATTATTATTATTATTATTATTATTATTATTATTATTATTATTATTATTATTATTTATTTCTCCAAGCCATTTAACAGCCTAAAAACTATCACAGATTTGCTAGAACTTACCAGGAGGGAGGCTAACTTAGCTAGCCTAAGGTTGACCCCATGCAATTCCTGGCAGAGTGGACATTCAAATGTAATAATCATGTTATGAGATTTTTTTAAAAAAAATGAGGAAAATTACAGCTCCAAACTGGCAAGCCAGACCTAATAATCGTTTTAAATCTTCCAAGGTAGGAAAACAGGCTGTGGCAGACCAGGTCAGCTGTAGGCACCCTGTAGAGTGAAAACGAAGGAACAAGAACCTTACTTGGGTAGGAAGGGAAATGGTTATTCCTGTCCTCTGAATCAACAGAAAAAAAATCCTGCAGAGATTGCTGCTTCGTAGATCATACTTATAATACATTAATTCCTGGATTGTGCTAGCATGGCATAAACCTGTCCTTTGTGCCACTAGAGAGCTTTCAGTTGACTTTTGCAAAAGATGAGCTCTGGAAACCGCAAAGGCTTTCATACTCTTAAAATTCAAAAAGAGTCTCCCTTGAGCCTGCCTAGTTTTTTTCCAGGAAAACTCTACGCCGAGGCAATAATGATTTAGGAGGCTCCTGACCAACAGTAGGCCTGTGGAGAACTTCCCTTCCTCCAGCTTGGAACATCTAGGTCCTGTCTGCCAGTGCAGAAAGGTAGACTGGTGGGGTGGGGAAGATGGTGGGACAGAAGGGAAAGGAGAGAGTGGTCTACAGCAGGCGTAGGCAACCTTGGCTCTTTTATGACTCGTGGACTTCAGCTCCCAGAATTCCTGAGCCAGCCATGCTGAGGGAAAAGGGAGAGGTTTCCAAGCTGAGCCATGCTGGCTCAGGAATTCTGGGAGTTGAAGTCCACGAGTCATAAAAGAGCCAAGGTTGCCTACCCCTGGTCTACAGTGTCAGCAGTGTGCAGCAGCAACCAAAAATGATAATACAGTCTTGGGTTGTATAAAGACAGGCATAGAATCAAGATCACGTGAAGTACTAATAGCGCTTTACAAAGCCCTAGTAAGACCACACCTAGAATACTGCAGCCAATTCTGGTCACCATATCACAAAAAAATATGTCGAGAGTTTAGAAAAAGTTCAGAGAAGAGCAACTAAGATGATCAAAGGCTTGTGGAGGCTAAAACATACAAAGAACGGCTGCAGGATTTGGGTTTGGCTAGTCTAAAGAAAAGAAAAAAGAGGGGAGACATGACAGCAGCGTTCCGGTATCTGAGGGGCTGCCACAAGGCACAGAGGGCCAGGTTGTTCACCAGAGCACCAGAGGGAAGGAAGAGAAACATTGGTTGGAAAGTGGTCAAGGAGAGAAGCAACCTGGAATTAAGGAGAAACTTCCTGACAGGGAGGACAATCAACCAGTGGAACAGCCTATCCCCAGAAATCATGGGTGCCCCGTCACTTGGGATCTTTAAGAAGAGACTAGACAATCACCTGTCTGAAATGTTATAGGTTCTCCCGCTTAAGCGGGGGGCTGGACTAGAAGACCTCTAAGGTTCATTCTATTCTATTCTATTCTATTCTATTCTATTCTATTCTATTCTATTCTATTCTATTCTATTCTATTCTATTCTATTCTATTCTATTCTATTCTACTCTATTCTACTCTATTCTACTCTACTCTATTAGGACTGAAAGAATGTTGACCTCACTGCTCACCATGCATTAAGTCAGGATGCATTCGCTACTCAGTTATGAAGGACGAAAACAGGAGGAAATTGCTGGCTCGGAATAAGCGAGGTCAACATTAGGCATGAAGCAGTATGGATGGTTTAGGGCAGGCAGATGGCAAACGGAACTAGCCTGACACCCATGGGACAGGGGATAAATTTCATCCACTTTCCCTCCTTTTTCTCTTACCTGTTCCAATAAACAAGACGTCGTATTGGCCATCTTCTGCGTCTACTCTGTCTACTGCTATTTGTTTGAGTCTGTACTTTCCATCTGTCTTCACAAGAATTGGCCTTTTGTGCACTGGCTGGACAGTTTGATACATCAGTGGGTGGGTTCGAGCAAAGCGGATGGCCTCATCCGGATAGTCCTTGGTGCTCCCGTGCAGACCCCCGTTCACTTTGCTGGCACACTGGGAAACAAACACAAAGGAGCGAATGTGACAACATTGATGCTGCTCTCTGTTAGGTGCCTGCGATTAAGCAATTTTACGTATCACATCGAGGCATTAAAGGGAGGCACAGGCCAAATATGAATCACGTTCCTTTAATTTTTGCCGAACGGGATTGCAGCTCCTGTACTGCAGCCCTCCACGACCACAATCTTAAGGTTCATTGCTCTGTCAGTACCATCCTTCCCCTTTAAGATGTACTCAGTTGGACTGTCAAGGTTGGGAAAAGAGACAAAATATCATCTGTAATAATCACTGTATGCCACTGGGGATGATCTTATAAAAATGTAGCGTAAAGACCTGGTATGTTTTCCTACATATGGCCCTGGATACATGCATTTCTGTACATGAGTGGGATGGCATCCTCTTAGAAATTAGACTGACGCACAGCCTATGCTTTCTGAGGAACTTGTTGTTAGTTGCAAAGTCGTGTCCGACCCATCGAGACCCCATGGACAATGTTCCTCCAGGCTTTCCTGTCCTCTACCATCTTCTGGAATCCATTTAAGCTCACGCCTACTGCTTCAGTGACTCCATCCAGCCACCTCATTCTCTGTCGTCCCCTTCTTCTCTTGCCCTCACCCTTTCCCAGCATTAGGCTCTTCTCCAGTGAGTCCTTCCTTCTCATTAGGTGGCCAAAGTATTTGAGTTTCAACTTCAGGATCTGGCCTTCTAAAGAGCAGTCAGGGTTGATCTCCTCTAGGACTGACCAGTTTGATCACCTTGCAGTCCAAGGGACTCGCAGGAGTCTTCTCCAGCACCATAGTTCAAAGGCTTCAATTCTTTGGCACTCAGCCTTTCTTATGGTCCAACTTTCACTGGACCATAGGAACTATGGAGAGCCAAATTGTTTCAGGGGGCCACTGGGAGTGACAAGACCCTCAAGATGACTGAGGTTCTTTTGATGTTTTACATTTTTATGAAATTGATATTTTAATTGGCGCGCACTTGTCTTTCTTTGATACTCTTAACTGCTGCAGACCACTGGAAGTCTGTGGGCATGAATTTAATGAGTAAATAATAAACAAGCAAGCGAGCATACTTGACTAAAGCAAATCAGCTTACACTACAGTCTTTTATGTATCGACTCAAAAATAATTCGGGGGGGGGCTCACTCCCTGGTAAGCCTGTCTGTGTGCCAGCCTGATACCAGCTAAAATAAGCTCTCTTTTGAAAAAGGAAGCTTTTAACTCCTTCAGCAACCGGACAGGATAATGTGTTTTAAACTCATTCTGGATCCTTTAGTTCAAAAGTTGCTTCACGTTCTTTAATTGGAACCATTTAGCATTCTGCTAGAAACATCTGAGAAGTCCTTTACTTCTTCCACAGATCTTGAAAACAGTGTGGTTTTTCAGAAACATTTAAAGCCCAGCCATAGTAGCAGACTCTCCCCATTTAGATTGGATTTTTCAATCAATAAAGTGAAATCAAATACTCTTCATGTTTACTGGAAACATTCATTTTTAACTTGTGGCGAGACTATAATTGACAATCATAAATTCCAACGCTTGTCAAACGGGGCAGTGTTTATTTTCCTTTTCTTGGGACTTAGGTCTTCTGAACTATTTGCTCTGTGATGGTTTGAAAATTCATTTTCTCATCAGCCAGCAGCAGAATTTTCATCAGCTGCTTGTCATAAAAGGCAGAAGTTGTGGTTTTCAGCAGAAGTTCAAAGGCCTGGTTTTCTCCAGATCGACTCAGTTAGTGACAGTTGAGTGCCAAATTCTGCTGAAAAAGTCTGTCTCCAGCAAGATTTGAGAATGTAATACTGAGCTGGAGATGCGTGTGTGTGTGTGTGTGTGTGTGTGTGTGTGTGTGTGTGTCCAATGCCCTTTCTCTCTCTCCATTTCTTCATCTCTCTCCCTCTTTCTCTTTCCCATTGCTTTGTAATAGTTAAACTGGGAAAATGAGCAGGCAAACCAAAATTTAAATTTACAGCTGAGGTTTGTTGAATAAGAAGATATAATGCAGTTTCACACATCTTTTAAAATAAAATAAAAAATGAGCCAAAATTATGATTGTACAACTGGCCGCTGTGGCTTGTTCCTGCTGTAATAAACCTTGGTTTGCGAGGTCAGTGAAGATCTGCGCTGATCAGGATCAAGTTTTTTAAAACCCTGTTTACAAATCTCAGCCACCTCAGAGCAGGAAGCAAAGCACATACACAAGAGTACGGGCTGGAGGCTTCCATTCCTGCCTTTTAAAACAGAACCATCATAGCCCCACTCAAAGGCGAACCGGTTCACCCCCATTAAAGACCCCTTTAAACTCACTGATCCAGGCCTTGGGTAAGGCACTTTGCCTTCGTACACAGACCAGTGGTATTCAGGTCCTTCTCTGTGAGCATAGGGTCCATTGAAAGCCGCCCGAATACTCGCCATGTGATAGACGCAGACCGCATACCCGTGGAATATGTTGCTACAAATAAAAAAGGGTAGAAGTCCACAATTTGAAAGTTCTTCATCGAAAGCTCGTCCTCACGTCCCATTCTGCAGAACAGCGGCTTCAACCCTTGCTCCCCTCTCGCCATTCTCGAGTCTCTTTATGCCACTGACAACTTCCATTTGAGGATCTGCTCTTGCAGTACCCAGGTAGGACAACACTGTCACACCTGTTTTTGACCTCCCCTTGTGAACACCTTGCTCAGGGCTCAGGCCTTCTCAGAAGCAAAAGCTGCTGGGTGCCCTTCCCTCCCGATGTGTTCAGGGCTGCTTCTTGAAGACAGGGAAGCAGAGGAGATGGGTGTGTGTGAGGGGGTGTGTGCGAGGGGGTGTGTGTGTTGGGGGGCTTCAGTGTCAGAGAAGTGACAAAGGACAACGGTGGCCCTATTTCTAGATTTCTTGTGTCGGTGAGTGGTGCAGCCTTGATTGCTTCCTCAAGCAGTCGGCATTGAATTGACAGCCAACAATGCTGGGTAGCTATGAAAATTGTTCAAAAGAACGTGGTAATGCTTGTTTCTTTAGTGTTCCAAAATGGGTATTAATTTGCATTGCTGTTTTATTCTTAAAGAAGGAAGGGGGAAACAGAGCAGCAGGGCGAAAGGGGCAAAAACTGCTTTGAAGTACATCCTATCAAATTTATTTAGCCTAAAGTCAAATGGTACGAGGTATGAAAGGTAAGATCCAGACCAGGGCCGGCTGGGATCTGGGATCCATCTAGAGAGAAAATTCCATCTGGACCTCGTGACCCTCCAGAGCCCCATTCGGGAGACGGGATTCTTTGCATATGGATTCTAAGCAATTAACCCAACGACGACCATTTTATTGCCCAGGACTAAATTGCATCAGATCATTCTGATAACGTTTATCGCATCAGATCATTCTGATAATGTTATTACCTAACTGTCCTATTGATTTGCTAATAGGGCAAAGGGGGGGGGGGCTTGTGGCCTGTCCCTCAGGGTCTCTTATGATCTTCCCACATCATATCTGTATACCTTGTAGTGTTGAAGAGTCCAAATATCACCGGATTTTTGTTATCCCGAGTCTGGAGCAAAAATATGTCCTCTGCAAAAATGGAAACATGATGCAGTTTATCTTGCACTAAAATTAGATATTTTAATAATATACCTAAATAAATAGACGAATGGCTTGTTTATACTACCAAGCAAAGGAAATAATTTTGCTTAATTCTGTAGGGTTATTACTGACCCAGAGGGCCAATTTGTGTGTCATGCTATATCACAGTCTCCTGTCCTATTGGAACTGCAAAGAGAACTGAAAGATTTATTATAACAGTGGCTAATTAAAAACAGAAGTGAAAGCTTCCCGTCTCTTCTGTGCTACTGAACTGGAAGAAGAAGTAGAAGAAAAAAAATGCAAATTGAAACTGGTTGACACATTATTCTAAACCAGGGTTTATTTCAACCAGTATTTGTTGGAAAAGCCCCATTGGCCCCATTCACCCATAATGCTAAGCCAAAATCAAACAGCTGACATTATTTATTTTATTTTATTTTATTTTATTTTTATTCCATTTATGTCCCGCCCTTCTCCGAAGACTCAGGGTGGCTTACAAGCTTAGCAGTAGCCTATATTATATCCCAACATGTGAACCTTGCCACTATGGCTGCTGCAGGAAACCGTGATTTATTGCATTGACTGAACAACCATGACCTTCCTGTTGTGAAATATTTAAATACAGCTATGCAACTATTTTTCACTTCAAGCCCTTACGAGGGGTTCTGCCTTCAAACTCTTTGCAGCCACGTAACTCACCCAACTCGTCAAAATGCGTGTCAATGCCATTCATCCCGGGTACAGAACATGCCAGTCTGGCTTTGAGGAAAGTGGTCCACTTATTCACCAGCATCCTTTGTCCTCCCATGTCATTCTGAGAAGAAGACACAAGAAACTCCTTTCTCAGAGCCAGGCTAGACTCTGCTAAGCTGCATTCACACAACACGACTCAGCCCATCCATTTTCCGGCTTAGTGCAAAGCACCAGACCACAAACTAACACATACATACACAAAAGTTGGGGGGAAAAAACTTGTCAGTGTCTGGTATGACTGCATCCGTTAGTTCCTCAGAGGGTTTCCTACCTGGTCATAGCCCAATTGCGGTGGCCCTGTAGGAAAACGATTTGGACTGACTCATCGCGGTACTTTTATGTCCAGGAAAAGGAGTTCCTTGAAGAGGGTGCATGCTTGTGATGCTATAAAGCTAGAAAGGGAAGCCTCTACTCTCTTGTGTAGAGGCCCCATGGGCCACTCCTGAGCATCAGAGACTTAGCTGAGGAGAGGTAGGAGGTCGGGAGGGGAGGGGATGGGAAGCTGGTGGGCTCTGCTCTTCTGCTCAGCCCACCACAATGCAAAACGGTGCTCGTGTGTGCTTTGGAATTAAAATAAGGAGCAGACCAGACATTTACATTCAGTCCTACACAAAAGGGACTTCTTTCTCTTTCACCGGACTCCTTTTTATGTTGCCTTTCATGTTTCTTTCGATACCTCTCTCTCTCTGCAAGCCTAAGTGGGCTCAGCTAGAGTCACACCAAGATGGGTGGGTATAGGGGTGGCTGATATGGGGATTGGGGCTGGACTCACAATTCAAGCTTGGCTTGTGAGAGTGTGTGTCCTTATTTTATTCCAGCTTTCCTAAAACTGCCTCCTCCCGGCTCATGCCAGCAAACCTTCTGGGACTGATGCTCATCCGTTCGAGAACGAAGAAGCCCAACATATCTGATGGGTGTCAAGTTGGGAAAAGCTGAATTAAATATACAGAAGGAAAAGAGGTAGAAAAGCAGCGAATCGCCAGTAGATGGCAATAAAAGTGTTTCTTACCGCACAGACCCGGCCCACTCTGGCATAGAGAGCGTGAGCGCCTCTTTCTGCCTCTAAAGCTTTCTCGGTGAAGAAGAAATACACCTTGTTGTCCTCCCGGTCTTCGTTGTCAGGAATCACATGGGAACTAACAAATTTAGGTTCTTAAAGAGACAGTGAGATACGGAGATTGATGGAACTGCTTAACTCCCATGTCAGCAAACTTGCATTCAAGATATAAGGTTTGTAAAACATCAGAACCGCTTCTTTTGGATACGCAACCATTTTCCTGGACAGTGTTTCCAATTCAAAGCTCTTTTATTCTTGGGGCCTCCTCATGGATTCCTCTGCTGCAGAACTAGCTAACATTGCAGGGAAGAACGTTTGGCTCTGCGGACTATGGCAGGCTGTGACCAAGGGCATAACTTCTCGGCTAATCAAAATGTCGCAAAGCATAACTTCTATTTGCATTGCCCCACACGAGATTATGAACTTCTCTAAATTAACTTGTGTTATGGTCCATCTCCAGGATGATAACATAAAAGATTGACCCACCATGCTTTCTGGGATAAGACCTATGGTAAGACCTATGTAAGCTGAGGCTAGCATATATTGTTCTGAAAGAGCATTTTTGACGCTTCCTGGTAGCGACTGCTGTTTTTGTCCTCCTTGCCCTTATTGTTACTTACAGCCATTTTTACCTTTTAGCAGCCGATCGTCATCCGGCTCAGTCCGGATGTGAGCCATACGGCCCATCATGCGGAAGATGGCAGCGTCTCTCCCCCAGTAGTCACTGTAGAGTCCAGTGAAGAGTTCATTTCCTGAAGACCAAAGAGGCAAAGATAGTCAAGTCAACTCTCCAGCAAGTCCAACTCAATTCCTAATGACAGTATATGACCACAGCTGCGTAGTTTTCTTGGCTGCAGGATGGAAGTGACGTACCTCAGTGGAAGTGGTCCGTCAGGGTGTGCATTCTTGTGGCTTGCAGGGTTAGAAATCCTGAATCACAAACTGTGATTGTCAGCTCATTGGGTCAGGCTGGCCAAAATATGCCAAAACTGAGACATTCTCAGCTCTGCTCTGGGCCTGGGCAACGAGTTGAGTCCAGACCAGGCAGGGTAGAAGGAGGGTCGGGGAGTCCTATAGGCCTGACAAGAGTCACACAACACATCTCTCAGTGGTCCTCTGGCATCTGCAGATTCCCCTCGACCTTATTCTCCAACCCCAGACTCGCTCCTTCGTCAGAGCAGGCCACTCTGCAGATCCCTGGGACTGGAATCTCCTCTTTACCACAAAGACACATATGCCACCAAATGACTTCTGGAGCGTTGCACTTCAGTTGTATACCAGAATGGTCCAGCATCTTCAGACAACAAGAATTGTTGCATGCTGAAATCCAGGCTATCACAAAGGCTATCACAGCGTGTACTAATATTTTTCAGGTTCTCTTAACCCAGAACAGTAATCTTGTAATTCTTTACAGATGTGGAAAAGTCTGTTTGATTTTGATATAAATGTTGTATGCTATGAATTTAAAACAAATATTTAATATATAATAGTGTGATATTATACAGGCTAATATTCTACAAGGGACTAGAGATATGGCAGAGATTCAGTAACCTAATATTTAGACTTTATATTTTCCCTAACGTAAGCTAAGGGCAATTAGCTTTATATATCACTGATTCATTTCTTAAAATATAGTTACAGGTATCAGTGGAATCAAAACAACTTGCATATATTTACCACGAGATGGCAGCCAAGCCACAAAATAGTGGAAGAACATATTACACATACAAAAAAAGAATGGTCCTCTCACAATAATATATTTATTTTCTTCCTTTTTTAAACTTGAAAGAAAACAAATGCATTTTCTAATTTACATTTCACCATTAACACAAATACTTATATTATTTTGATTATTAGTGTATTTTCTCAAGGATTTACAATTTTTATTTGTCAAGGATGGATTTAATTTTTATTTATATTAATTTGAAAACAATTATGCTGTGATTTTAAATAATGACTTCAATAATATAAACTCTCTACCAGGTAGGCTCTGGAATCTGTTTCCAACAAGAGAGATGTTATTATTTCTTAGGTTTTGCTTAATAATGCTGACTAAATATTGATTTGAAACTCACGAGGCCCTGAAGCTAAGTCAAATATCAGCAGACAAAATAAATTTTAGCAGCTCATACTGATGTGGTACTTCATGGCAGAGTCTGCAAAATAATTATGTGATCACCTTCTCTAGTTTTCAGCTTTAGAAGACACAACCTTGACATCTACAGAAATACAGAAGTCGTTGTTGTGTGTGTGTTTGTGTAGCCTTATGAGCCAGATTGTTTAGCTGGCAGGACTCCAGTCATTGGACTCCCCCAGACTAGCTTTTCATGGTATTTGAAAATAGGCCCATATAAGAGGAGAAAGGGTTGGCCTCCTTAGGAGTCTGAAGCATCTCTCTACAACTAATGAAAGCAGCTGTGTCTTTCCGAGGCTTCCGCAGCAGATTCAGAAACTGCTTGTCATAATTTCAGTCTCCGAAAGAGCATTTCTTCTCTGTTCTAGAGTCTTACCTTGCAGTAGTGCTACCCAGACCTGTTTTTGGTTGGGGATGGGGAGCATCTTTGCAAAATAAAAATTATTGCATGCCTGTGATTTTACTGTCCTTATAGTTTGGAGGCTTCTTTATTTGACTTTCCTGGTCTTTCCTGCTGGCTGTGTCAACTCTCCATACCCCCCTCCCCTTTTGCGCACTTGAGCAACGGCTTCTTCAAAGGGCATAACAAGCAACCATCTTTATTCTGTCTTTTCTAAAAGATGCTACATTTATCCTTCTGGAGTGGGCAAACTCAAAGATAACAAACCAAACATCTATGGAAACTTTTCAATAATTGCAGCCATTTCCAGAAATCAGCTATTTAATAAATGTATGTATATATATCTATCTATATCTATATCTATATCTATATCTATATCTATATCTATATCTATATCTATCTATCTATCTATCTATCTATCTATCTATCTATCTATCTATACACACACACATACATACATACATATATATAGATAGATGATAGATATATATATATAGATATATATAGATATAGATAAAACTAATAGCCCATTTCAAGCATGGAATTAACCTGGCAAATGTGCTGGAGAATTTGCATAATTGTACACCTATGGTTTTAAATGATTGATTGAGAAATTTAACGTGGAGATCATCTTTTTAGAAAAGATGCAACTGTATTTCAAACTCATTTCTACTGGCAATTTTCTTCTTGCAAGGCACAGAGTCAGCACTCTTTTCAGTAGTAAGATTTTTCAGAGCCCAGTAATTAATAATGTTGTATTTACTTGGCAATAAATCTACTTTCAGTGAGAATGTTCGTGCTCAGCTACAATTGTCTGATCAAGCATTTGCTAGAACAGCGAAATATTAATCCACATAGGACTAGATCTTCTTTCGATGATGACATCTCGATGCAGTGTAATAGCCTCTGATTAGATTTATTTAACCATGTTTGGGGAAAAAAAATCTCTTCCCAATTTCCATATATCTTTGCTACATACTTCCAGCCTTTCAACAGGAGAACCTGGTTGACTTGAAGACTTGAATGTAGCCGCATCGTAGTCACGTCAGGGCCCTTGGTTCTTTCTCAGTCGCTAACATCTGACTGATGGGCAACCCTGCCTGGCACTAGATCGTCTATCAATTTACACTGTCTCTCCCTGGGAAAATACAGAATTGTCATCCCCCTCCTCTCAGAATGAAATGGTCCCTTTGCTGTTGTTCCTAGAGTGGCCTTCCACTTCAGCATCTTCCTGTATGGATGCTGCTTCATCTGGGTGCTTGCTTGGTTTAGCTGGGCATTGGGGTGCCCTTCAAGCCTTCATTGATCTGCTAGGAATGTATTCTCCAGACATGCTTTGCTCCTCCCTCCCTCCCTCCCTCCCTCCCCACACACACATACAACACACCGAGATGAGGCAGCACAGAGTAACCGGAAATAATGGGTCTCAGGTGAGAAAAGCATGCCCTACCACTAATGGTACAAGGCAGGGATAGGTAACCTCGGCTCCTTTATGACTCATGGACTTCAACTCCCAGAATTCCTCAGTCAGCTATGCTGACTGAGGAATTCTGGGACTTGAAGTCCACGAGTCATAAAAGAGCCGAGGTTGCCTACCCCTGGTACAAGGGATCCATCTACTCCTCAGCTACAGAAGTTAAAAGGTCTGCAGCAAAAGGGAGGCAGTTCAGAAGTCCACCATTTGTCAAAAGCCACACGCCTAAAGAAAACAGCCTTTCTTTCAAGAACTTGTGTGGTCTTTGTTAACTCACCAGTCAGCTCTATTACCAACTAGGAAGTTGTTTTATTGAAAGCAGGCTGGAGAATTCATTTGTTTTAGACGTTTGAGTCATAAAATTATTTATGGAATATGCCCAATCATTTAACATTTTTATATAGCATTAGCCATGGTTGAAAGCTTATTCTGCTTTCTGATTGTCGTTCAGAATTTATTCATTCAAGAGTAGAATTGTTTCTTACTGTTTTTACCTTAGTATCAAATAATCTCTCCCCAAACTGAAGCTAAATCACAAGAAAACGTTAAATGAGAAACAAAACAAAACAGAAGTGGTAGGGAAGGAACACAAGTTAAGCCTTCTCTGTTACGTGTGCTTAAATTTCATCCATTAAAATAATTTCATTTTAGAAATTTTGGTTGGAGTTTGCCCAGGATTTTAATTTAATGCACACAAAACCACAAAAGATTACACTGTATTTTTTTCCTGCTGTAATACAGATATTTCAGTAAAAGCTACTCTGAATCATGAGGTTGTTTTTTTAAAAAAAATAATAATAACTACACGCAATGTATTTTAAATTGCGAAAGTGTGCCATGAGGCTATTGATTGTAGTGCTGTTAAATATGTTGGACTCAATTCCAAAACAAAAGTTTGGAGCACATGAACCTGTCTGGAGCCCTTTAAAACAACTACAACTTGGAAAATGTTGTGAAACCCCAGGAAAAATTTGAAAGAGCTGCAGAGAGGCTCTGCGTTCAAGCTTCTGTGTGCTCTGGAGGTCCGAAATGAATCCCAATGTATGGATGGATGGCTTGGATAAGTGAGATTAAACAAAACTGTTCCCTATTCTTCTCCGAGTTGACTTTCTGTGCTTACTTTTTCCTACACTAAACTAGAATGAAAGAAGAGGACACATTTGCAGGAGCATCAGGGAGGACACATTTTCCTCCTTGTTTATCTCTGTGGGAAAACAATATTGATAAGCTCTAAATTGTTTGTACTGGAATTAGACAAGCAACAAAAGAGAAGCCATCATGAACTCTGAATGGAAAAGCATTTGCAACTAGAGCTGAAGTCTATTCTCTTATCCTCCACGGTTGGCGTCTCCCCTAGAGATGGGGATTCCATGATGGCTTAAGATCATCCAGTCCCAACTGTGGCTACATGCCCCTCTTTGCTGGGTCATATTTTTTCTCAGCTTGGTTTAGATTCAAGTACACAACTGAACAATGAGTGACTGCTTACTGCCCTGTCTGTACTGATGGCTTGGAACAAATCTCATCTTAGCTAACATGGTTCCAAGGGTGCCTTTTGCACTGGATAATATTTATACAGTATAATATAGGGTGGATGTCATATCAACATTTCCAAACTACACCGTGAATCTGCTAAATGTATCTGTGAATGAGTGCTGCATGAGCTCTTATAAAGTGCAGGAATGAATGTTGGGAACTTTCCTGTTCTGGAGAAACATGTTTAGATCTGCAGCCTCCATTTCTGTAGGCCTTGGATTGAATTTCCAAAAGGGAATTGTTGAAACTGGGGCAGTAGGAGCTGGCACAAATGGGATTTCTCCCACATTCAGAATAGATTATGTGATAAGTAACAATAATGGATGGCAATTACAGAGTCAGTCAGTGTAACAATGCCTGAAGAACATCTGACGTTTCCCCAGTGTGATGCAACAGGCAAGACGGATGGCAGACCAAGCCTGAGACTTTATGAGTCAATTCAACAAAACACGACATAAGTACACAAGAACAGAACTTCGGCATTGTAGATGGAATAATGGTAAGCCTTAAAGAGTTGGTGAGAATTGGAAAGGAGTTCTTAATTATTACCATATAAAGTGGACATGAAGGAGGAACTTGGTGCATATGGACATCTGCCCCTTCCTTTCTCTAATCGGTGAGCTTCTAGATGAAAAAGGTGATCCTTTAAAAAAAGTACAGAGAGTATTAGAAGAGTTATTTGCAGATGAAAAAATATGAAAGGTAATAGATGTGTCAGTGTTTTCTATTCAGAACAATATAATCACACACTCTGGTGTCCAGGGCTGACATGTTAAGATGGTGGAGCCATCTATCCCCCGGCCCCCCAATGTGTATATTCTGAAATGTGTCATCCAGATATTTTAAGTACAGATTTAAATCTCTCCCCTCCATTTCCACCCATGCATAAAAAGACAATCAGATAGACCAGTTATTGTAACTATTAATTTTATAAAAATTACCACTTTTTTAAAAAAATGCCTTTCTTAGGAAAAAAAAATCATTTAGTAGTTAAACACCTAATGTTACCTCTCCTTTGCACATTTTCTATTAAATGGAGCAGATAAGGGAAAAAAATCAGAGAAAGGGAGAAAGGAAAAAGAAAATAAGAATAAGATTGTTCAGATTTCCCCCCCCCCAAAGAAATCCTGTTCAAAAGCAGGAAATGAAGACCCACCATTACTCTAAAATTATAAAGTTGGGATGGACTGGACTTTCCCTTGTAATCCATGATTTATTGTAAACTATAGATTTAGTGATTATGGGACATAGCCATTCCTTTGCAAATGATTGATAAGTCCATAAGCCTTCATGCTATGATAATTTCCAAAGTTTGGGTATATAATTCATATACCGTATAATATTTATATTACAGTCATATAAATATTAAACTGAAATATCTGCAAACTGCACAGGCTACAGCCAAGGATTATGTCTCCAAGAAACTCCTAAAATATCAAATCAACATCCTTTAATCAGGAAAAGTTAATCATATTCTGCAACTTGAAGCGCAACGCAGCTTTGCTAAAACAAGCAACAAATTTACATTACAGTATAAAACCCGTCTCCTTGGGGAAGAAAACAAACTAAGCTTCTGGAGGCATCTATTCATCATCATCAAGGGAGGGTATCTCAGACTACGAACCCACAATCAGCCAAGCCAAAGTGTCCGTTCTAAGTGGGGTTTATCATTTTACCCCACTAAAGAAACATAAAATATTAAACTTTCCAGTAATTTGGAAACATTTTCCCCCCTTAAGAATGAAGAAACACTTTCAAGAAAAGAAGTAAGACAGACACATGCAGCCATGGACAACCCAATATATTCTGTCATAATTAAAAATGGATGTCCTCTGATGGATGTAACCTTGAATTGGATAATGATGATGATGGTGGTGGTGGTGGTAGTAGAAGAGACCTTGGAGGTCATGTAGTCCAACCCCCTGCTCAGGCAGGAAACCTATACCATTTCAGACAAATGGCTGTCCAGTCTCTTCTTAAAAACTTCCAGTGTTGGAGCATTCACAGCTTCTGGAGGCAGGTTGTTCCACTGGTTAATTGTTCTGACTGTCAGGAAGTTTCTCCTTAGCTCTAGGTTGCTTCTCTCCTTGACTAGTTTCCATCCGTTGCTTCTTGTCCTGCTTTCAGGTGCTTTGGAGAATAGCTTGACTCCCTCTTCTTTGTGGTAGCCCGAGATATTGGAACACTGCTATCATGTCACCCCTCAATCTTTTCCTGATGGCTTAAATCTCCTATGTTGTACTTCATTTCATATTGTTCTTCGACTAAAAACTAAATAATACCGTAGTTAACTGTGCCTATTGTAATCTCTGCAAGTAAATGGGAAACTTTTGTTTAGACATATAGTAATTCCTTTTCATTCTTTGTCTCTAAAATTCACTTGTGTACAATTTTTCTTTCATTATTCCTCAACTGTAGAGAATTTTATATATAAGATATTCAGCTTACACAAATTTGAAAAGCATTGTCTGATTTTCTGTCCTAATAATAATAATAATAAGTTGGAAGGGATCTTGGAGGTCATCTAGTCCAACCCCCTGCTCAGGCAGGAAACCTTATACAATTTCAGGCAAATGGCTGTCCAGTCTCTTCTTAAAAACCTCCAGTGTTGGAGCATTCACCACCTCTGGAGGCAGGTTGTTCCACTGGTTAATTGTTCTAACTGTCAGGAAGTTTCTCCTTAGTTCTAGGTTGCTTGTCTCTTTGGTTAGTTTCCATCCGTTGCTTCTTGTCCTGCTTTCAGGCGCTTTGGAGAATTGCTTGACTCCTTCTTCTTTGTGGCATGCTGAAGGCTTTTGCCAACAAGTTCGAGCCACAATCACCAATAAAAAAAAAATCCCATTGCCCAATAATCTCAGTAGTGTCAAATGAGGTGTCATCCAAGTCCTCAAGAATAATGACATCATAATTAAACAAAGTGATTAAGCAGGGACAATTATCAGTATGAGTATTGATGGATCAAGGAAACTAAGAAGAAACCTAACGTTCTAGTGACTTCTATCCTCAGATCCTACTGCAGCACTTCAGGAACAGCCATGCAATTAAAGGGTTTCCTAAGGACATACAAGACCATATCTACCTGGAGACACCCTAGCTCTACTTCCCAGCCCACCTGAACCATACCATGGTCTCAGACATCAGAACCAACACAACTGGGTTATCAAGTTTCAGGGATTTCATGTAGTCAGACCTTAGGCCACCAGAACTCCCACCTACATAAATGACATGACAAACTTCATAAGAAGACTGAAATTCCATATGTACTGAAGCAGGATACATCAAGATACCCTTCAAGCATGGAGCCATCAAGTTCATCACCGAGGTGAATGCAGCATGCTTTGCCATCAGATTATGCGATTTTGTATTCACCCATAACAACTTCACTTTTGGCACAACAAAGTAAGTCATGGTTCCTATGAGAGAAGTGTTCTGGTCAAGTGGTGTTTGCAAGGGTGTTAAAAATAGGCAATGTAGTAGACGTAGTATTGTGTCCATCATCTTGTCTTTTTGACAATGGCAGATGCTGGTGCTTCTGCTGACATCACATAGATCTGGAAGTAACAACCCCAAGCGGCATAAAGTCATTGTGTATAAGGGCCTTGTTCACTTCTAGCCCTATCACTGTTTGCAATGACCCAGCCAGGAGTTTATATAAATCAAGATCAAAGTTGGATGAATTTCCTTTGATCTCTCTAATTAATGAACCCATGTCTGTTTCAAAAGTTTGTTATGTTGCAGAGAATGAAAGGGAGGTAAATTTTTAATAGGTGCCCTTCACTTCTCCATCTCCAGGAAGGAAGATATCTGATTCCCATCTTTAATTTTAAAACATCATTAGCTGAACTGTAAAGCACAAAGTGGACTCCCTGTGTGAGAAAATAGCATTACTTTTACAAAACAAAGCAAACCTATAAATTAGGTGCTAGGAATGACAGAGAAGTCTTATATCTGGAGATGAAAACTCCTTGTTGATTTTTAAGCTTGTCTTTAAGAATCTGCTTGAATATTTTGTTTTGGTGCAAAGTGATTATTATTGCCTGTTAGAAACACTTTGGATTTTTAATATAGTATAACTATATTTGGGTAGTTTCTTTTCCTTATCAGAAAGCACGAAGAACAAGATAGAAATACATTCTCTTTCTGACTTAGATCTTATTGTTTATAAATAGTTGTAAAGTCAACAGGCAAGGAGAAAGACTGAAGCTGTGTCAAGGGGAGTGTGTGTGTTACCCCTGCTTGGAAGAAATCCAGTATCCTCAAAGCTGCTGCTGTCATTATCCAGTCTCCCGGTGTGTTAAATGTTAAAGGATGGAGAAGCCACACAAAGAGGATGGGATGGAAATTAAGAATGGTGTAATAGATTGGCACTCTATTTGAAAAAAGCAGATTTGCCCAAATGAAGTACTCCTCAGAGGCGTTTGACTGAAATATGTTTGATAGCGCTCTTCCAGTACTTGAGGGGCTGTCATAGAGAAGAGGGAGTCTACCTATTTTCCAAAGTCCCAGAAGGCACGAAGGCAGGAAGTAATAGATGGACATTTATCAAGGAGAGAAGCAATCTAGAACTCAGGAGAATTTTCCTGACAGTGAGAACAATAAATCATCTAGAAGGGCTTCCTTCTAGAAGTTGTGGGTGCTCCGTCACTGGAGGCTTTTAAGAGACTGGACAGCCATTAGTCCAGAATGGTATAATGTCTCCTGTTGAGCAGGGGTTGAACTAGAAGACTCCTCTTATTCTATGTTGTATTGTAGCAACCGTCTCATCTCCCAGTTTGCATATGAAAGGTTACACAATGGGGTTAAGCCAAAGATTGGAAGAGGCAACTCTGGAAAAACAATTTGTGGAGAGGAAAAACAATTTGTGGAGAGGAATGATGGCAACTGACAGATATTCCGGAGCAGAGTCCCAGGTACAGTTATGCTCACTACTTATTGCCTGTCTTTGAGACCAAAATAGCCTGGAAATCCGTTACGGGGGAACCAGTTTTTATCTTGAATAAATCAGATCAGGGAAACTTTGGGAAGCTGAGTGGCTCTTTTCAAATTCATCATTCAACTACATAGGATATCAGTGGACATCTCCACTTCTTCAGGGTAATTACATCCGTGCCATAGCATGTTGCATATATATCCTGTCTGCTTGCAAGAAACAGAAATTCAAAGCTGCTGAATATATGAATATCTGAAGAGGATACCTGATATTGTTATAAATCCAGAAAAAGAGAAAAAGCAACAAACTGCTTTAGTTCCAGTCACTTAATTGCCTTAATTTATGATCTTACTGATGACAATATGTTAATCTACTATTATAGTCTACATTTCTATATTGTTTATATTCTAAATTATATTCCAAATATATGAATACATTGCAAATTTCAGCATTTTTTTTCCAACCCCAAAATTACATAATTTTATACCGAAAGTTTCTTCAAAAACCAACTGCTTTCATTCCCCTCTTAAAATACAATTGTGCTGGATGCTGAATGTAACTATTTTAATGAGATATGCCTTCTGCGAGTTCCTGTTATGTACATGTTGTTTTTAACACTGCAGTAAATTGTTTTAAAGAAATGTTTTCATGCTCTGCTTAAGATACTGATCTCTGCTTATATATATGAATTAGCAATTAAGAACCCAGCAGGCAAATTAAAAATGGATTTTTTTTCCCTCTGAGGGAAAAAAAATTCCCTCTGAATTTTTCCATTTATTCTATGGGGGAAAAATATTTTCACAAAAATATAGTAATATTTTCACTTAAGAAAGCCAAAAGCCTGTGTTGATTCCGTGATTTTCCTTCAGAGAACAGTTTTCACTGCCTTTATGTTTCACTCCTATTCAATAAAATTCTCCCCCTTTGTACAGTTTAAGCCTTCTGCTTTATGTGAAATACTTGTTGCGTTGGCTGAGGCCTAAAAGACAATCCAGCAGGGTTTTTAAGCATCTTTTGTTATCTACAGTGTGTTTGCACAGCTGCAATTACTAACTGAATAACATAGCTTACATTTTCAAGGAACTCTTCGAAGTTAAGGTGGATCACAAATTTACATTTCTCTAAAATTGTGTGAAGCTTCTTTGGCAGTTTCCCCCCCAATTCGACAGAAAGCAAAGCATATACTTCTCAACTATTTGCAGATATACACATTCATCAGGGGAGCTGTCTGCAAAATTTCAACAGTTTTTCTCTTTTTAGAGTTTTTCCACACTAGCCTTCCAGGACAGGGTGAGAAACAGCATTGTATGGCTTTGATACATCCCACACTTGGTTTTTTGCCCCCACTAAACAGATGATTTATGCATGTTAGCACAAATACAGTAGAAAATGGTAACGGCAAAATGCTGGGTGACTACAAGTGGAGAGCAAAAAGTTGAGCATTCCGAGTTTCTTTACCATCTACTGACCCACTGGATTTTTACAATCCTGATCTGCTACATGCCGTGATTTAGCCATTCTTGGCCATTTAGGAGAAAACATGTAAGAAAAATTGAAAGTCCGCAGGATATTACCTAATGCCTGGTGCCATTAGTCATGTTGAGTCTCTCTCTATTCCTCCAATGGTTTGGCTGGATGTAGCAATACTCAGAGGAGGAAATGGTAGATTATTCAGCAAGGTTTGGGCAGAGTAAAATAAAATAAAACCACCCAGGCTTGATTTATGGTACCTCTAAGTTAAGAGGGATAAATTGTATATGGAAACTGCCAGGTCCTTCATGGTTTTTAAAGTTGTGATTGTTTCTTGATGTGGCTATTTTGTTACTTAGCAACTGAGCAGATCCTCAAAATAATCAGAGCACAATACTAGAAGAAACAGTGAAAATTTAGCCAATTGCTATTTCCTGATCGTATCATTTGCATAATCAAGAAATAGTAAAAATTATTTAAAATGACAAAACTTCCTCCCAGATGGTTCACTTAATTGAAGCTTTTCTGTAACTGGTATTATTTTACTAAGTTTTAGCATCCAAGCATTTCCGCTGTCTTATCCAGAGGGTCAGCAGAGAAGTATTGAAATGCACTGCCAATACTTATTTTTTTTTAAAAAAAAACCCCTCACTATTATAGATGTAATGAAAGTATAAACTATTCCATTCAGCTGCAGACATTTTGGATTTCAGCCCCAACAAAAAGATTTAAAATATTGCAATCTGTAGAATTTCCTGCATTGACCCCAAAGCACCCTGGACTACATTCCTAGCTAGCCTGTTTTAACTCTACAGAGATTCCCCAAGTGCCTGAGTCCCTGAAGCAGTTCCCCAAATTTAATGAGGAAAATTTCATATTTGATGGTGAGCATCAGAGAAGCAGGAAGCAACAGACGCTCTCTGTTGCTTTGAACGGTAGATTTCATCTGAAAGGGCTAAAATATTCCGCTTCACAGGGTCCTCGGGTTAAGGCTTCAGTAGGAGAGCCAGAGTGGGCATTAAAAGCAAACCATGAAATGTTAGGGTGACTTACTGACAGGACCTGGTTTTTTTTCAGGCACATAAATGTCAAGCTCAAGTCAAAGTTCAAGTGATAAGCCGGCCAGGAAAGCTTCTGCGAAATATATTGGAGATGGTCACTGCAGATAAGGGGAAAGACCACTAACAATCCTACAGTATGATATACAATATATTAACAACAGAGTTCAGGGAGGCGTTTGCTGTAATCCTATGTTTAATACCACGAAGCTTTTAAAGCAACATGGTTTCATAAACGTGTCATCTTAACTCGGTTTTATTTCTGTTACCTTTTTTTTTTAAAGGGGGGATCTGGGTTATCGTCAGGATGCCCCAAACGTCGGGTTTCTAATTAAACATTTCACAATTGTCGAATTAAATTATACTCGTGTTAATGATCACCTTGGGCTCCGAAGTAATTGAGGGCATCCCCTTGAGACCAACAAATAATAGCAGTGCTCCTGTTTCCTTCCCTCCCCCCTCATGTCCCCAAGGCATGCCAAAGGGCGAGTATGAAAAGGAAGTGTCAAGGAAATGTCTGGGGCAGGGGTAGGCAACCTCGGCTCTTTTATGACTCATGGACTTCAACCCCCAGAATTCCTGAACCAGCATGGGGGAATTATGGCCCCTTCATGACTTGTGGACTTCAACTCCCAGAATTCCTCAGCCAGCGTGGGGGAACTATGGCCCCTTTACGACTTGTGGACTTCAACTCCCAGAATTCCTGAGCCAGCATGGCTCAGCTTGGAAACCTCTCCCTTTCCCCTCAGTATGGCTGGCTCAGGAATTCTGGGAGTTGAAGTCCATGAGTCATAAAAGAGCCGAGGTTGCCTACCCCTGGTCTGGGGCATCAGATCCATTTGGACACCAGCAGGATTGAGAGGTTCACCTCAGGGCTTCATTCGGGAGCCGAGCGTCTCTTCCTAACTAATATTGAGAAGATAATAGCCCTCTTATATCTGGAATCAGTCCCTCGGGCCCCTTCTTCCCCCAAAATCCTCTCCGAATGTGGGGCAGCATGACCATCTTGTTCTGTTTTTTAAGGGGGGGATGGGGAATAGGATATATTTGCAGGCCTTTTCTCCGAGACCCATAACAACGGCAATTCCTGAACTCAGAAAGAAAAGCAGGGAAATATAATTATCAAAGTCTATGAATTTTTAAAGTGGAATTGGCATACAGTATGAGTGATTAAATGAGAAGAGCAAAACGAGGGTACCCTTATACGGTAACCTTTTTGAGAAAGGAAGGAAAAGATTGGAGAGTTTTCTGACGATTAAAAAAAAGGTAATATGGTATACTTAAGACTTCATTTTCAAGTACAGGGGTTGGTTTATGTATTTATTCCAGTTGCCTTAGTACTTCACAGCACAACTACATCATGAGGCTCAGAGTTATTTGTCAAGCTGATCTAAGATAAAGCAACCTGAAGTAGACACAAAATTAAGACTTCTCCCATATTAACATCAATTTAATAATCACTGAAAGAACTTGAAGGACAGAACTTGAAGATGTAGTTACTTTTGGATTTTTCCCCCCAAAATGTAGATATTGTAATTAACAATAATTGTAAACTGCAAGTTTATATAGCTAAAACGTACATTGAACTTTGCAGCAAACATTGATTGTCAAATTATTAATAAAAAAACAAAAAGACAAGGAGGGGAAAATGCTCCTTTTCTAATAAAAAGAATATGAAATTATAGAACTTAATTCGCTAATCGTGTCCATGGAAGCAAAATTACACACAATGAAAGTGATATGGCTGAAATCTATTGGAGATCCGGGTTGTTGTGTAGACCTTAATCTATTGCTGGAATGGTTAGAGGGAAATTTGGGGGATGTGAAAGGAACAGATATATAAATATTTGTATTTATATAGATCAGTATAAGAGAGGTGGCTTCAGGATTTTTTTTTAAAAATCTGTAAAGATTTGTATGAATGAAATTACTGTAAGAAAATAATCTCTCAGCTTGGCTCACTGGAGTCTTCAATTGATATCAATTTTTTTTGAAAAATAATCCCAATTAATGGCCACTGAAAGTTGTTATTCATGTCTAGATTTTTAAAATATGAGAATTGTTGAATCCCATCTCACCTGTAAGGTCTTCAAGGAAATAACTTCTTCAAATGAAGAGGCAATGTCAAGGTAATGATTTAGAAGCTAACCAGCTGATGTAATGTAAGATGTATGATGTAATGATGAGAATGACTCAGCAGGATCTATGTCCCTTTAAGAGCCAGCTGGGTCTGTGTCCCTTTAACAGCTTTTTATAAAAGGGAAGGCTCAGCAGATGTGTGCTATCTTCCGTTTCCTGCTGAAACTATGGTTGGTTGGATCCTGCTGTATTAGCGTGTGCGTGTGCGTGTTTGTGTATTGCATGAGGAATAAACCCAGGAGTAAACACAGTAAACAGTAAGATGTGTGTGTGTGTGTGTGTGTTTACACACACACACGCATGCACACTCACACACACACACCCTATTGTTTACTGTGTTTACTCCTGGGTTTATTCCTCATGCAATAAGACTGTGCACGCTCTGACAGGCAAATTGGAGGGCCGAAATGGAGAAATAATATGCAACAATATCCTTTGACAGGTCATCCAATGATACTTTTTCCTATTTGGGATTACCCTATTACAGTGCAGATGAACAACTAGCAGGAGATTGAGGACAAGCATTTTGCAGCATTGTCAACAGAAGGAAAACCAGACCCCTCTGTGTAGCCAGTCAGAAGGGTTTGGGAATAAACCATCAGGTTGCAATTAAAAGGAGCAAATTTACTAAAAGAAGCAAGTTCTACGAAGCCCCGTGTGATGTCTGTATATGCGCAACCTTAGTTTAGATGCTGCAATTTAGATAAGACGGAAAGCTAACGGTGTTTTCCACATTCTTTCTCAATGGGCTATGCTTGCTTCCCTTGTGGCTTCTCAGCAACATGATCCACCCAAGCCAAGAGCCAACTGAAAGCAAGGATTGTACAAATGTTTATTTTTGCTATTCGAAACTATCTTTTTTGATGTATCGTTCTGCAGTCCAAACAAATGCAGAGTCCTGTGCAATTATTTCTCCTGGATTCATTTCCCAATGACCTCATCCCTGCTGCAGTCAAGGGAAGGGAACATATGGTTCTGCTGATCAAACAGCAGTCAGCGTCTCTCCCCTCTCCTTCTCCCCTTTCGATATCAAGTGTGACCAATTTGTTGGAAATATCTACCCAGAGTCAAGGCGTAGTCAGGCTTAAGTATGTCACTGTCTGGTCAAGAAGTCCAACCAACCAGAAAACTAACAATTAAGACTTTTTGACACTCAGTTCCAGTTTTATAATCTAATATGAGCAGCTAGTTCCTATCTTATTTGTTTACTTGCTACAGAATTCATCCCAGTATAGAATGTATGCACATCATGGGTTGTAAATTATTGTATCAATTTACAGGACAAAGAGTTTTCAAACTTTCAATCATCATTAATGTGACCTCAGTGGCTCTCTTAGACCAGGGGTAGGCAACCTTGGCTCTTTTATGACTCATGGACTTCAACTCCCAGAATTCCTCAGCCAGTGTGGGGGAACTATGGCCCCTTCATGACTTGTGGACTTCAACTCCCAGAATTCCTGAGCCAGCATGGCTCAGCTTGGAAACCTCTCCCTTTCCCCTCAGCATGGCTGGCTCAGGAATTCTGGGAGTTGAAGTCCACGAGTCATAAAAGAGCCAAGGCTGCCTACCCCTGTCTTAGACCATCCCCAAATATTTTTATAGCACCTTTTCCTGCTCTTTAAGGACATTTGCAAGTGATGGGGGCCCTTGCTCTTGAAGGCCATGGAGGGGGAATCCAGTGATGTCTTTCATCAGGGAGAGCTGCCTATTTGGGCACCGACATACACAACTGCCCAGGGTGGTCCTTTATATCATATCTAGCAGGTGGAGTTAATTTTTCCCAATATTAGCAATTGTGTGAATTGACTCCACTCATCAATTTTTAAGTTTTTTAATGAAATGATTGGTATATCAGAATCTCTGAAAAATATTACAAAATGTTGTGCTGTGAAAAGAACTATTTTTCTCTGTATAATCAAGAACGGATTTGGATAAATGATGCTTGAAGAAGTTTTGACAAACATGCTGCTTCATTTTTTAAAATGATATTTGGGCCCATTAATTTGCCTTGAAGTATCTTGTTCTGATTTTTATCTTAATTTCTGATCTATGACGGTACAGAAATTAATAATAACAAAGAAAAAAAATCACATTGCTGTGAAATTTTGGCATTATCTAGGTATTTATAACAATGCTTGGAGCAACGGAGCAACAATTCCTGGCCTTCTCTAGCCTGATGACAGAGAATAGCTGACCTGCAATGGAAAAGAAATAAAGCAGAAAATAGGAAGTAAATACACGAGTAACTAAAACCAATCCTCTGCAAGCCAAAGCTGCCTCTTGTTGATTAAATGCTTTGGTCTGGCTTATTTTCAATGAAAATAGTAGCATCATAAAGTTGGAAAGGGATGCTTAGATGATTAATCATTGGTTCCATTGTTAAGCTGTTCTTTTTGTGAGGAAATATTTCACCATTCAACTGGAGTTGGCCACCATTTACCTGAAGGTCTTATTACATGTCCTGCACCTAGGGACCAGAGGGAATAGGTCTCCATTTTCTTCGGTCTGGCTTCTCATCAGGCAACTGAAGAGTGCTATCCTATATTCTCTTTGGCATTTCTTTCCAAACTAAGCATATCTCTGTCCCTCACTTTCTCCACGTATTGTTCAATTTCCAGTCTGTGGATGTCCCTCGTTGCCCATCTCCTCACCTGTTCTGATTTCTCTATTTTTGTTTTCCCTTCAAGTCAGGGCCCCCAAACATTTGAGGCCTGTTCTTGGAATTTAGGAACCACCCGCATTTATTTTCTAGTTGGTTCCATTAGATTTCCTCAGCCCACTCCTTTAGTCTCTCAAAATCATTGTAAATTTTACTGCTCCCTCTTTAACACTAGCTATATGATTTGCATCATTTGCCAGTCTGACCTATTATTTTTCCGCTGAGTTGATGAAAAGTTGCAAAAAAAACCCAAAACACCCAGAAGAAAACCCACAAAGGTAGAGGTGATGTAAATGGCACACGGGAAGGGGGGGGAAGGGAAAAATGGGAGGTCAAAACAGGCAAAAGAAAAAATGGAAGTGAAGGGGAGGGAAATAAAGGGAAGGGAAGGAAGCCAAAACCACACCCGTCAAGCAACTCATCCAAGCGACGGCCGTCCTCAGACCATTATTGTCCACTATTTGAGTTTGCAGCCATTTGTATTTAATGCTCATTCTGTCTTCTGTTCTTATCTGCAAATGCAATTCGAAGCAGAGAGGAAAGGGAAACCTTGCTTTTAATCAAATAAATTTTGCACCCCAGATGGGACTGGCCTGTCCCACCCGTTCTGGCAGAGGAGGCATGCTGGTGGTCCCGTCAGCCAAGCAATTTTGCTGGTGGGCTCCAGGAGAAGGGCCTTCTCTGCCCTGGCTCCTGCCCTCTGGAACATCTTGCGCCCCCCCACCTGAGGTGAGACAGGCCCCCACCCTGCCCGATGGCCTGGGGACCGAGTGGGGGAGCTTTGCCCCGGAGGGGCTTGATTAAGTTCAGTGCCACCTCCCTCCGTCCCACCCCAGACATCCTGCTCCCTTCCTCTCCCCCATCTGTTAACTGTAACTTTATTTTGGATTGTCATTTATTTTATTGTTTTTAGAAATCTTTACCTTTTCTGTCTTCTTGCTTTTAATGGTTAGTCTAAGCCAGGGGTAGGCAACCTTGGCTCTTTTATGACTCGTGGACTTCAACTCCCAGAATTCCTGAGCCAGCCATGGCTCAGCTTGGAAACCTCTCCCTTTTCCCTCAGCGTGGCTGGCTCAGGAATTCTGGGAGTTGAAGTCCACGAGTCATAAAAGAGCCAAGGTTGCCTACCCCTGCTCTAAGCCATTCAGAGTTGCTTTGAAACAAGATGGGTGGCAAACAACTTTAATAAATGAACGAATGAATGAATAGATAAATAAATAAATAAATAAGATCGTATCCTCACCCTAAGTTCTCATTTACATTAACAGAAAAAAGCACAGCTGCTTGTAAACCCAGGGCTTTCCAGGAACTCCCAAATTCCAAGTCTCATACAAAATTTCATATTTTAAAAGAAGAGAATCAGATTTTGCTTAATGATGCTGTGTGAGTTTTCCTCAGAAAGATCACGTCTTGCATTCCTAAAAACATTACATTAACATTCCTGTTTTCTATATGTAATCTAATAATTTTTCTCTTTCAAGCTTGCAGTCCCCAAAGAAATTACATGGAGATGTTTTAAAGCGGAGAGAAAATTAAAAACCTTCCCTGCAACTGCTTGCTGCAAAAATCAAGGGCACACGGGAGAGCAGATTCTTTGCATCAGTGTGTTAATAAATCTATTTTAATTTTCTGAAAGCGAACAATTTTATCACTTGTACAAAAATATCAAGGAAAATATAAATAAACATCAGTTTAACTAATGGACTAATTTGATATATATATCAGATAAATGGCTTTTCCCAAATGCTTATGTTTATAAATTTTGAAAAGAAGGTAAACAATTTTAAATGTATTACATTAAATAAAAGGCAGGCACTGAGTAAAAATGATCAAGTTTATAATCAGAAAACCTATCTTCATTTAAATTTTAAGGCAGTTCAATAAAATAAACCTTATTAAATAAAAATTATGAACATCAGCAAATGAAAGCCAAAGGTGACTTACATTTCTACAATATCCTTCATCTCTGTATTATAAAACATTTTGCATTTGTGGGAGCTTCTCTGGAGAAACCGTCATATGGAAAGATGAATATAAGCATATAAATGAAGCAATTCTATTCTCACTTTAGGTAGGTGTAAATCCCGGCAACGAGAGGGCAGTGTGGAGTGTCGCAGTTTTCCCAAGAGCTTAGCAGTATCTCTCGAAGGGAGGGAAAAAAAACACCATTTAGGCGCATCCAGAGCTGGGATTCATTAGAAATGAAACATTGCAGACTTGGCACTGATCAAATTAAAACAGTAGACATTTTTTAAACAGTGGGGGGAAAAAAAGCAAACCCTCGAAAGAGTGTAACTGCCCCTATTCAGGAGCGTCTTCTAAACTGGATGTTGCAAGTTTTGATCTGCGCCTTCTCCTTCAGTAGCTTTTTGCTCCTAGTAGGGAAGTCACAATGCTCTCAATCTGATATTCATTTACTTGAAGGCTGTTTTCTGTGCCCCTTTTGCTTCCTTTTGTGAAAAGGAAGCAAGCAAAATATTTCTTCTTCTTCTCCTGTGCTCATTATTCAGACAACATGTCTCTTGCGCCTAAGGTGGTGACTCCATCCACTAGTTAAGTGGCCGAGAGAAGGGCTGGCTACAGGCCATTTGTTAGCTGTTCAGGTGCCGTCCCATGGCTGCCTCCATCCTTTATTTCTATGCCTTTTCTTTCAGCTGATGGATTTATGCAATGGCTTTACAACCTACTAGGGGAGGAAAACCCATTTTTCAATTGCTCCGCCTGACTAATACAACTCACCCAAACTAACAGATGTCTTACTAATACAACAATATTCATTTATCTACGTTTCCTTTCTGTTTCAGATGGATCGTGTGAGGAACAACGCAGCATAACTCTGCTTAGGGGGACAATTAATATGGAGCTTTTCACCTTGTCAGTTTTATTTCCCTTTCTATATATACACATAGGCATATGTACGCTGACATCCCATAGTACACATATGGGTCCTCCAACAGCTGTTATCAGTTTATTTCACAGTTCCCCTGAGAAAGCTGGGGAAATCTGCCCGCGCAGCCATCATCACGCAGAAATGATTGAGAGGGCCTGCTTGAAAAGATGCCCAATCTCTAATGGCCCTTCAGCTCGAGGAATGGGCTGGCGTTTAACCACACAGTCCCCACCCAGAAATGGTCCACTTGGAGAAGTGGATTATCTATTCCTTGCCTTAGGAAGATTTATCGGCTAATCCTCACCATGCTTATTACTTAGCAGAAGAGTTAAAGCAGACGAGGAGCATCCCAGCATGTCTGTATGTGTTTGAAAGACACGTCCAGCAACAAGATGGTCAGCTGGAGAGGGTCTACATTGGCCCACTCTCCAGCCCATCCCTTACAGTATGGCTTGGGATACAAGGGAAGAGGACCACCTGCTGGTTAATCTCACAAAGGGGGTTTCTGGGTCTCATTCCCCCCCCAAATGATCTGATTGGCTTTGGGCCCAGACGTGCCTAAGCACAGGGGCAAGAGAGCAATGCCGCTAGAGGGGAAGGCCCTGCTTTTACACTGAAGTCCAAGATCCTCACTTTGGGCCAAACAAGCAAAGTATTAGTATCAGCTGCTACCACCAGAATGTTAACATGTAAGGTGTCAGTATATTTTTGATCCGTTTTTCCCCCCTAAGGAATCTTACCTGAGCCTGAAGCCTAAGCATAACAAGGAAAGATCTGAATAAACATCCAGACAAAATGGACATATTTGATACGCCAAGTGTGTCAGTTCACATAGACAGACGGGCATACAGCACCAATGGCTGGTCTCCGCAACATTCTTGTCCCCTGTGTGCCTTCAAAGCCAAAGTGGCAGACCAGTGGAAGCCAATCCTTCCATTTGGCTGGTATCAGCTGCCATTTCAGCTCTTCCCACTCAAATTTGTTCTTCCAGTAAACATCTCATGTCATCATTGTGTAATTTGATTATGTAACAAGAGTTATTATCTGGGTTTCTTAATGCTTTTTTTTGCCTACAAAATAAGGATCCTGGACAGATCCTGGGCTCTGTTCCTCACAGTACCCCAGTCCAGGATTCCTCTGGATTAGAGGCAACTGTGCTATTGGCCACAATGTCTGAGGTATGGTGTGGTATGACATCACAAAGAGACTTGCTAGCATCCAGCACTGTTAAGCACACATGTCTCATTACCAGGGACCTTTATTCCAAGGAAAACTGTGGGGATATATCTGGAAGTTCCAGCTGGCAATAAGGAATTTTATGGAAACAAAACCCAGTTAAAAAAATAGCGAAATACTGTATATCTGGAAATGAGATTATTGCACTATACCTCTCTATGTTGTCAAATTCATCTGATCTGACAAGCAACCTTGCAAACTTTCCATGGAGTTACAAATAGTGAAGGACAGGCCTGATCAATCAAAGCTTCAGTGGAAATCTCAATGAAACAGGTTAGACGGGAAGGTGAAGAAACATGGCGGACGGTTTCTGCATTACTGCTAAAAAAACTGCCTAAATGTCTACAAGAATTAACTCAAAGAAGGCTTTGTCTTACCTTGTAATACCCAGCGACACACATTTTTGACCTCAAAACCCCAAAGATTTGGATCTGTAATGTTTATCTTGGATTTCCTGAGGAATTAGTATTGCAATGCTAACATATGGAATGGTTTGTTTAATTTTTATTCTGCACGAGTAAACCTGCTTGCAGGATTTTATCTACACAAATCTTTATCACTGGTGACAACCCACAAGTAAGAACAAATGTGATGACCTTGAAGTGGCAGGGTAAGGCATTCTCACAATTTACATAGAGTATGCATGCATTACGTAATGTAGGAATAAAATTTGTTCAGATTAAGTGAGCAGGCACAAACACACATGGCAGTCTTACAATTATTTCTCCAGTTCAGACTAGGCTTTCAAACCATGTATAACTGCTGACAAATCTATGTGATCAGTATAAGACATTTCTACATCAATTTAAATAACACTCCTGGATTGTGCTCCAAGAAATTAGGAGTTTTTCCAAATCTTAAGAAATGTTCAAAATATTTCTCAGAGAAATTATTCATGAATACTTTTCTTTTGGGGTTGGCAATTGTGGCTAGGGAAAATTAGTTGTAAATTTAATCCTATGTCTCTCTCCTATAATTTAATATAGGTGCTAACTAATTCTGGTTATGCTTTCCCAAAATCTATTTCTTCTAGTTTATTGTCAAGAAAAGTGTGGATTATGTAACACAATCAAATCATGTAAACCTCATTGTGGTTTGTGACTAACAAATTTCTGGTTAGAAGGGCAGTTTGAAAAGCAAAGGATGGGCACATGGGATAAATTTAACTTTAGGGATTTAGCAAGCATTTAGCAATTTAGCTCGGTTTGCTTCGAGGCATTATAAACAGGTTTTGTAGAGGATATACATAAAGAAAAATGTGGAAACTGAAGAGTAATTGCAGTCCAATTTATGTATTAGTTGGTATATATAAGTTAGAGAAGGCTACATTAAAATGAGACCCATATCAATCTCACCCATATTTGCTGTCATAGTAAACAGTCATTTATACATTTATTGCACAGGTTAATTTTGTAAGTAATAATGATCAGATGAATATAGAAGACCTACAGTAAGTCAACCAGCAGTGACATTATTCCCCCCCCCTTAATTAAGAATTAGGGCATTCTTAAACAATGCATCTGGCTGGCTACTTTTCCTCCTTGCAAGGAAAAAAAAGCAACCTTAAGTAAACTTTTTCTACCATTCTACCCAATGAATGGCAAAACCGGCGAAGGGGGTTGGTGAATCTAATATCCAACAAATTGAAACAGGTTACATTTTGCCATTGGTTGAGCCCCCTCCTTCCCTCCCAAATCCACAAACTAACCAGCCAAACTTTTTTTGCATTTCCTTGTGGATCTTGTACCTCAGACTTCAAAACCTAGCCTGGAGTGATTGGCCAGTCTTTCGGAGACATTTTGCTGAGTGGGAATCCCTTGTCCAATTTCCCACCCTGCGGGAAAACAAATCCTGAAGACGTGCTCTGTCCTGGGTTCTGCGTAAGGTGGGCACGTGTGTGACGTGCTTTCTACGGCGTGTGTCTTACCTCCGACTGATGGCCGGCTCTGACGAAAGCACAGACGGGATCGAAGGCTCCCGTTCCACAGGCCAGCAGGTGCGTTCGGTTGTATCGGTGCAAAGCGCAGATGTGATTGGCACATTCCTCCTATGGGGGGAGGGGGGAAAAGTAAAAATATAGAGGTAAAAAGTAGGTTGATATTTTTTTAAAAAAGGAATTCTATTTCTTATTCCCGTGACATCATTAAGTTTTTAGTTTAGGCCAGGGATCTTCAAACTTGGCCCCTTTAAGACTTGTGGACTTCAACTCCCAGAATTCCTCAGCCAGCTTGGAATTCTGGGAGTTGAAGTCCACAAGTCTTAAAGCGGTCAAAGTCTGGAGACCCCTGGTTTAGACCAAGCTTGTAAAAATACGTTACATCAGCAGAACCTCTAAGAGTTGGTGCCAATACCTCTCCACTTCTCTACCGGGTATCTGCTAGGACCATATGGCTTGGCCTGCAGGTCTTCAAGACCTTTTAACAACAATTCCAAGGAAAGTGGAGTGTAGCTACTAGTTGGCCAAGGGTTATGATTCATGAATCAGCTCTCACGGTTCTTGAGTAATTGGGAGCTGGCTATTCAAGAAGAGTAATCAATTCCCAGGCTCTTCTGTCTTGTTTTTAATCTCTTTCATGTTAATCTGGCTTCACTCTGCTTGAGGAGATTATAAGAAGGGGGGGGGGGAAATTAAGCAATCTGCTGTGACAATCCAGGTACTGAAGGGGAATCCCTGATGAAAATCCACCCTCAGCCGTGGAAGGTCACTGGGGGATCATGGTCCGTTTGTGATCTTTCCGCCCACAGACAATGGAGGAAGGAGAGGGGGATCCCTTCTTTGAGTTATGGAGGAAAAATAGGAAACCTGTAACCAAGAAAGCAACTGAGAAGGAGCATCTTTATTGGACACTGTGTAAGATCACTGAAGGAGAGATGCGAGTAAAGGAATACAGGAAACAGATGGATATTCACAATTACCCCATTTGTTATACTTTCTAGTGACAATCTCTGCTGGTCCCTCGCATTCTTTTACAGTTAGATAAACCCAAACAGTCAGATAAAAGGGGTGTTCCATTACTGAACTGGTTGTTTTCGGCCTCAGAGTGGGATGTTGCTCAGACCAGATTAAAACAAGACCCTTCAGAACTCGTAATTAGCAGGCAAAATTCAGCAAAAACACAAGGAAAGTATTTCACAGTTAATACAAACCATAGATCTTCCTTTGATTGTGCATTCTTCCACCTGCTGGGAGCTGCTGGGCCAATGAATCTGCAAGAAAACAGGGCTCCATTTAGAAGCTGGTGTAACTATGCAGTTTTCTCATTAAATGTTAATGCAATACTTGCTTTTCATAAGCTTTCTTATAATTCAAAGGGTTATTATCACTATTGGCATTACGGAGGAAGTCAGGGAGTTGAAGTCCACAGATTTTAAAGTTGCTAAGGTTAAGAAAACACACTGCTCTAGACAACTGCAGTCTAAAGTTGGCCAGATTAATAAGGCAAAATTATGCGCCAAACCATTCTTCCCCGTACGGGGCACTGTGCGTAATGGCTGAGCAAACCTTCTTGTTATAAATGCTTCCAAATGCAAAGCCTGCCCATAAATCCATTAATAACACCTTCTGGAGTGCTTGATTATTCTGCCCTTGAAATAGGAATCCCTCATCCTTTTAACCAATCTCTCTTTTGTTTCATCATTCAAACGTAAGATCGCGTATAAGTATATTTCTCTCTTCTGTTTTGGCATGATTTCTATGTTGCCGCAACTAAGCAGCAAAATTCTGTTTTATTACACTGTGGAATCCCTTAGCAATTTGCTGGGTGATGTTTCTTTTCATTATCAAGAACTAACATTGGAAACTAGTGTTTGACGGAAGTACTGGATGACAAAAATATGAATGTAGTATGTAGGTTTCCTATCCTATCTTCTGTCTGTCTGTCTGTCATCTTCCTATGTATTCTCTCTCTTTCCCCTTCTTTCCCTTCTCCCCATTGAATTTATATGGCCTCCCAACTCATGGTGACTTACCTAGGTGGCTTATATAGGAATAAATATTAATGTATATTTAGGTGTTCATTTAATTCTAGACATGGATACTAAATCAATCAGCACATAGCAAGCATGTGAGGAATATGGTAGCTTCCCCTTCACGCAGTGGTCAACTCTTGAGTGCAGTGGGAGTTGTGCCAATGTAGTCTTGTAGGATCTGCTAATAACAGAGCAAAGAAGAATCTGACCTAACAGGAAAATAAATAAATAAAAAATATTAACAGAGGAAAAATAATGCCAGATTATGTGTTCCATCAGCATCTCCTAAAAATCAGAAAACCTTGATCCAGGTTCACAGGGATAATCAGTTTTAGTTATGATAAAATCAGATTTCTCAGCTCTTCTTGGAAGTACATATAAGTGATGTTTTATAGAGAACATCTGGAAGTATCTTCTCCAGATTCCCACCTCCAGAAATTTGGCATGTGATGGGCAAAAAAATATAATTTTGTATTAAGGAATTTTGCATGTTAGGGTAGGCATCTGATGTATATGTATATGTATATGTATTTGGATGTGTATTGCTTTCGTGATATGTATGTATATGTGTGTGTGTGTGTGTGTGTGTGTGTGCACGTATATCTATATCTATATCTATATCTATATCTATATCTATATCTATATCTATATCTATATCTATCTATATCTATTGCTAAGCACATTGATTTGTGCTTAGAGTGTAAGCCGCCCTGAGTCTTCGGAGAAGGGTGGGATATAAATGGGATTAAAATAATAATTAAAAAATCTATCTATCTATCTATCTATCTATCTATCTATCTATCTATCTATCTATCTATCTATCTATCTATCTATCTATCCATCCATCCATCCATCCATCCACACACACGCATACACATATCCCTATCTATACAAGTTTATTATACTGGTGGGAATCAAACCAATCTATTCATAGTCCTGCCCGACACAAATTCTAGATCACCAATCTTCACTTTCTCTTTGCCAAAGAGTATGAAGTTAAATATCTTGCAAACTCAAGAGTTTCTCACCAGCCAGTTATTGAGCCAACAAATGGATTTTATCAAGGATAAATCCATCTTCTACTTGAAGAAAGCTACTTGGCTAATGTTCTTTTGTACATATATACAGACAGCCCAAAAATAAATTTACAGTTCTTTCATAATGCAGTGCCTTTTCTTGACTGCTAGTCCTTAATTGCTAAATATTTTCCACATAGAGAATGCAAGATGAGTTTGTACTATATATAAAGCCAGAAACTAATTGATTATAAATGCCTCCCCCCCTCCACCCCATGATTTCTCCTTCAAGATATACAAACTCTGAAAATTACTCAAAATGATTACATCCATGGCTTGGTACTGAGTACTTGCCAGGATAAAAAAACCTTTTGGCAAGCTGTCAATCATAACAGTTTACAGAATCATAGTCTGAAGTATTTTCTACATTTCATCAGTAATTGTGTTGCATCCACCATAGTTTATATTTTAAAGTGAACAAAGAAAGATAAATAATTCATGTTTTGGTATCTATGTTGAAATGACAGGAGCTCGCTAGCCTGCTAGATCATATGTGGAATGGGACGGAGTGAGATGCCAAACAAAAGCTGTGCTGTGAATCCTGTGCTAAATCAAGAGAGCTGGGCTGTCAAAATCAAGATAAGTCATCATCCCGGTCTATTCTTCATTAATCGGATTAGAATATTATATTTGATTCTGACGACTGCATTATGACAAGGATATTAATAAAATGGGGCTTGTCCAGAGAGAGCAACTAGGATGATAATTAAGGGAAAATATCTGAGGAACATTTGAAGGCATCTTTCTTGGTACACTTAGTTGGAGGTTATGATTGTCAGGAGTCACACCATAGGACTTGGCGGGTTTCTGATCTCAGTAATTTCGGTAACCAAGGGACTGACCGATATATGCAGGTGGAGTTCAGAAAGAATAGCCTTTCTTGAAGGATGAATGCCTAAAGTATTTAAATTGTCAGTTGACCGAAAAACAAATCCTATTGCAGCCTCTGCACGAACAGAGATATATGGTCAGTGAGGCTCTCCAGTAGAAACTGGTGTGTTAGAGTCAGGGTTATAAACCAAGAGCTTGGGAGTCAACCTTGTTTGGGCAAACCACTATCCAACCTTGGGCCTGATTTCCTTCTTATTCTGACAGACCGTTCGCCTGGTCTAAGATTCCACTCTGATTCCTGGATCTTGGATTTGTCTGCATGGAACCTCAGATTGTTTGTGTTTTCTGAACTCCCACATTCCTGTGTAACCCTGAGATTAAGGCCTGTTGTAGAGACCTTAGAAGTGACCTCCTGAACTTGTAATTGTTGGCCCAGGATGGAGGTCTGGCTGGCTTGTAGAAGACTGCAGGGACACAAAGATCAACTGATAACTCTCAGGTGTGGGACAGAATTAAGATGGGACAGAATTAAATTGTTCCAGAAGACAGGACAAGAGACAATGGGTTTTAATTCAAGGGGAATGATCAGGAAAGCTTGTCTAGTGGTTAGAGATGCTCAGCAGTGGAATCAAGGATCTTGGGAGGAGATAGATTTTCTACTGGAGATGCTGGAAGGCCATCAGCTGGGGATGTTGCACTAGATCAGGGGTAGGCAACCTCGGCTCTTTTGTGACTCATGGACTTCAACTCCCAGAATTCCTGAGTCAGCTGACTCAGGAATTCTGGGAGTTGAAGTCCATGAGTCATAAAAGAGCCGAGGTTGCCTACCCCTGCACTAAATGATGTTCAAACTCCTTACCAACTTGCCATTTTATGCGGACAGCCAGTTTGGTCTAGTGGTAAAGGCTAGAAAGTGGGGTGAGTTCAAGTCCCATCTTGGGAATGAAAAAAAAAGCTGGGTGACTTTGGGCCAATCACCAGGAGATGGTGAGTTCTAGTCCTGCCTTAGCCATGAAAGCCACCTGGATAACTTTGGGCCAATCACCAGGAGATGGTGAGTTCTAGTCCTGCCTTAGCCATGAAAGCCAGCTGGGTGACTTTGGGCCAGTCATTCTCTCTCAGCCCAATCCATTGAGTTATTGCTGTGGGATTGTTGTTGAGGGGAAAAAATAGGAGGAGGAAAGTGTGTTGGATATGTTCGCTGTCTTGAATATTAAATATTATTTATAAAAATAATAAAGACAGGATACACATGAACAAAAATGATTCGGCAGAGAAATCTAAGGCTACGTAGAGCAGAGGCCGGCAAAGGAAATGATTTCCAGACCTCCTTCATGTGGTTTCCCAAGTCCCACAAAAGAGGCAAGATTAAAGCTGAAAAGGGGGCAGGGCCCGCAGGTTCTAAAGTAAACAAATTAAACAAACAAATTGAACCTTATCAGAATCCATTAATGAGATAAGTTCTTGTGCACCCATTTCCCCCTGAGTCTGTTTCCTTTCTCCTGCTCTCATTCCACTAATGAAATCGATTCAGTACGATTACTTCTGATGCATTTAATTCCCCCCGCTGTCTGCTTTGCCCCATCCCATTCCCATCAGTTAACCATTATGAATTCAATTAACTAGAGTAAGCATGATTAATCCCACAATATTTAATGCACTCCCTGCTTATTTAGTGCACTCCAATTCACTCACTGAAAACCACTGGTAACGCCTGCTGTTCTCTGGGTCTCTTTCGCTCCGTGGGTACAAGAGAGATCAAAGGGTTTGGGGTGGGACCGTTTGGGAAGTCCAGTTGAACCCCACCACCACCCCGGTTTCAGTTGCAAGCGAGTAGCTAAGCCCCCACGGGGTAGGTGGCATTTTGTACTATTCCCTTTTGGAGTCCTGCTGATTTTATCATTCATTTATTCGAGTATTTACAGCTGCAGCTGCCCATTGATCTTGAAACCATATATCCTGCAAATCCGATAAAGATCTTTCTTTAAAGGTTTTCATACTTTTAAAAACGGTAAATGGAAAAGACTGGGATTTTAAACAATTCACAATGAGAATCAATAAACCAGTGCACTCTAACTGGCTAACCCACGGGGGCAAACTGCTGTTCCCAAAGTAGCTGAACTATATGTACCATGTGTGCATCCTATGTGTACCTACTTTGGGGCAGAAGAAACTTTTGCTCTTGGACGTGTGGATCTGCTTGGCAGAAAGGAGCGACTCTCTCACCTCTTAGGGCAGGGGTAGGCAACCTTGGCTCTTTGATGACTTGTGGACTTCAACTCCCAGAATTCCTGAGCCAGCATGGGGGAACTATGGCCCCTTCATGACTTGGGGACTTCAACTCCCAGAATTCCTGAGCCAGCATGGCTCAGTATGGAAACCTCTCCATTTCTCCTCAGCATGGCTGGCTCAGGAATTCTGGGAGTTGAAGTCCACGAGTCATCAAGGAGACAAGGTTGCCTACCCCTGTCTTAGGGTATCTGACAACATTGGGGCCGTGGAGGAGGGTAAACAATCAAAGGGATGTCAAACACAAAAAAGAAAATAAACAGCTATCTCTCGTTTAATTACGGTAATTCAGTGAAAAAGTTAGAAATGTAATCTGCCGGGGTAATGAGCCGCCATGTAATGAATATTTTGGAATGAGCCTGCTCAGTCAAAGCTCTTGAGGGTGATGCTCCTTAAATACTATGTCTAAACACTCGGAAATCCAAGCCCCCCCACCCCCACCCTCTTTTTTCCTCATGCTTCAAAAACTCAGTTCCTCCATTAGCGTAGGATATGTAAATTGTACTGTACCTCTCTGTAATTTTCACTGACTCGGTCTAAGCTGAGAGAATATATCAGGTTTTTTCCTCCAATAAACAGCCGGTCTTGATACTCGTCCACAAGCATTACATGAAGCCCAAGCGATCCAGACGGACTATGAAAAACTGACGTTCGGTTCATATTCCACAGCTCTGAAATGCAACCAGACTAGGCGTTACCAATACTGATACAGGGATGGGACACCGGCAAGGCTACGTTCTCCTAGATGTTAGGAAAATAGCTGCCCTCTCTTTACTTTCAAAATTCTCTAGAAGGCTACTTGCAGGTTATCTTATTTCTGTACAACCAAGCATCAATGCATACAAAGATTTTATTCGCAGAGTTGCCGAATATAAGAGTGGGAAAGCACCATGGAGGTCATCTAAACCGGGGGTCCCCAACCCCCGGTCCGTGGACCAGTACCGGACCGCGGCATGCCAGCAACCGGTCTGTGCAAACAAGGAAAGCCCCATCCGTGGGATGCAAGCAGCATGCAAAACCACGCCCCCTCCGGTCCGTGGAAAAATCTCTCTCCACGGAACCGGTCCCTGGTGCCCAAAAGGTTGGTGACCTCTGATGTAGATTATACCTGACCAGTGCAGGAATCCTGCACTACAGCAGAAAGAAAGAAGTATGCCCTCAGAACGAGTCTTCTACATCTGAGGGGTCCTTGCTGTTCTCTGAACTTGCTTGTTTTCTTGCAGACGTTTCATTACCCTAACTAGGTAGTGCTAGCAAGGAGTGCGGTTTGCTGCCTGTTTATATTCTGGCGTCTTGCCTGTCTGGGTGGATGGGGACAGTCTTAGGGATTCTTTGGTTGGCCATTTTACTCGTGGCTCTGTGGCAGTTTCTTGATTGGGGTATTGCTCACTTGATTGTTGGCCTGAAGTTGACCTTAGGGTTAATCTATGCTGATCTGAGTGCTGATTACCGGTAGAGAAGTACTGGAGTCTTTTTCTCTTTGGGGCTTCTCCACCAGTAACCAGCACTCCAATCAGCATAGATTAACTCTAAGGTCAACTTCAGACCAACAATCAAGTAAGCCAGAGGTCCCCAACCTTTGAGCACCAGGGAGTGGTTTCATAGAGAAAGGTTTTTCCATGGACCGGAGAGTGCGTGGTTTTGAGTACTGCCTGCACCCCATGGATGGGGCTTTGGTTGTTTGTGTGGCCCGGTTGTGACGCGGCCCAATAACGGTCCATGGACCAGAGGCTGGGGATCCCTGAAGTAATATTCCAATCAAGAAACTGCCACAAAGCTATTAGTAAACAGCCCAACCAAAGAATCCCTAAGACCGCCCACACTCATCCAGACAGGCAAGACCCCAGAATATAAACAGACAGCAAACTGCACTCCTTACTAGCACAGATGATGTTACCTAGGTAGGGTAATGAAATGTCTGCAAGAAAATAAGCAAGCTCAGAGAGTACCATGGGCCCCACAGTCTTCCTTCTTCTCCTCTTCCTCCTCCTCCTCCTCCTCCTCCTCCTCCTCCTCCTCCTCCTCCTCCTCCCTTCTAGCACTGATGAGGTTACCTAGTTGGGTAATGAAACATCTGCAAGAAAATAAGCAAGCTCAGAGAACACCAAGGACCCCTCACTTCCACAAGTATTCTCCTTCATTGGTCTTCTACATCTGTAATGAAACATTACTCCTATTGGTACTAAAAGCATATTCTAAATTCTGGAATTCTCAGAATTCTGAGAAGCTTAAGATGAGCTGGAGTCTGCATGCTTCTGATCTTTCCGAACTGAGGTAGTTACCTTGACTTCCAAAAATAATGCTGCCGCAAGCGCCAGTCTTTAAAGTACTGCAACACTGCATTTATCTATAGGGAGAAGAGCAGCCCCCACCTCTAAATAACGCAAATTGAAAGAGTTGCTTTATGTATGTTCATGAGAATCAAAGGAAGCAGAAGAACAAGCTGAAGATGCAAACGGCTGAGGACACCTTGCAGCTTGTCTGTGAAGATTAGGAGAGATGGGCCCACTCGTCGGGTGGTGAATTTGGCACCCTTAAAAACACCTCAACAAGTTTTCTCTCTTTTCTTGCTTGCTTGACCCCCTCCTCCCCTTCTTCCTTCCCTTCCCTTCTGTTTTCCATGAAGCTCATCAAAAATTCAGTGTAATGTATTGGGCCTTGTTTTTCTGAGTGTACCATGGGTTCGAATGCTGGAAGGTTGCTTAAGCAAGGAGCTGGCTAACGGCTCCCAGCTCTTCAGACAACCCATCTCACCGCCCTGAGTCCTTCGGGAGAAGGGCGGTATATAAATAAAATTATTATTATTATTATCATCTCCGGAGCTGCCGTTGGCTGCCTCTAGGGCGGCAATAGGTTGCTTTAAACCTCTTGGCTGCCACCTAGAGGCCAGGGTATAAATAGCTGCATTCGCAGCCCTTTTCCCCAGTTCACTTCCTGCTCTACAATAAAAGCATGTTCCTGCCTGAACTCACTCGCCTCTTCTCTTCATTCAAGCAAAGAACCCAGTACACAACATTGAGCCTGACTGATTTTGTCTGGGCTTGGAAAGTAAGCAAGGGTTGGATCTGTCAGGGAATTCCAGACTGTGTACATTTTTTTTACATGGGGAAGTAAAAAAAAACAAAAAAGCAAAAAAAGCAAAAGTCCAAAAACCTAGGAGAAAGCAGTGGCAAGTCAATTGTTTTTGTTGGGAGGAAAACTACGTAACTGTTTAAAGTCGCCAGGAGTCAAGCTCAACTTGAAGAGGTTTCACTTTCCTTTGAAACTGAGGGTAGTTCTGGCAAGTGTGCACAGTATTTCTGCTTTCATCTGAATCATGAAAAGCTATATAAAACAATCCAAAGACCAAGGGTGCTCATTACTTTCTAAAACTCTGAACTTAGAACAGTTGATTCACAACCTCTGTAAATCTGTTACAATGAGAGTTTATCAATGCGAAGTGCCTAAACTACTATCAACTTAATCAACAGGTACTGAGTAAATATTAATTTACAAATGATACTTTGCAAAGAGCTTTCCTATGGTGAAAAGATGAAAGATTTTATCAGGTTATTTTGCTTACTGTTTATTCCTCGTGTTCTTTAACCTTTGGAAAAATCTTTTCCACTTTCATTAGTTCCAAAGATTACTGTTTCAAAACGTATTTATTTCAAACTGTTGATTAGAATTTAGAACACACTAAGCATGTCAAGGATTTATTTATGCAGGCCACAGCTCTCCAAGCAAGATGATATTAAACTGCTTAATGGAATCATTTACGGAATTCATGTTACATGAGGAGGCATCATAATGGCATCTCGTATTTCAACTATCAGTTCAGGAAAACTGAATATTTGAAATCATGGAATCTGGTTATACATACCAGGATACTGGCACACTGCCAAGGAATATAATTTATTAGGATTTTTTAAAAAAATTCCTAATGGAGGAGCGAACAAAAAAAGGACTTAACCATCTTTTAAAAATGAACATTATCAACAAAGAAGTAAACAGGTGGAAAAAAGAGGGGGGGGGGAGGAAACAAGATTTGGGAATTATAAAATAAATACTCTAATCTCTAAAGCATAATTGCAATGAAATCTCATTTGATCATTGTAAATGAAACAATTACTTACAACCGATTAACATTCGCCAGATTGTCCTTGCTCTTGTCATTGACATTTGCCTCGGTCAATTGCAACATTTTGAAGACTGGTTTTAAAAGTATCAGTGAAAGCCTCTTAATCTTAAAAACCAGATTTGCACTTAGTTTGGGGTACCTCAACGTATGAACCTGGCATCCTAGGCAGTGGAGGGATTCAGCCAGCTCGTACCCCTTCGGCAGAACCGGTAGCTCATTTTTTTGTCGCCCAGGCCCAGAATGGACTTCCGGAAGCGGCATCCACACCAGAAAACCGGTTGTTCACCTGTTTGAATCCCACCGCTGATCCTAGGCCACCTTCTTGTATCACGGCTTCCACCACGTGACGCCAGTGAAGATGACCAGGAGGAGAAGTGAAAGGAATTGGCAATCTCTGAGTTCAGGGAACTTTTCAAACACTTCAAAAGTAGGTCACACAAAAATGTCAAAGCCCATTTCTGTCTCATGCCAGACTACGGGAGGAGTAATGGATTTAGTTATGGGAAGGCCATTTCTGGTTAAACGTCAGAACGTTTTGGCAAGGGGGCTAATTGCCCAGGCTGGATGACCTCAGGGAGAGACACGAGGTGGCTTTCACAGGTGTTCCTCCAGGGAGGAGCAGCTTAGAATTTTAGAATAGAATAAAATAGAGCTGGAAGGGACCTTGGAGGTCTTCTAGTCCAGCCCCCTGCTGAAGCAGGAGGACCTATACCATCTCAGACAGGTGATTGTCCGGTCTCTTTTTAAAAACTTCCAGCAATGAAGCGCCCATGATTTCTGGAGGCAAGCTGTTCCACTGGTTGATTGTCCTCCCTGTCAGGAAATTTCTCCTTAATTCCAGGTTGTTTCTCTCCTTGACCAGTTTCCAACCAATGTTTCTCGTCCTTCCCTCTGGTGCTCTGGTGAACAACCTGGCCCCCTCTGCCTTGTGGCAGCCCCTCAGATACTGGAACTCTGCTATCATGTCTCCCCTCTTTTTTCCTTTCTTTAGACTGGCCAAACCCAGTCCCGCAGCCATTCTTTGTACATTTTGGTCTCCAGGCCTTTGATCATCTTAGTTGCTCTTCTCTGAATTTTTTGAGGTTGACGCTTGAATCGGCTCCTTTGGTTTCACAGTTCTAGGAATCTCTGCATTGCAAAACATTCGGCTTACTGTATTACTAGATCCAGAAAACCTATTACTGGTAATACATGTCTGAAATACCTAAATGCTTTTTTAAAATTTTATTTTGAAGGGCTTTGTTGCCTTCTTGAATATTGGCATGTGGAATGTACACACATTTTTTTAAAGGAATGCAAAATTTGCCATCTCCGGTTTTTATTAGCCATACAATGTACTATTGCATTAATTGTATATCTAATTTCTGTACAAAAGCAGTCTTTATTTCAGAACCACTGGTCTTTTGTCGACCTGTTTCATGACTGCAGAATGTGCTCCTAACAAGATTCTGCAAATTGCTGAGTGCCCACTTACACCTCCACCTAAATCCATCATCAAATCTATCCCTTCTGAACATTTAGCTATATAAAATAAATATCAATGTGTTAAGAAAAAGGAACCCTTGTACCGTAATATATATACTGCCTGGACAAGTCCCTGAGTTTTCTTGGAAAGGTTTTTTCGCTGCCTCTTTCTCAGGGCTGAGAGAAAATGACAGGCCCATGGTCACCCAGCTGACCTTATGCCTGAAGCAGGACTAGAATTCACAGTCTCCTGGTTCCTAACCTGATGCCTTAACTTAACCACTCCAAACGAGCTTTCTGCAATACATAATAAAAGGACAAAATTCATGCTGATTATTTGCCAAGAATATAATTAACACACAATGAACATCATGTATTCTTGTAGTGGCTGAAAGCTCGCGTTGTACATTTTATTAAATTTTAGGAAAAACATGGTTCATAAAGTGCAGTTCAGTCTTCTACTTATGCCGGCAGACAAATCCTTGGGGAAAACGATTTATTCAGTCAGGATAGGCTTATTGCTAGCTCATTCCAAGTGGCTTTCTTCCTATAGCAATTTGACAAGCAAACGTAGCTTCTTCTTTTAGAAGATTCTCTGTGTGACAGCGAATCTGTGTAGCAAGCCTAAGAAGTGGAAGGATGAATACAGTGCAACTTTGGAAAACTGAATCCAGAGTGGATAAAAGAGAAACAGCACATAAATCAGAAGTAAAAATGTCATTTCTTTGCAAGCACCTGACTTTATCTGGACTGGGAAGCTTTGTTCCCACGAAACCGCTATGGTGCTATAGGTGCAATACCAGAAGTCAAGCTTGACTCAAGGGCATCTTTAAGCTCTTTGCCTTGTCAAACCAAGGTCAGTCTTTCCTGCATGAAAAATAATTTTTGACTGATGCAATCTGTAGCAAGAAAAAAAAAATAGCATGGGCTGAGATTTCAACTCACGTAACCACCTCAAAAATATCACTTATTCCAAAATACAGGAATTTATTGACTTGTGGAAGATAAGGTCACATGTTTCTTATCTTAAACAGCCAACAAAAATTTAACAGTTGGTATAAATTACAGTTTCTTTCCTTCTTTGGATATCCAAACATTCTGCAGATTATTAGCAGGAATTTTAGTTGCATTCCAAAAAATAATCTCCTACTGGCAAAGCCCATTAAAATTGAGTTATCGTTTTCCTCAGGCTACATAAAGGAGCTGTACATTGTATGGTCAATTTGTTCTTCGTACATTTTTTTTTGCAATCTTTCTTTGTGAATTGTCATCTTTTCTCAGGATTTCATTGCAGCTGCACATTCCTGGGGAAAAATTGCAGCTGCTTTACAGAGACGTAGATGGTCCTAGTTACAGGAGCACCCTGTTTTGCTCAAAAAGACTTTTTTTTCCTTTTGAATCCGATACATGGCCCAATCCTGGAAACTATAAGCAGAGATGTGAGCAGGAGCATTACCATGAGATTAAGCTAAGCAAGGATTGCATGTTTTTTAAACCAAGGAAAGCAGTTGTCCTTTCGGCCTGATGTTTTGAATAACCCAGCTGCTATCTTTTCCTTATGATAATGGGTAGCACATTGGGGCAGAAATAACAGGAGACAAATATGATTTACAGAGAACTTCACAGGTGGCCTAAGAAACATTCTGAAAACATCCCTTATTGAGAACCTTTTGAGAAGATTTTTTTTAAAAAAAGATTGATGCCCCACGGGGATTGTTAGGAATAATGGAATAATTTTTTTGCCATTGTCTTTATTGCTCCGTTTTACGAATTAGAAGCCCATTATTAAAAGAGTTAGATGGGTCTAATTTGTCTGCACATTTCTTCTTTATAAAAAAGAGCAGGATGAAGGTTATGTGTCTGGATTAAAATTTCCAAGTCATGGCAAGGTAAAGGTAAAGGTTCCCCCGCATATGTGTGCTAGTCGTTTACGACTCTAGGGGCCGGTGCTCATCTCCGTTTCAAAGCCGAAGAGCCAGCGCTTGTCCAAGGACGTCTCTGTAGTCATGTGGCTGGCATGACTAGACGCCAAAGGCGCACAGAACGCTGTTACCTTCCCACCGTAGTGGTCCCTATTTTTCTACTTGCATTTTTATGTGCTTTCGAACTGCTAGGTTGGCAGAAGCTGGGACGAGTAACAGGCGCTCACTGTTATGTGGCACTCGGGATTTGACCCGCCAAACTGTCGACCATGTGGTCGACAAGCTCAGCATCCTAACCCACTGAGCCACCATGTCCCTCATGGCAAGGTAGCGACACGTATATGATGCAATGCGATGTATCTCAAAAGATGTAAACAAAAGCTCAGATTTAGCCTCCTTCTCTTAACCATGAACAACCTGAGATTTATACCCAGCTCATAATCCATTAAAATGTGGTTTCTACAATCTTGGGTATCCTGGTTGGCATTAAGAACTGACATCTGCCCTGATGTTGGTGAAGAACCATCAGAGTTTACTGATCTGTTACAAAACAGTACCAGGTCTACAGCTCCCCCCTGCCCCTGATCTTCTCTCCCCCTCCACCCAATTTGTTTTTCTTTTCTTTTCTGTTTAATGTATTGTGCATTAAAGTGAAACAATTTGTGGCTTTATTGCCTGATTTAAGACATGCTTTCATGGGCTTTGCATATTCTCAGGAGTGCTGAGTTAATGAATTCAGAATGCAGCTTATTGAGAATGTCAGCTATTTATTTATTTAAATGGAGCAAGTTCCTAAACTTAATGGATGGCTCAGGCCTGCCTGGAAGAAGTGAAGAATGGCTGCTGAAACGTCAGGCACCAAAGGAGAAACCAAACTTGGAATACGGCATCCAGTTTTGGTCACCACGATGTGAAAAAGATGTCGAGACTCTAGAAAGAGTACAGAGAAGAGCAACAAAGATGATCAGGGGACTGGAGGCTAAAACATATAAGGAATGGTAGCTGGAATTGGGTATGTCTAGTTTAATGAAGAGAAGGACGAGGGGGGACATGATAGCAGTGTTCCAATATCTCAGGGGCTGCCACAAAGAAGAGGGAGTCAAGCTATTCTCCAAAGCACCTGAAGGCAGGACAAGAAGCAACGGATGGAAACTAATCAAGGAGAGAAGCAACCTAGAACTAAGGAGAAACTTCCTGACAGTCAGAACAATTAACCAGTGGAACAACCTGCCTCCAGAAGTGGCGAGTGCTCCAACACTGGAAGTTTTTAAGAAGAGACTAGACAGCCATTTGTCTGAAATGGTATAGGGCAGGGGTGTCAAACTGCCAGCCTGTGGGTCAGATGCATCACGAGGAAACTGCGCCCACCCAATTCCTGGCAATGGGGAAAAAGTTCAATATGTTGTGCAACGTCATGCGACGTCACAAGTTTGACATGTCCGGTATAGGGTTTCCTGCCTGAGCAGGGGTAAGACTAGATGACCTGCAAGGTCCCTTCCAACTTTATTATTATTATTATCCTTGCCGCTCTGCCTCATGTTGCCAAAAGCATGTAAAAGCTGTAAAAACACAGAAAACAACACTGCAGCCATACATGTCAGTTGGTCTTCAGTTGGTCTTTATTAACTGGCTGAAAATTATTATTTCCTGAGTCGGCACAGTTGGTAAATTGGTACAATTTCATAACAAGTTCAAAGTAGATCTGTATTCTATAAACAGCCAGATTATATCACAGGGCAGATGCTGAAAGAAAGTAACTTGTTCTTATTTAGTAACAGATCAGAAGCAAGCGAGACATCAGAGACAGCCTCCCTCCCCTATTTACCAAATATAAGAAATATGTAACCACTTAGATGCATTATTTAATGGTAACAACGTTCAGTGGCTTTATTTCTGCAATAGTTTTTGCCTGCCAGGAAGGAGAGATCAAAGCCTTTGTTTACCTCCTTTCTTTTGAAAGGTTTAGTTTACTTGCAGGACGGTGGGAGTTTAGCGCTAAGACGTGGAGCATGACGTTTTCTGCTCTGGAGCCAACTTAATGAGTAAGGGATACTCTCATGTCACGCTCCCTTTATTTAAATGTTTGCTTCGCCCCTGTTTGGAATTAAAAGAAAGATATCTGCATTTTAGCCTTCCAAAAACCACTGGCTATCGGTGACCCTTGGCGAGATGTAGATGCTTTTCTGTCTCAACTCTTAATAATAGAATTGTTAAAGTATGACTCAGTTGTGAAAACGCCTGAACGTTCTCCAAATGTTAAGATCACCTTATAATTTAACTTAAGTAAGGATTGCAGGAAAAAAAAGACATTAAAATTACAACTCTGAAGGAATGTCTCCAACGGTGGGGCCATCTGACTAGAACAATCCAGTTATAGTCATATTACAGTTAAGAAAGTAGAATTTAAGGATATATCAGTGAGGTTGCAGAAAAGGTAACTATACAGTATATGAAATTATCTAAGCAAGGAGAATAGTCTCTCTCTAGCTTGAGGTCCTGGTGAACATAGATTATGAAATTTTCTGGGCAACTATACAGATGTGCTTTGCTATTTTTTCTTTCTTTCTTGTGTTTGACTTGCATTGCAAATTTGCCCAGTTGGGCAATTCCACCTAACAAGGTTTGAGCCTGCTTATTACTTTTTCAGAGGTCAGCCCAGGTGAGGTATGTTCTGTCACTTTCCAAAATTAAACTAGAAGCTGGAAATTCTACTTTGCTCTGTAATCAGTATATTGCAGGTCAGTGCACAGATGCATGGCGTATGTCTTCTTCATTTTTTGTACAACTGGCATCTTCCATAGATTGTTGCTTTGTAAAATGCTGCAATCCAGATTGGGCAGTTAAACATTTGTAATGTTGCGATTCTATTAAAGGGAATTTCGTAGAAAAGCGGTTGAAATGGAGACGGGTGATCCCCAAACACCTTTTTACCAGACAAAATAGGTAAGGTTGGTTTCCACCATCCTCTTCAGCTTTGCATGACGTTGTCTGTCACCTGAGCCTGCCTTTCAACCAAAATGCAGGACCATAATGCCCAGCCCTCAAATACTACACTGGGGACCCAGATGTTAACCAGTTCTGGCTAGCAGAGTGCATCCATGAACACCAACTAGCTGTCAAAAGGCACAATGAAAACTTCGTAATCCCAGAATACACGGACAGCCTCAACCATAATTTCAACTGGGAAACAATGAACTTCCTACACTAAACTAAGTATTAAAACACCAGGAAATTCCTGGAAGATTGGCATTCAGATAAATCAGCACTCAACAGAGACATAGAGATAAACCACATTGGCAGATCATCCAAAAGAGACAATAAACAAGCTAAGAACAAAGCAACAAAACCAAAACACCTCCTATCCAACAGCCAACACCCAGATAAGCAGGCAAATAGTCAAACATAAAACAACACCCTAATCCAAGAGCCATCAAAGAGGAAACCACTAACCCCCACTAAGACAGGCAGGGCAAGCTAGTGACAGGAAGAAAACCCCACACACGCACTAGCACTGATGATATTACTTAGACGGGTAATAAAATGTCTGCAAGCAAACCAAGCCCAGAGAGGACCAAGGACTCCACAGAATATAAACTAGGTCTATCTGATCAGGTTTAAATAAAACTTTTTGGAATTCTTTGTGGACTTTTTGCTAATACCAGGATTGAAAACCTGATATTTTATGGATTTGCTTATAGAGAAGGCATGAAACTGAATTGGAATCTGAATTGGAATCACTTCATGAACTTTCCTGAAGTGGATATTACTGGAATAACATGAAATAATAAATTTATTAGCTAAATCGATTGCCCAGGGGAAATTCAGGTGGGATGGAACAATCCTAATTGCAACAAATTCATAATAATTCATAATAAATTCTATAACCGATGTACTTGGAACCCCCATCTCTAATTATAGTATCAACATTACCCAACTTGAAGCTTCTCAAGATAACAAGCACTGAACTTGTGGTGGAATGCAGCTTTCTTTGAGATCTACTTAGTACTTTATGCATCTCATTTTTTTTTCATCCATTTCACTTATGGAAGCATGCCAAAGTTATACACCCCTCAAGCTGTTTACCTTTTTTTGAGTTTAAAAATTGTGAGTCTGACAGATGAGAACTTTACTTAATGCACAGTGCATTTAATTAGCCAGGACAAGTGAAGATTTGAGAATCTAAAGAGACTTCCTATTGCTAAGGAAAGACCAGTTTACTACCAATCTAGGAGAAGGTGTTCAGAATCCATGGCCAGCCGGTGGCATTACTCATTCCTTTTGCCTCCCTCCCTCCCTCCCTCCCTCCCTCCCTCCCTCTCTCTCCCTCCCTCTCTCTCTCTCTCTCATGCTTGTTCTCCCTCTGAATTTAAATTGAAGAACACAATTATTTCCCCTTTTGGAGGGGGCAATGCTGACATAGGAAGAAAATGATATAAGCCTCTTGCCATTGGGTGTCACTGTTTTAATGTTATCAAAGGGCATGGATATTTATATTCTTTCCTTTTAATAATCTTGATCTCTGAACCTTTCAAACAAATGTCCTTGAACTGAATTTCTTTTTGTTTTTCTTTGTACTTTCTCAAATGCTTCATTCTTCAAATGCTTAACAAGCCTCTTTTGTAAATCCAGCATAGGAAAATTATCCAAGCCATTCTCTCGGTTTATCATTTGTAAATTCCTTTTAATTATTGAGACATCAACACGTTCCTATTCGCATTTGTAAATGTTTGCATCTGCATGCGTGACGACATTTGCATGTCATTCTCGTAGTTTGTTATTCTTAAATCCACTTTCAAATCGGCCTCACTCATATCAGGCAATATTTGTTGTTCTTCCATAACATCTTTAAAACATATTCTATCTACAAAGATGGACACTTTTAAATTAACTGTTGAACAAGGTGCCAACTATACTATACATGTGCAACGTGTTAAGCAATGCTTGGTGTTAGAAAAATTTTCCTGATGTGATTTAAATCCGCTGCTTCCTCTCTGAATAAATATGCCTTGCCTTCTACATAAATGTCATATCTGCCCACAGCCCTCTCCTCTCTCTCTCTCTCTCTCTCTCTCTCTCTCTCTCTCTGTATATATATATATATATATATATATATATATATATATATATATATATATATATATATATATATATATATATATATATATATATATATATATATATATATATATATATATATGCAAATTGGACATAATGTCAAACAAAACTCCAAAAATGGGCTGGACAAAATTATTGGCACCCTTAACTTAATATTTGGTTGCACACCCTTTGGAAAAAATAACTGAAATCAGTCGCTTCCTATAACCATCAATAAGCTTCTTACACCTCTCACCCAGAATTTTGGACCACTCTTCCTTTGCAAACTGCTCCAGGTCTCTCTTATTGGAAGGGCGCCTTTTCCCAACAGCAATTTTAAGATCTCTCCACAGGTGTTCAATGGGATTCAGATCTGGACTCATTGCTGGCGACTTCAGAACTCTCCAGCGCTTTCTTGCCATCCATTTCTGGGTGCTTTTTGACGTATGTTTGGGGTCACTGTCCTGCTGGAAGACCCAAGATCTCGGACGCAAACCCAGCTTTCTGACACTGGGCTCTACAGTGCGACCCAAAATCCTTTGGTAATCCTCAGATTTCATGATGCCTTGCACACATTCAAGGCACCCAGTGCCAGAGGCAGCAAAACAACCCCAAAACATCATTGAACCTCCACCACATTTCACTGTAGGTACTGTGTTCTTTTCTTTGTAGGCCTCATTTCGTTTTCGGTAAACAGGAGAATGATGTGCTTTACCAAAAAGCTCTAGCTTGGTCTCATCTGTCCACAAGACGTTTTCCCAGAAGGATTTTGGCTTACTCAAGTACATTTTTGCAAACTGTAATCTTGCTTTTTTATGTCTCTTTGTCAGCAGTGGGGTCCTCCTGGGTCTCCTGCCACAGCATTTCATTTCATTTAAATGTCGACGGATAGTTCGCGCTGACACTGATGCTCCCTGAACCTGCAGGACAGCTTGCATTCCTTTGGAACTTGTTTGGGGCTGCTTATCCACCATCCGGACTATTCTGCGTTGCAACCTTTCATCAATTTTTCTCTTCTGTCCACGACCAGGGAGATTTGCTACAGTGCCATGGGTTGCAAACTTCTTGATAATGTTGCGCACTGTGGACAAAGGCAAATCTAGATCTCTGGAGATGGACTTGTAACCTTGAGATTGTTGATATTTGTCCACAATTTTGGTTCTCAAGTCCTCAGACAGTTCTCTTCTCCTCTTTCTGTTGTCCATGCTTAGTGTGGCACACACAGACACACAATGCAAAGACTAAGTGAACTTCTCTCCTTTTTATCTGCTTTCAGGTGTGATTTTTATATTGCCCACAACAGTTACTTGCCCCAGGTGAGTTTAAAGGAGCATCACATGCTTGAAACAATCTTGTTTACCCACAATTTTGAAAGGGTGCCAATAATTTTATCCGGCCCATTTTTGGAGTTTTGTTTGACATTATGTCCAATTTGCTTTTTTTCCTCCCTTTTTTGTTGTGTTCCAATACACACAAAGGGAATAAACCTGTGTATAGCAAAACATGTGTTCCTGTAATACTTTTCTGTGAGAAATACTTGATTTTCTGGAAAAATTTCTGGGGTGCCAACAATTTCGGCCATGACTGTATATATATTATGTACTGTTGCTTTGTATGGTTTTCCCTGTTCTATATTAATGCCCTGGGTTTTTCCTACCAAAGTCCATGTGTTCCTGTTGAAATTTGCCCTCTGCCCTTTCTTCAGCTTGTCAACCTAATACTAGCCTCTATCTCCATATCGCTGTGTTTTCCATCAGTTCTCCATCAGTCTCAAAAATCCCAGAAAAGGCAGAGTGAAATTCATCTGGTATTGGAGATGTACATGGTGGCTAAATCCTCCTTAAAAATCTCTTTACATTCCCTGGGTTGCCTCTCCTGCCTTACTATTTCCAAAAGAAGAGACAACTAGATCAGTCCCCTAGGTCTGATCCTAACTAATGTTAGAAAAGCACACACCCACCCTCCCTCCTAGAGAAGGAAATATTTTGGAGGATATTTAAAAAGGCAGAATATTCTATTTCCCCAAAGGAATACGGCAACGGAGAAACAATCTTAATGGAGGCAGAAAACCAGCCCCCAGTCTCCTTCTCCCAAACAGAAACTAAGCAGGCCAACTCTGTAGAAATGCAGATTTCATAATCCTATTCAGAAAGACTGGGTCACCTATTCACAAGCAAAATGCCTTCAGCCATAGCCCCAGAGAAGGTTTGAGCTGATGGGATTAGAGAAACAAAGTCTCCCAAGGTCAGGAACATGATCTTTTTAGGACATACGGTAATAGGATTAACCCGCTACCATTAGAATACCAAGGCTCAGGTCAACGCACATTGCAACAGGAGTAGGAACAATCTCAAATGCAAAGCCCGAGAAGGTATAAAAACTCACCCACTCCCAATTCCATTTTGCCAGCCACCCCAGAAACAGGCTGTGTCGCTGAAGTTTCTGGCAACTAAATAAATAAGGACCTTCTTCCCTAAGCGGCCTCCATTTTATGTCCAGCATCTTAGCCTCCATTTTGTTTACTCCCAGCTTGGAGCTGGATCGGAAGATTTTTTTTTCTTTCAACACAAACAAGGAGCAGCCAGATGAAGAGTGACATTTGGGATTTTGAAGGAGAATTGCCCGACATTTGGTATCTCTTCTCCTGCCTCACACGTTCAAGTCTCTGGATGAGGTCTGCAAGCAAACAAAAGCTCATTTCCTGATCTTATGAGGTGCAGCCCATCTCCTTACGGAAGAGCGTCATGGTGGAAACGTGTTCCATTATTAAAGAATTGTAACTGTTCCATCTGCCCTCCCCTTCCCCCCCCTTTGAATAGCCAGTTGTTGATTTCCAGGGTTTCCCTCCCTTGCTGAGCTGCGCCCCTCAATGCAGAGATTGGGAAAAATGCCCTCTGGGATCTCAGCCAATGAATGAACCTTTTATTATCAAAGTACAACGTGTATAGAGTGAGACTGGCTGAGCCTCCCTTCGTGACCCCCCCACAACTCACAGTGACAACAAACCCACCATCTTGTTACACCACGTGAGCTAATTGCACACAACACACCGGCCTCGCAAGTCAATCAAGGTGTTATGTATGCAGGCACCCACATAGCAACAGCCACCAGGGGGTGTTGGCCTGAACGGTTTTGGCGGGAAACCCAGTTTCGGCGGGAAACCTAGGGCCAACCCCATTGGCTGTCCGCTTACCTGGCTAGGTATTTAAGGAGGCCAGGTAACCCTCATCCCTCAGTTTCGCTACCCCCCATGCAATAAAGAGCTGAACTCACACACCGGCTGGCGTCTCTTCCTTGTGTCGGACCCACTACACAATACAAACATAGAGTTATTTCCCGTTCAGGAGCTTGACAGTCCATGGATAGAAGCTGTTCCTCAGCCTGTTGGTATGGCTGGCTATGCTTCTATATCTCCTACCCGATGGTAGGAGAGTAAAGAGGTACCGACCAGGGTGTGAGTCGCCCCTGAGCATTTTCCTCACTCTTCCAAGCCACTACTTCACCCTCTGAACCAGGCCTTTATTCGCGCTCTGCTGTACTGATTCATCATCACAGGCCAAAGACATAATAAGAAAAACAAACAGAACAAACAACAAGTATAGTATAGTATAAAGAAGAATATAACGAAGGGAAACTAAAGAAAATGATCCAGCTGAAATTATCCATATGGCCTCAACTTCTCCAATGTCAGTAGTAACTGAGCAGAGCTTGGCAAGAGGACTGAAAATCTTCAGTGAAAAGCCTGAAAGTAGAAAAAATTAGCTAAATCAGTTTCTGGCCAATCAGGGCAACTGGTAAGCAATGCATATCCTGAAGTGTGTGCGTGCCAATTACCGTCACTGCACAATTTGGATGATAAGGGCATGATGCACAAGTTGTCACTGAGGCATCATCTTTTAGCTTGTAATATATACAGGAGCTGATTTGAGCAGCAGAATCTGAGCTTTTGATTATTGTAGGGAGTGATGGGAAAGAAAAGGTTGGTAAGTTTGTGAATAAAAAATATTAGAGGAACCAAGAGGCACGAAGGTACAAACTTGCCTTGTATTATGTCATAGCATTGGTTTATGTAACTCAACTTTACAAATTAGTTGAAACTACATCTTCCAGAATTCCCAGCCAACTGGCTCAGACAAGCTTTGATCTCTGACATCCACACTCTTAAGTTGTAGCCCTGCTACTATTCTTAACCACTGTCATCAATATTATGGTTCTCATTTTCAGGGTGTTTTTTGCTTCTGGATTTCCTTCCTTCCTTCCTTCCTTCCTTCCTTCCTTCCTTCCTTCCTTCCTTCCTTCCTTCCTTCCTCTTCACCTTTCACCGTCCCTCACTTTTTATTTTTTATACTTTTTTATTTCTTCTATTTTTCTGCTTAAGTGTCTGTAATTATTCAATCTTGTATAAAATTCTCTTTCAGTAAGTTATTCAGTTAAATAAAGAAAATGCGGAGATGAATACATTTGGATTGTCCCTCATTACCTTTCCACAGCTCACCGTGAGGTGATATCACAGATTAATTTTCACTTATAGCAAGCAGCAGAGCTTGATAAATCAGAAGTCCCTGCTCAAATAGTTCAAATGATGTTCTTTCTATACAACATAGGAAATTCATGCCGGACAAATTGTGTAAAAAATCAAAAGCAGTTTGGAGAGGAGGAGAAAGAGGTTAGACAGAAGAAGTCAACAGTTGAGGTAACACTAAGGAGGAACTTTAATGATTAGCAAGAGACCACAAGAGGAAAGCCAGCAAGGGAATGCCATTCACAATATCAGATATTTCTCCATCAACACAAAGAGTTTGTGAAACACACAAGCTGAGCTTGAAGTCTCAGCCCTGGAATTTGGCGGCATAATGCAAGATTGGACTATAGACTTGGAAAGAACCACGGCAGGAAGGCAGGGGATGATTGCTATGTAAATACAGAAAAGACACTGTACATCTTATTGCTGCATGGAAATCCTGCTGAGAGCCCTAGGATAAGAGTGAAAATAGAGAGGAATCAAAGCAGTATTGCCATAGGATTTTACGGTAGATTATTTGGGCAGGCCAAAGAGATAGATGAGCATGTTTTGACCTGGAAACTTTCCAATAGGCACATGATAATGACTACGGGAGGTTTTAAAAAGTCACAGAATAACAAAAGAAAGCTCTTCCTAAACCAACTAAGAAAGAAGACATAGAAGAAGTGATACAAAAATTGCAATTAAGCAAATATCCAGAGATGGATTTTCTGGGGCATAAACTCTGTTTAACTGTTTAACACATTAACTCAAATAATGAATGAAATTCAACAACAATGTGTACTTCCTTCTTCCTGGAAGGAAGGTTTGATTTCTTTGATTTATAAAAAAATGAGTGACTTGGCTTGTCTAGAATCAAATACGTCAGGGGTCTTCAAACTTGGCCCTTTTATGACTTGTGGACTTCAACTCCCAGAATTCCTCAGAAGTCCACAAGTCATAAAAGAGCCAAGTTTGAAGACCCCTGAAATAAATCAACACTAGACCAACAATCAAGAATCAAACAATAATACTCCAGTCAAGGAACTACCATTTCAGATCAACACGCTCATAGTAAACAACAGCCTAATCAAGAAGCCACCAAGAATGGTCCCACCAACACTGATGGGAAAGCCACTGGTATATAAAAAGAGAGCATTGATGATGTTACCTAGTTGGGTCATGAAACATCTGCAAGAAAACCACCAAAGTCAGAGAGCACCAAAGTTCAACCCCGAGGTGCAGATATTCTCTTTTACCTATATATTTTTACTTCTGTTACCTATAAGACTTTCGATAGTTTAAAAACATCACTAAACTAACTCATGATATGGGTGTATCAGTGACAGCAGAAATCCTATAAACAGAGAGAGAGAGAGAGAGAGAGAGAGAGAGAGAGAGAGAGAGAGAGAGAGAGAGAGAGAGAGAGAGAGAGAGAGAGAGAGAGAGAGAGAGAGAAGGATTGGGATGGAGTGAAGGAAAGAGAAGTGTTATATTTCGGCTCTTCTGGCAAGTGCCATCTTGTTATTAGCAAAAAGACACAGGCAACTCGTATAACTTCTGTACTGTTACAGGCAATTATTGTTCACTTTCAAACACTCCGAGAAATGCTACAAGCTCTGAATATTGCCTCAAAGAATATGACAAACGTTGATTAGGTACCTAATTAAATATTCATAGGCATTAAAAATAATTTTGGATAGCAGAATCCTCTATTTGGCTTGCTTAAAAGAAAATCATAGCGACCGGTTAGAAATTAAGCATGGGGTAAACTTTGCTCTACTTTTCTTTCATATTGCCACATTTAAAATATCATTGGTATATTTTTGTTTGCATGACTGCTAATAATTATCCTCCCTGCCTCCTTTGTCTGCTTCAGGCTTTGGTTTTCATTACAGACCCTGCCGTGTTTTATAGCGTTCGTGCTGAAACTCAGACTACGAAGCACACCCAAAACTCTCCGAAGCAACTGTGTGACAAGGGTCTTGGATCCACATTATGATTCCTGCCCTCGGGACAATATGTAAACACCAGCAAGGTAGTGAGTCAAGTGGGAAAAATGCAGGCACCGTACAGTTCCTAGCTAAAAACAGTCAGAAACTAAGAAAATATTTATTGGAGTTAACTGAACGGAATATGAAGATAGGAAGAAAAAACAAACGGCAGCTGATGCTTTTTTTTTTTTTACTGGCCTTTATGAAACTCACCTTCTGGCCTGAATAAATACCTGGACATGCTCCTCCCCGCTGTTCAGGACTAACCATCGTTTGCACTAAAACATGATTTATCAGTAGGAGGCCAACTTTTTCTCAGCACAGCTGCCCTCAAAAGGGCAGAGTCCCACTGCTCAGATTTAAAGATGTATTTATTTATCGGATTGCTAAACTGCCTCCATCATGCTGCTCTTGCTGGTTTGCCAACGTTGGACCCTGACATTCACACTGCCCACAAAATTGTTTTCCAGAACTACAGAAGAGACCCAGAGTTTCTTTCGTTCACAGTGTTTCCACAATTAAGCAATCTTATTGTTCTGCTAAGCAGCTACCTGCTTCTGCTGGGATTAACGGTCTGGGCCACAATCACTCCAAAACTCGGCACTTGGTGTCTTCGTGCTCCGCTCTGCTCCCACCTCTCATCCACCTATAAACCAAATATATTATGCCCTCCCATCCCACAAGAGCACAAAAGAGGGTGCTGATGTTCAGAAAACCTGTATGTAACACAGAGCCGATGTGGCTGGGACCCAGGATGTGCTCAGCCAGGGAAACAAAGTGACTGTCAGCCAGGCACTCTTTTTCAGCCGAACCCACCACCCAGGCCTGGGGCTGAGTTGAAAACAGCACCTTAAGTTCCTGATAAAAAGTAGGAAGCAAACTTACTAACAAACAAACGAATGAATGGATAGATGACAACGTAAGAGAATGGCTAAAATTTAAACACAAACACATTATCCTTCACTGATAGGATGATAACCACACTGTTTCTATAGCTACTCTGAAATGCTGAGAGGCGAATTAAGGCTGTTCCAATTTGTCTGGCTAGGTCAGGGGTAGGCAACTTTGGCTCTTTTTATGACTCGTGGACTTCAAATCCCAGAATTCCTGACCCAGCACAGCTCAGCTTGGAAACCTCTCCCTTTCCCCTTAGCATGGCGGGCTCAGGAATTCTGGGAATTGAAGTCCACGAGTCATAAAAGAGCCAAGGTTGCCTACCCCTGGGCTAGGCCTTCAAGCAGGCACACTAGTTGAGGAATGAGTACAGCTGTGTGTGGCTTTCAGATGTTGTCTAATTCCCTCTTGTAGGAGCCTAGAAATTGTGAGGGACAAAGGGAGTTGTAGTTCAAAACACCTGGAGAACCTCACATTCCCCAGCACTGCTGTAGGCACAACCTCCATACTTGTGCTTGAGATACAAGACCCAAACTGCCTGCAAAGCAAAGCATGTTATTCTAACAGAGTTGGAAGGGACCTTGAGGGTCTTCTAGTCCAACCCCTTGCTCAGGCAGGAAAACTGATGCCATTTTAGACAAATGGTTGTCCAATCTCTTCTTGAAAACCTCCAACTTCTGGAGGCAAGCCGTTCCACTGGTTAATGTGGCATAAATTAACATATATTATCCGGTCCAACATTCCTGACTTTGAAAGAGCTGTTCGGTCAAACTCATCTCCTGCTGACCTTCCAGGACAATAATTACAGAAATGGCTTGCCAATTACTGGTCCTTTGATTCCTGTTGTTTTCCATTTCCTTCTACAACCCACAGCTCAGGGTTTTCTCGGTGGCCTCCCATCCAAGTACTAACCTGATCTACCATGATCAACTCTGGGGAGCCCAGAGGAGAACAGAGAAGCAGTTTCCCGGGAAGAGGGCCAGAAATGTTTGGCACCTAAGAAAACACTCCTCGTTCACTTCCATCCTCTAAGGTGACAAAATAAAACAGGCAACTAATTGCTGCGGGAAACGCAGGCTTCATAAATCCAAACCATTCAGTGTTTCATGTGTTCAATATCACCTGCTGTCATTACGTAGGGCTTTTAGGTTTGATAAAGCAAGGTGGTGTTAATGCCACATCGCACATTAATCTGCCCCCACACAAAGAGTTATAGGCGCAGGGGGCTTCCCGCCTCAGAAGAAGCAGGCGGGCATCCGAATAACCTGGTTTCCCAAACCGTTTATTCAAAGCATTTCAAGCAACAGCTTAGATCCCAGGTTCCTCTGGGCCCCGTCGAGCCACTTCTTTTCCCTTCGGTCCATAATTTTGGGAAAAGGGATGCAGCATATACATCTCTGTGACCCTGAGCTTGTGGCAATCATTCCCAAGTCGCAGGTCCAAAAGCTTTAACTTCCTTGCTGGGTCTTCCCTGTGGCTTAATAATTTTAAGGCATGGCTTTTCAACCGTTTCACCCATTGTATCACTTTTAGGATATGGCAACATCCGAGTACCACCAGTCGCCTAGCAAAAACTTGATGACCAAAAAGCAAAAGCAAAAAAGTGATGAAGTACAGGTAGTCCTCGACTTACAACAGTTCGCTTAGTGAATGTTTGAAGTTACAGTGGCACTGAAAAAAGTGCCCCCCCCGAGCCACAGCCAAGCAAGACACCTGCCTGCCCGCCTGGCGGCGCTCTTCCTCTTGTCCGAGGTTTCCATTGTTGTGAACATTTCTGTTGAGGATTGGCAGTGGGGGTGGGGTGGGGGTATGTTTGTTTTTTTATTTCCCCCATCTGCTGGGTGGTTGCAGCAGGTTTTGGTCACTTCACATGACCCTGGGACACTGTGACCGTCATAAATATGAATCAGTTGCCAAGCATCTGAATGTAAATCACAAGACCCTGGAGATGCTGCAACATTCCAGCTGATCGGCACGTCTTCTGGGCTCAGCAGATGTGACTGGATCAGCGCCGAGCTCCAGCTGGAGACTGGCGCTGATCCTAGTGCTTCCGCTGAGTCCTGACATCCCCGAAGAAGCATTGATCCTGGCGCTTCTGCTGAGATCTGACAACCCTGCAGCTACAGCCATCTCTCGCTCTGCTACTTTTCTAGGATGGTTGCGTACCACCTGCCAGGTGCCAACGTACCACAGGTGGTACAGGTACCACTGGTTGAAAAGCCCTGTTTTAAGGAACTGAGTCTATGGCTTGAATTTCTAGAGGTGTATCTCAGGTACCAGCTGACACTGTGACCTCTTTCCATAGCCAGCCCAGCTCCTGTCCCTCCCTCCCTCCATCCATCCACTGCTGCCTGCTTTCCTAAATCTTTCGCTGTGTCCAAGACAGAGTGGAAGAGCTTTACCTACATCTACAGCCCTTGCTCTAAGGCCAGCTAGTGACAGCGCTGCCACCTCTGTTGAAATTGCCTTGAGCAACCACCTACAGGAGGAGACACATTTTATTGTTATTTTAAAAAGATGGTTTTTCTAGCTATCCAGTTTGCAAGATAACAACAGGCAAAGATAGGAACCTAAGGATTGAAGGCAATACGAAAGTGGAAAAATGAAAACACCACAAGTCCTATGGGCTTTTTACTCACAAGTATTCCTCTGAGCAAAGAATTCATACCCAGAAACACATACAGCATAAACTCTGCATTTCCTGGCAGGATATTTGCTTCTGGATCTTTTACAGACCTCCGTCTAGCTATATCGATTCCCTGATTGCTTCTTTCATTTCTGAACCTCTGGTTGAGTTACAATTTAAAATTAACAATTAAAATTGCACTACCATAATCTATACTTTGGGATCATAAAATGCAGCGGTTCCAGTTAATTGCCTAAATATTGCCCTAACAATGTTACACCTTTCCCATTTCTTATAAAATTGGGGATTCTCACCGTTTAACCTGCCCAGGGATTCCTTCAGGGCAAAAGCAGACCAGATAGATTTGACAGCTTCTGTCCTTCAGCTTGTTTCTTTTCACAAATGCCAAGAGGCCAAAAGGATGCAGCTCTGAGCATAAAACATTTTGAAATCCGTTCTTAAAGGAAAACTTAATTACATCCTTCTGTTCAGGGGTATCTCTTATGTCTGTGTTTCCTTTGCTGTCAAACTGTACTTAAAAATAATAAAGCCTGGATAATATGAACTGAAATGAATCCCAGATGGCTTGCTGCAAGTAGTTATTTTAAAGGCTGCAAACACTTCATTTAACACTCTTCAAAATAGGGATTCCATTGGCCCAGCTCAAACTCCCCGATAGCCACAAAGGAAAATTAACAACAGCCTCACAACTGCAGTGGTTTTCAACACCGATGAGATGCAGTGATTTGCAGCCACAAGGATCGAGGTTTTTTTTTCCTTCCAAGACTAGCTGGCTTTTCATAAGTAGCCTCAGGCCTGCATCAAATTATGGATGCTGCTAAGTGAAGAGTAGTGCATGTAAGTGGATAAAAGCACAAGGAAGGGCCTACTTTGGTCAAACCCCCACCCTCTTGTGGGGAAGAGGCATTGGAGTGGGATTGAGCCCAGAATCTGCAGAAGTTGTTCAATGTTTCTTCCCTGGAGTTGGAAGAGGAGAGCTTTTTGGAAGGGGCAGGGTGCCTGGGTCAGGCTAAGTCAAAGCAGCCACCCAAGTCCAGTCTGACTTTTGGAAAAATCACCTTTGGGCCAACCGTGGCCTGGAGGATGAAGAACCTGCATGGACAGTTAGCAATCCAAATGCACCTTCTCCTACCCCAGTGAATGGTGGAAAGAAGCAAATTAAAGCACGCAGATGGTGACCCAACAGAGAAAGGAAAAGCGTTTTTTCTCTTTCAGACAAGAGGTTTCAGCTCCGCATACCATTTCAATCAATCTGCACAATTATAAGAGCATTTCCTTTTTAGAAACCCTCTAACTATTTAAGAAACTTTCTGTTTATTATTTACCATTTTTACCATTTATTTCATGCATTTAAATTGTGGTGTACGTATGTCTGTGTGTTAGAATGGAAGACTAAAGAGGACTTTGTTTGCCAGGTGTGCTTCCTGAAATAAAGATTTAAGCTTATCAGTTCTTTTGCTCTTTCGAGTGTTATCCCAAAGAAATGACAGGCTTTTCACCTGGCAACACATGGGCCTGCTTTGTTCCAGATAAATATAAGGTGCTTTTAAGTTTAAATCTAAACATGGTGTTAAAAGAAGGCTCTTGCTTTGTAGGCAACACAGAGGGAAAAGGCAATATGGTTGGTTAAATAATTTTAAATAAACAAAAATTAATTTAAAGGAAATAGGATCTGGCCAGAAGACAAGTATAAGGGCATTATAAAGTCCTTTTCTCTTTGTGTGACCTGAAAGGCATCTTAAGAAATCAAGGGAGATATTTCTTTGAACATAATTCATTACCTGGTGCTTCCGTTATTTACAGTCTGGCTTTCATCCAGAGCATCCTTAAAGGATATTAAACTCCAGGCTGGGTTTACACAGGTAGAACTGAACCGTGAAAAGGCATAAACAAAAAATAAACTTGTACATTATGGGGGCAGGTGCTGATGGCTGTGATCAATAGTTACAGTAGATCATGAATCCCACTGAATGCAACCGCATCTCACCTCCTCAAATTCCAGGCAGATTCACGTATCCCAGCAATGAAACCGAGCAAGCAAACACACTGCATATTCTTATCCCGCAGTCATTTTTAATTTCCAAAGCTGACAGCGATGTAAAGGCAAACAGAGAAGGAAGAAAACTCATTTTCCATCAGGTCAAGTTCTAGACTAGGCTTGAAGTAGCTTTTTAATTCTCTGAAATTCCTTAGCTTTCATTACTTTATCAAGAACCAGGAGGACTGGAAGTGAGGGAGCTGCTGGCAATATTTATTTATTTATTTATTTATTTATTTATTTATTTATTTATTTATTTATTTATTTATTAATTATTTGGATTTATATACTGCCCCTCTACCGAAGGACTCGGGGCGGTGTACAGGGCAATTAAAACACTATATACAACACATAATCTACAAAAATTAAAATAAATTAAACCAAGTAGCCCTAAACAATAAAACACGTTCTAAAATGTAAAATTTAAGATTTAAAATCTAAAATCCCAATCCCTCAGTCCAGGCCGGCAAGTTCAAATAGCCAAGTCTTCAGGTCGCAATAGAAGGAAGGTCCTCTTCTAACAACGGGGAAAGAGCAAATTAGCCGTGTGATTCTAAAATGGCATTTAACCACCTTTCGTTAATCCTGTTCTGAACTGTGTGTCAAAACACTTTCCTCAAATGGGCAGTAAAGCATGGAAGCAAAAACTCAGTGATATTATGTCTGTCTTTTTAGAATGGCAACATTTAAGCAAAGAATTCTGCAGCCCCAGAGCAATCTTCTTTTCAATCAGGCAGGCAGATTTTTTTTCCCCAACAGCAGACAGAGCTGTTCAATTTTTGCAGAAGAATCACCCTGGTTAGGAATTATTATTATTATTATTATTATTATTATTATTATTATTATTATTATTATTATTATTATTATTATCTTTGAAAGCAGACATGGTCAAAATACTTTTAAAGCTGCATCACGGCAGCAAGTGATGTAACATTACTGCAGTATTCAGATTGCAATTATCTGTAATCGGAGTTGTGCAAAACATTTTAAATGCAAACCACCTGAAAATTGTGCCCAAAATATCTGATCTAGAGAGTGAAATGAGTGGTTTGGGGTTGGAAATGGATGGAGAGCTAACACATTTTACTTTCCCCTCTCATTTTAAAATGTTACTTAGATAACTTGTGCTTGAATTATTTCTGTTCATTCCTGCCTCTTTGAGGAATATTTCACCGAGAATATTACTGTTTATCTCCAGAAACTTCCCAGATTCCATTGTTTCTCAAGACTCCTAATTAAGACTATTTATCAGAAGGAAGGTGAAGGCTGCAATGCAAATCCTCCACGGAGAGCCTTATTTTCAAAGGAGACGGCCACATCCAGGCTGGCAAAATTCTATTCCCTTCCCCCCTGCTTTTTTTGGGATGGTGGTGGTCTGTATCTTTTCAACAACAACAACAACTTTATTGATTAGCCCTTGGGCCATATCAAAGTACAAAGTTCCAGCAACAAACCGTCACCAAAACTTGATAAAAGCAATCCAAAATGGAATTTGATAAAATACAATTTAAAATGGAATTAAAATACAATTTAAGTTGAAATAGTAATAAAATACAAATTTAAGATATAGATAAAATATGATAACATTATATTTCGGAGTCGCCCTTACAATCTACCCCAATCAGTCCCACATATGCAGATCTTAACCGGATCATTTTGTTTAAATACTGTGCTACGTTGAATGTTATTTTCAAGTTCTGGCCGGACATAAGGTAAGTTATTTTGATATGGGGATCCCAATGGGTCATGTATCTTTTCACTGTTTTGATAATCATCATTTGATCAAAACCATAATTGCAGAGCTGGGTTATAGACATAACTCGGGGACCACCCGTACGTACATATTCCTGTTATCTTTACATTGAATGTGACTACAGCAGGGGTGGGAAATATTTTGCAGCATGAGAATGACTTGCAGGGCACCTTCCGTGTCAATACAAGAGGTCGGAAACCTCAGATGGAGGGCTGGAGGGTGAAAAGGGGCTTAGGAATTCTCTTTTTCTGGGCCACGCCTGTCCGCTCCCACCTTGTGCTGGGAAGGGGTGGCCTCTTTCTCCACAAAGAGGGGCAAACGGCACCCAGGCGTCCCCTCTTCCGAGCAGCAAATGCAGAGTAAACAATGCAGGACAAAACAGAAAGCTAAAACAAATCCACCACGGATTTCGGTGGAAGTGGACACAATGGGATCTGTCGAGACAGATCCCATCACAAGGCGGGCAGGCAGCAATAAAGAGAGCTCAGCTGGTCTCGTCACTCTCCAAACACCCAAACAAGCCCATGGGTATTAGGGAAAGTTTAGTTCAAAGAATATTACATTGTGTTTGGAAGTGTCTGTCGTCTGTCTGTCTGTCTATTCAAGATATTTTGACCCCAAACAACATTGCCCTAGCTCAGGGGTAGGCAACCTTGGCTCTTTTATGACTCGTGGACTTCAACTCCCAGGATTCCTGAGCCAGCCACGCTGAGGGGAAAAGGAGAGGTTTCCAAGCTGAGCCATGCTGGCTCAGGAATTCTGGGAGTTGAAGTCCACAAGTCATAAAAGAGCTAAGGTTGCCTACGCCTGCCCTAGCTGTTGCATTTGTAAAGACCACATTCCTCCAAGCAGCACCATCCTTTCTCTTTGTGACTGTGTTTCACAACTTTGTAAGGCCAAATAGACCTACAGACCTCAAATTCAAAGACATCAAATTCAGGGAAGAACCACCAACTTGTCTCCATTTTGCTTACTGAGTAAGGTGCAGCACATTATTATTATGTTGTTGTTTTTTCCCATTAGCAAGATGTTTTGCCTGAGGATATTTTAAAATTCTTGTTGACGGGTTCTGAAATAATGCGCATAAGCCAAAGCTTTTGATACTTTTGCTTCCCCAAAAGTCCTGTCAGAAAGATAACCTGGCACACTTAAGGATTGGCCAGTATTCCATCTTTCCCCCAAAGTCTCACTTTCTACAATGTACACAGGTGAAAATATTCCTAATTTTAAAGCAGTTTGGAAATAACAGCAGGTTCCATAGATTTTAATACCCTTCCCACAAGGTTTAAGAATGTGACACGGCCCATAAATTTGATTGGTTTTCAACCGAGTTGGCATCAAGGAATCTCTCATTCTGTCAGGCTGCTTTCTCACAAATTAGGCATTTGTTGCTCTTAAACGTCAGCCTTAAATATACTGCCTTTCTTCTTTGCCACAAAAAGATATAAAGCAAAACTGTCTAAAATACTCGCAACTCACAGTCTGCAGTTCACAACTTGGCTCTGTGCTCCAATCTCATTTTTAACGATCAGAGCCCTTTTTGCCTATCCCCAAAGATGAGAATTTTTTTAAAAAATTTTTTCACAAAAGGAAAAATAATTGAATCACCAGCAGAACCATACGATTATCACTTTCCAAGGACAATAAAAAGCAACAAAGGTATGCTTCTCAGAAATGCCAAAGCAGCTAGGAAGGGGACCAGTCAAGAGATCATAAAAGCAGGCTGACTGCAGAACAGCCCAAAAAAAGAGGCCTCAGATTAAAAACGTCGCTTAGTGGAGAAAGCAAGAAAGCTGAGAAAGCAAGAAAGCAATCAAATGCCAAGATTGCCAGAAAGAGAAACTTTCCCACTGACTTTGGGAGATCAATTCATGTCGGGAAGAGAAGCTCCCCCACTGGGAGATCAATAACGGGAGGGAGGCAAAATTGATCGCAGCCGCCAGTGGTGCCCTCAAAATGCCTGCATTCCTCTCAGCTCTTCTTTCTCCCGGTAATAGAACTGATTTTGTCTTCTCCGAAAGGGAGAGGTTTTCCTGAGGTTATGGTGCTCATCTCCACCTCCTGCCTTTCACTACAGCTGTGAAATAGGCGATTATGGCTTGCTTAATAAACAATGGTTAAGCAATGGAAGGAGTGAAAGAAAGAGAATTCAGTTGCTCTCTATGAATGTGCTGCTTTTTCAGATCTGGGATTAACCTAGCGCAGGGGTAGGCAACCTTGGCTCTTTTATGACTCGTGGACTTCAACTCCCAGAATTCCTGAGCCAGCCATGCTGAGGGAAAAGGGAGAGGTTTCCAAGCTGAGCCATGCTGGCTCAGGAATTCTGGGAGTTGAAGTCCACAAGTCATAAAAGAGCCAAGGTTGCCAACCCCTGGCCTAAGCCTAGGCCGCTTTATGACTTGTGGACTTTAATTCCTAGAATTCCTGAGCCAGCCATGTTGAGGGGGAAAGGAGAGGTTTCCAAGCTGAGCCATGCTGGCTCAGGAATTCTGGGAGTTGAAGTCCACAAGTCATAAAAGGGCCAAGGTTGCCTATCCCTGACCTAGCGTCAAGATAAACGGTGGGAATTATCTAGAAAGGACAGCCGAGAAAGATGTCATAACTGATTGTACTGATGGGACAAGGCCAATTAAGAAAAGATGTTCTTAATACAGAAGGATTTAACTGTACCATAAATTCTCTGTCACCACTCAGAAATTGTCAGCACCTTCTGTCACCTCCAGAAGACAAAGTAAGCCCGAAGGAAAAGCAACCTTGCCTCTTGGGAATGAACTAGAGAAAGAGGCAAAGGAAATGCTTGGAAAACTGGAGGAGGAATCTTGGCATAGGGTCAGGAATGTCTAAGGTATGGACACACTGAACGCTTCCTCAGCTGGTGCTCACATCTGGCCAACATCTTATTAGTCATGTATGATGGTGATGGTGACGACTGCAGCCTTTGGGGGGAAATAGGAGGGTATTTTACGAAAGAAAGAAGAAAATATGAAAAAAATATATATGGAGACTTAACTCCTGGTGACTAGACAGATATGTCCATGCAGCTTTCTCAACAGCATAATAAAAGAGACTTGTCAGTGTCTTACTCTGGATGTTTTCGTAGTTTGAGCCTTAGTATTTCATGGTTGTCTCCCAGCTGTGTTCAGCCTAGCTCTCTCCCAAATAATTCTACAAATGCAAACCTTTCTATTGGTGGAAGGAAGCTACATCAGTCAACGTGGCCTGAGGCACCCCTATGCCCTTGAGACAGGCACAAGCACCTATTGAGGGTGGTCTCACATCAGCTGCTTTGGACTCTTAGAGGAACGGGGATATAAACGCAACAAGTGAATTAATGTACTTGCTACTGCCATACTTCAGATCCCAAGACAATCAAAATTATGTAGATTGACTTCATTTTCCAAATGACAAGTCTGGGTTTCAACTGCTACTTGAAACACTTGAGAGTCTGACCGGTGGAATTTTCTATTTTATTTCTTTGAATTACTGCCCACATTTAGAATGAAGAGATTAGGGAACAGGGATGAAAATAAACACATGCTTTTTTCAATGTTCTACAAAAAAGATAAATGCTGTAATTACAAAGAAAATGTACTTTGCTCACATCTACTAATGGCTTTGTGTATTTTATTCAGGGGCCTAAATGAGGTGGAAAAGGGCCTCCTTAGAGACATGGGAAGCTAATAGGATTCAGCAACAAAGTCAAAAGGATTAACAGCACACAACTCCTTGATATCCATTTTCGACCCAGTGAATTATATATCAACTATATATCAAATTTAGGCATTTAATTGCATGTACTGTATCTTTTCAGGTTCATGGGTCTTGGTCATCATTTGGCACTCTCGCGTTCTCTGATCAACTGCTGAATAATCTTGATAAAATCCTTTTACTCCAGGCCATGAAACTGCTTCATATACAGTTTTATTACGAAGGCTGCACATTCAGAAGCAAAAGAGTGCTTCACGGGGTGCAAATACAGCACCTGCCTGCCACTCCTTCAAGCAGCTGCATCTTTTACTTGAACCGAGGAGCTGCATCTTTCCAGCTAGTTCTGGCAAAAGGTGCAGATTGTTTAAGGGACTACAGCCAGATGCGATGTGTGTGTCCCCCACATGCTCTGAAGTGCCTGCCTATCTAAACTGTGCACAATCTACCCTAGATAACCTATCCATTACTAAATAAGAGGAATGCTCAAAGATTTGTAAAATCACAAAACTCACTTATTTTGGCCACCTCATGCAGGGGAATCCACTGGAGTAGAATAGGATAGAATAGAGCCGGAAGGGACCTTGGAGGCCACCTAGTCCAACCCCTTGCTCAAGCAGGAGAACCTATACCATTTCAGACAAGTGACTTGTCTAGTTTCTTCTTAAAAACCTCCAGGGATGGAGCGCCCACGATTTCTGAAGGCCAGCTGTCCCACTGGTTGATTGCCCTCACTGTTAGGAAGTTTCTCCTTAATTCCAGATTGCTTCTCTCTTTGGTCAGTTTCCAACCCTTGTTGTTAGCTGCGAAGTCGTGTCTGACCCATCGCGACCCTATGGACAACATTCCTCCAGGCCTTCCTGTCCTCTACCATCTTCTGGAGTCCATTTAAGCTCACGCCTACTGCTTCAGTCACTCCAGCCAGCCACCTCATTCTCTGTCGTCCCCTTCTTCTCTTGCCCTCAACCTTTCCCAGCATTAGGCTCTTCTCCAGTGAGTCCTTCCTTCTCATTAGGTGGCCAAAGTATTTGAGTTTTAGCTTCAGGATCTGTCCTTCTAAAGAGCAGTTAGGGTTGATCTCCTCTAGGACCGACCGGTTTGATCGCCTTGCAGTCCAAGGGACTCGCAGGAGTCTTCTCCAGCACCATAGTTCAAAGGCCTCAATTCTTTGGCGCTCAGCCTTTCTTATGGTCCAGCTTTCACTGCCATACATTGCAACTGGGAAGACCATAGCCTTGACTATACACACTTTTGTTGACAGGGTGATGTCTCTGCTTTTTAGTGTGCTGTCTAGATTTGCCATGGCTTTCCTCCCCAGGAGCAAGCATCTTTTAATTTCTTGGCTACAGTCCCCATCCCCATCCTCCAACCATTGGAGAAAGCAATTACGCTTGTAAGAGTAAGCAGTAAAAGGAAACCAGGTGAGCCAGGTGGAGAGACCGCCTGGCTCACAGCATTGCTCAGCGTTGGTTATGACTGAATGGATAACATCATAAACACTCAAACTGAACTTTTGCTTCTTGTACCTACTTCTGAGACCAATGTTTTAATTTAAATTCTCAGCAGGGGTGACTCCATTGATCAAAAGTCCCAAGAGCAAACTTTGGAAAAAAATTCTAGTAAATTACCGAGGTCTCGCTGGAATCGTTAACTTCTATTCACCCCTGTTTGGTGAGAGGATTTGCTTAAGTGACATTTATTTTACTTCTTATGAAATCTTGAACTCCTTCCTTTAAAAAACAAACAAAAACCAAAGTCTGTGTTCCAGTCTGCCTTTTATTAGGGTTTGCAGTTCGTTCTGTGAGAAAGAATCTTATAAAGCAAGGACCAAAATGTTTTAGTTTAATTATAAGCATACGTTCTGAGCTTAGTTGAAGACAAAGCAATACAGGTCCCCCCCCACCCCTGAGTTCATAAGAAGCAGAAAAAGAAAATTTAGTAACAGTAACACAAGAGTTTGGTGGCAATCCTAAATGCAGCAGTTAGACAGTCTACAACGGGACCTGAGGCTGAATAAACACAAGTTAACTTTGCTCAATATGTTACTCAGATCAGAGCTACTGCTAAACCACCACTGTTCTGAGTCCACGAACCATCTTTCTTTGCTTAGCTGGGCTGCCTGTCCTGCAATGACACAGATCAATGTCCCAGGCCAGCACCAGCCTCTTTGATGCTCTTGTTCAACAGCCAGACGCTCTGCTAATCGGGAGCAGAGTCAGCACCATCAAGCCAGACGACACGGAGCAGGCACAGCGCTGTCTTCTCTGCCATCCCTGCAGGTGAACCCTCCCCATCCATCAGTTGGTGGTATGCTCTACCCTCCCTCCCCACCCCTGCAGCTCAAATAAACAGCCTGCTCTGAATTAAAGTAATAAAATGATTCATTACGACCACTGATTGGAGGTTTTGTTTCTTTGCTTTTGCAATAATCTGCTGTAAACCACCAAGCCACCGATGAAACCATTCAGCGGGCAGATGTGAAACTTTGTGTTCCTATAGATAGGAGACGGAGACAGTTCCTTGAAAACAGACCTGCTAGATTTGTCTCCCGTCATCTGACGTTATAGGTTTTCAAGGAAGGTTCTTCATTCAGTCTCCATCGTCCGCTACTTTTGCATTCAGTAGGTCCAATCGGCTGCACAACCACTCAGCCTTGCAATTGTCAGGATGCCCTGAAGTTGACCAAGTACCATGTTTCCCCCAAAATAAGAGCGGGTGTTTTTTTTTTGCCTCCAAAAGAGGCACCAGGTCTTACTTTGGGGGGATGTCTTACTCACCTCCGGCACCAACAGCCCCACCCAGTAGGTCCACTTCTGGAGCTGCAGCTGCATTCTGGCCTGCATTTTGCAGTCAGGCCTTTCCGGAAGGCCTCTGCAGCCGAGTACCGAGTTACGGATTCAATCCATAGCTCATTTCTCAGCTGCAGAGGTCTTGCAGAACCGAGCTATGGATTGAATCCCTAGCTCTGTTCTTGGCTGCAGTGGCCTTCTGGAAAGGCCTCTGAGAAATGCAGGCCTGGCTGCAGAAGATGTCTCAGAAGAAGTGGGCCGGGGAGGAGAGGCCTGGCTGCAGATCCACACCCCACCCCCGCCTGATTTTTAGGGCTTATTTTGGGGGTAGGGCTTATATTAGGCCCATCCCCCCCAAAACAAGCTAGGGCTTATTTTTGGGGTCAGCCTTATTTTTGGGGAAACATGGTAAGTGACCTCTAGATGAACTGTGGATGTGAGAACTGTATTTGGATGGCTACACTTTTCTTTCCTGGCTGACAATCTCAGCTCCAATTGACGAACAGCCAGAAACGAACAGCAATGCATTACTTACGCATATCGAATAAAGGGCCAAGAGAATGAGCTTAACATCCTTGTAAGATGTCTATTGCCACAATACGTGGTTGACCTGGCTGCTAAGACTGAAGATGAGAGGCCGAGTTACACAATAGCAACCTGCCTGCGGTGATTCACTTCCTGGTTAGAATAGGAAATCTCTCTGAAAGGATGACCCAACGGGGCAAAGGCTGTCTAGCAATAACCATGTCTCGTGGGGTTTGGCAGCTCCTCACCACCTTGTTCTTCTATGAACTTGCTCTACTTTATCCAATATTCCAAGCCTCTCCTGGCTAAGATTGTAGTGGGACGATGGCTCCTAGTGATCTGCCTTCTCTGGCATTAACCTTTTTAGCAACCGTGTCACAGTGTCGCCAGCTCATGCCTGGTAAATGTTATGTGGGTTATTCCAGTCCCTTGTTCAAGCTAGTCCAAGTCGTTGTTGTTTTTAACCGTTCTCTTTTTGTTTTCTAAAGCATTACCCACTCTTTCTGGCCCTGCAGCATCTGCAGGTCTGATTCCCATCCCATCAACCCTTCCATCCTGGTGGCAGATGAAAGATGGCCAGCCTCTCCTTGTAGGAAATGCCTTGTGTGTGACCTTCCTAGATTGTGTCTCCCTTTCTCCAAGTTGTGCCCAGTGACAACACTGGCCGTTGGTCTAACACACACGAGGTGGGCACCTTAGGGAAGATGGTAAAAGGTAAAGGTTCCCCCGCACATGTGTGCTAGTCATTTCCGACTCTAGGGGCCAGTGCTCATCTCCATTTCAAAGCCTAAGAGCCAGCGCTTGTCCGAGGACATCTCCGTGGTCATGTGGCCGGCATGACTAGATGCCAAAGGCGCATGGAACGCTGTTACCTTCCCACTGTAGTGGTCCCTATTTTTCTACTTGCATTTTTACATGCTTTCGAACTGCTAGGTTGGCAGAAGCTGGGACGAGTAACAGGCGCGCTCACTCTGTTACGCGGCACTCAGGATTCAACCCACCAAACTGCCGACCTTCTGATCGACAAGCTCAGTGTCCTAACCCACTGAATCAACACATCCCTATAGGGAAGATGGGGCCACACTCAAAAACTTCTCCTCACTCAGAACTGATCAGCCAGCCTGGAGTCCAACAATGTGGAAAGTAGCAGTTTTCCTCAGAGTGGAGGCAGTATTGAAGAAAATCAGGCTGAGACAGTGAAAGAAAGCAATTAAAGGGGCTGTCTTCCTCCCCCTCGAATGTCAGATTGAGCTGCCACGTATTTTTTAAAGTGTAGTGTACAAGTCACAATGTAATTCAGGTTGATTTTTAAACTTGCACTTTTAATCCCTTCTTTTGCAACAGATGGAGAAGAAGATTTACGACAGGCAAAAATATTATAATAAAAATATCACGGGCAAAAATATTAAGACGATTACGAAAGTAAAATAGGTCCCGACATTCATCTGTACCGATTTGGAGGTTCAAATGCAGCCTGTGATGCAATTACTGTTTTGATAGCTCATGCCGATAGATCGACATTTCTTTTTATTTCTTAACCATCTTCTCAGCAGTTATAAACTGCTTTCACGAGGCACATGTGCTATTTATAACTTTGTCCCTGTTTCTTTTGCAGGACATAATCTGCAGAAATGAGCACCCAGGACCCGTGTGTGAAAAAATGGATATATGTGAATAGAAAATTGTTGCTGCAGGGATCACCTCCAGAGATGAGTTGGGAAACATTGAGATCCCTTCACACATTCATTGCCATGAAGCTCTCTGCTTTTCCACCTTTAGCCAGACACTGGCAAGAGGTAGAACTAACAATGGAAGCATGAAACAGAAAAGTTGAATAATAGTATTAATTAAACAATGATGATGGTGGTGGTGGTGGCGGTGGCAGGATTTCTTCACCAACCAGGCAGAATCTCCCCTCTGCAGGACACAGCCTCTGCTTTTTACTGTGATGTTGCCTTCTTCTCACCACTGACCAGTGGGGTAGATCTCTTGGGCCATTCTAGTGTGGGAGCCATTCCCCCCCCTCATTATTTTGACATCATCCAACGGCAACCTCAGACGAGTTATGCTCAGACATTGCTTTGCCGGCAAGGCTGCCAATCAAGAGAGACTGGCAGAGGGACCCATTATCTGGCAAAGAAGTTGGAAATATAAAGATCAGAAAAAGAATTTTCTTCAACGAGATTCATTATTCCCATTGCTTTTCACCACGCCAGTGATATGCCTCACATACTCTGAATGAAACAAAACTTGGATATGAATGGTCAAAACAATGTGTAAAAAATATAGTACAATGTACACAGTTTGAAAGAACTAAAGAGCCTCTTGTTGCGGGTGAAGAAGGAGAGTGCAAAACTTGGGTTGAAACTTAACATTAAAAAAACCAAGATCATGGCATCCGGCCCTCTCAGTTCCTGACAAATAGATGGGGAAGAAATGGAGGTAGTGACAGATTTTATTTTCCTGGGCTCCAAGATCACTGCAGATGGGGACTGTAGCCAAGAAATTAAAAGACACTTGCTCCTCGGGAGGAAAGCCGTGGCAAATCTAGACAGCACACTAAAAAGCAGAGACATCACCCTGTCAACAAAAGTCCGTATAGTCAAGGCTTTGGTCTTCCCAGTTGCAATGGGAAGAGCAAGTTGCAAGAGCCTTGGTGGAGCAGTGGGCTAATGCCTCCTTAAGTAACACCAGCTGCCTGCAATTAGTGCAGGTTCGCATCCCACCAGGCTCAAGGTTGACTCAGCCTTCCATCCTTCCGAGGTAGGTAAAATGAGGACCCAGATTGTTGGGGGCAATAAGCTGACTTTGTAATAATGCCGCTTGGGTGTGTGTGAAAGCCCTAATAAGCAGGCATATACATAGAATGAAGGCTACTGCTAAGCTTGTAAGCCGCCCTGAGTCTTCGGAGAAGGGCGGGATATAAATGGAATTAAAATTAAAAAAAATGTATGGCAGTGAAAGTTGGACCATAAAAAAGGCTGAGCGCCAAAGAATTGAGGCCTTTGAACTATGGTGCTGGAGAAGACTCCTGCGAGTCCCTTGGACTGCAAGGCGATCAAACTGGTCAGTCCTAGAGGAGATCAACCCTGACTGCTCTTTAGAAGGCCAGATCCTGAAGTACTTTGGCCACCTAATGAGAAGGAAGGACTCATTGGAGAAGAGCCTAATGCTGGGAAAGATTGAGGGCAAGAGAAGAAAGGGACGATAGAGAATGAGGTGGCTGGATGGAGTCACTGAAGCAGGAGGCGTGAGATTAAATGGTCTCCAGAAGATGGTAGAGGACAGGAAGGCCTGGAGGAATGTTGTCCATACGGTCGCGACGGGTCAGACATAACTTCGCAGCTAACAACAACAACACAGTTTGAATTGGGAAATGTATTTATAAAAAACCCCCTCAAAAACCTGACTGCAATATATTATGCTTTGTACCTATGAAGTGATGCCCCACTTGACTTATACTTAGCACAAAAACACTGGAAATTCAAGAAGAAAAATGTGGAAGCAAAGCCAAGAAGCTTGTCACAGCTTGTACAGGAAACATCCTAAAAACAGTAGATGGGGGAAAAAATGACTACAAAAATGAATTATTGGACAACATTGAAGAAGTAAACTATTAAATTGCCTAAATGTCCACGGAGATTCTCAGCCATCCAGTTCATGGTTGTCCCATAGGTACTTTTTCAAAAGGTAACTGGACTTTTTTCCCCCCTTGAAAATATTTCACTTCTCATTCTCATCTTCAGTTCATTAGTAAGTGATTGCCTGTGCATAAAATAAACTGAAAATAAAGTGGACAATACCAAGAATTGGCAATTGTTACAAGTTGGCACCATTGAGAAGGAAACAAGGATTTTTGTGTTCCCAAACAAACAAATATAGCAAAATCGATGATACAAGATGTATCAAACAGCAGCAAATGCAGATTTAGTAAGGAAACAGATGAAACTATAATTTCAACTGTTATGGTTGCAACAAAACTGATCAGGCTGAATAAATGATGCCACGAGAGAGGGGGCCACTACAAGCTATGATAATCACAGATATTCTTTATGCAGATTGTTTTACTCTGATGCTGTGCATGTCATTATCATATAACATAAGAATTCAATATATAATGTTATTTATTATCTATGTATAGATTATAGTGCGCCAAAACTCAGGTCCAGCTGGCGAATTGCAAGATGTTTTATTCATTACTAGTTAGTCAACAGAGCTGCCAATTCATTTGCAATAGATACGGCATGCAGAAACTCGGTGGCATCCATGTCTTCTTATTGTTTCAGAACTTTGTTTCATTTTGATCCTTTTGTTCTGCATTTTAACTTTAAATTATTAAGATGTCTTGGTCGCTCAACAGCAAGACACTGGTGAAGTGGGCACAGCAGCGCCTGCATTTTCTGCGTCGCATGAGAAAAGCACATCTTCCTTCCCCTGTCCTGACCACTTTCTATAGAGGGACGATTGAGAGCATCCTGTCATATTGCATTACAATCTGGTTCAGAAGCATCACTGCTTCACAGGAAGGCAGTGCAGAGAGTGGTGAGGATGGCTGAAAAGATCATTGGCACTTCCCTCCCTCCCATCCAGGACATAGCACAGAAGTGTTGCTTGAGCAGGGTCCGCAAGATTGTCTGGGACACTACACATCCTCTTCACGACCTGTTTTCTTTGTTACCTTCTGGGAGGAGCCTTCGTGGTATCCGTAGCAGAATACCCAGATTCAGCCATAGTTTCATTCCATACTGCATTAAGCTTGTGAACTCTCAAGCTTCCTCCTTCCATTATATATTCAAGATGGACTGTATTTAATATTTATTTGTTATGTATATGTAGGGGTGTGGGTCTACACATATGTTGTATGTTTAGGTGTATATCATGTGTTTCACTTTGAGAGTGGGCAACTAAATTTCATTTTTGATGGGTGCCGTTGTGCCCACAGTAAAAAAAAAAAGACAATAAAGATTATCTTATTAAGATGGAGTTAGAATTTCTGGAGAGAGTAAAGCTTTCAAAATGTAAAGCCGAGATTGGCGTACTTGGAAATGAGTCTCGCTGAATTAGAGGCAAGTCATTCTTAGGCTAGTATAGGTTTCTAAGCATAGCTGTTGAGAAAAATGCTCTGCGCTGCATATTTCTGCTCAAATAACCACAAAGCTTTCCTGACAGCAAGAAACTGAAGCTAAATTAGGGAAGCTGAAATGGGTATCCTCCCAACTTACTTAAGTGAAGTTATGCTAATGACATAAACTAAATGAGAACAGTGTTTGGGCTAAAAGTTCCAAACATCTCCATCTGAGACTGGTTTCTTTTTCTTTTTTTAATAAATTGAATAATTGAGCACATCTGGGCAAAAATAAACTGTGTATGTTCTTCAAGCTTTATGTGTGTGTGTGTGTTTGTGTCTGTATATATATACATACAGTATATATCTATGAATGAAAGGGCAGCTCCAAATAATCAAAGGTACCCTTTACACCATTTCCTTGGCTTTTATTTTGTCCCCCCCCCCTCATGTTAATGGAGCCATTGCATTCCTAAAAGGGATGTGTAGCAAATGTGGTTTCCTCAAAGGAACCGCACCGGTCTCTTATGCTTTGTCCATAAATACCAGACAGACCCACTTTCTTAGGGACTGACTAACCCCGATCACCCGCGCCACCTAAAGCCCTGCCATGGTTATCATGTTCATCAATAGCAATAGCTACAGCACTTAGACTTATATACCACTTCACAGTGCTTGACAGCCTTCCCTAAGTAGTTTACAGAGTCAGCCTATTCCCTCCCCCAACAATCTGGGTCCTCATTTTACTGACCTCGGAAGGGTGTAAGGCTTCAGCCCATGAAAAGATACCTCAAAATCAAAGTGAAGTCCTGATGTTTAAACAAACCCATCTGTATTTGGGGGACAGGAAGCAGCCTTCTTACTGCCTTTTGATGGGGTGTCTTCTGGTTTCCATCCCGGTCCCTAAGAACTAACTAAGCCCGATTCTGCTTAGCTTTTCAAGATCAGACAAACTCACCTGTTTGCTGTGCAGTCCAGACCTCTGAACGAAATGTTTGGAAACCATCCACTGCGGCTATGACTTTAAGAGGCGTCGGGAGGGTGGGGGGGAAGAAATGAGATGCAACATGGGGAATACAGGCCCGCTTTGAAGGCCGAGGCCTCTTTTCTACTCCCCAGCCCTTCTCGGGGGAATCCTGAATCCCATGGGGAGCATCAACCAGTGGCTCTTCGGTACTTGATTCAGGTTTTAGCCCAGGGGTCTTCAAACTTGGCCCTTTTATCACCTGTGGACTTCAACTCCCAGAATTCCTCAGCCAGCGTGCCTGGCTGAGGAATTCTGGGAGTTGAAGTCCACAGGTCATAAAAGGGCCAACTTTGAAGACCCCTGTTTTAGCCACTGGAGGCTCAGAGAACCTTTCTCACTGCTGTAATTTTCGTTGCTAAGCTAAGTGGTTGTTAACTGAGTCCTTCCTGATTTTATAACCTTTTTTTTGCCACAGTTCTGAAGTGAATCACTGCCGTTATAAAGGGGATCTTTGCTTGACCAATGAAAATGGTAACTGCATGGTCTAGGTCTCTACGATATTGCCACTCTGACCAACACATGCCAGCTGCCGGGCATCCATGGCAAGAGCCAGCTCAGCTTTTCTCCTGAGGCCTGGTGCCGAATGCCCAGCCTTGTTTTCCTGAGGATCCAGCAGCGTTCAGCCTCCCTTCCTCTCACACCTCCCGTAACACTCGAAACCCAGCCCAGCCCATGGCAAGCCAAAATCGCAGCCAAACCAAAGAGCTCCACGGCTTCGACTTGCCAGCAAGCAAACCAGCCTGTTCAGACTAATGGAATTATTAGGACTGGGTGGGTCATTAAGTAGCTGCTATGCACTAAAAATAGGTAGAGTTCCTTTCATGGGTGCAAGGTTTGTTTTTGCAGACAAGAAGCTGCTAAATGACAGAAACATTTTAAATGATTCATTTGGAGAGGCTGTTTTCTTTTCTGTTGTTTTGCAGTGCAGTTGGTGAAGAAAGTGACTTTAGCACACCAGAGCTTGTAATTCATTGCGATCAAGGCTGTTTCCAAACCATAGTACAGATTTCCGCATAATCCTGCGTTAGAAAAAAAAATCTTCTTTGAGGGCTCAGTTAATGCGTTGCAAAGGCATGTCCTCATGACCTTTCCCTGGCCTTCTGAGCCATCTCTGGTTGTTTACCTTCAGGATGGTTGAGGGTGCTTTGGTGACCAGCCTGGAGGTGACCCTCGGAGGCAACCATTCACCCAGATCCGCTTGGCCACCAAAGTCTTCTGGGGACGCCCTGCCTGCCTGATTCAGCTGCTCTTGACTGAAACTCTCTATTGAGAGAGAGAGACACCAAGCTTGGCAAGCCTCTTTTTTCATTGAAATATCAGCTTCCTAAGGACTAGCACCTTATAGCATTCGATATATTTTGCTAACACTTTTACTTTATTTATGCATTAATGCATTACTCTATCAAGCCTATAGCACATGTTCGTGTTTCAAATTTAAGTGGACTACTGCCTAATAAAACAGGGGTTGGGAGTGTCCAGTTTATTGGGGGGGGCAATGAGGATCTTTTCTCTCCCCCCCCACTGCCTAACCTCTGTACCCCTCCTGCCCTCACTTTCTTCAGCAGACATCCTCAAGTGAGGAAGGGCAGGTAAAAGTCAATGGCTAGCATGCCAACGCAAATTCCATGATTCTGTGAGGCTCAACCACACATCCTGGTGACCAAACCAAATCTTCAAGACCCCATGAAAAGCCAGTCTAATCTCTAGGGAAACAATATTCCAGAGGGCAGGCACAGTAACAGAAAAGGCTCAGCCAAGGGCATTCTTTTGGCAAGTGAAACCTGGGGCAGGACTCTTCTGCCCAGCGTCATGAGACAGGTAGACATAATCGCGGAGGGCAGGTCCCTCAAATAACCTGACCTCTTGCCCAAACCAGGCGTTTTATAAGTTATAATCAGCACCTTGAATTAAACCCGGAAGTAAACTGATAGCAGTGTTCCATTATCTCAGGGGTTGCCACAAAGAAGAGGGAGTCAAGCTATTCTCCAAAGCACCTGAAGGCAGGATAAGAACCAATGGATGAAAACTAATCTCCTAATCAAGGAGAGAAGCAACCTAGAACTAAGGAGAAACTTCCTGAACAACCTGCCTCCAGAAGCTGTGAATGCTCCAACACTGGAAGTTTTTAAGAAGAGACTGGACAGCCATTTGTCTGAAATGGTATATGGTTTCCTGCCTGAGCAGGGGGTTGGACTAGATGACCTCCAAAGTCCCTTCCAACTTTATTATTATTATTATTATTATTATTATTATTATTATTATTATTATCATTATTATCATTATTATCATTATCATTATCATTATCATTATCATTATATAAAACTTTTATTCATAAAACATGAAACTCAGTCAACTGAACACTCAAATTGACTGGCACTAATGGTTGGCACGGGTTGCTGCCAGCATCCTAGGTCTCAACCAGGTATCTCCTTAAAATGTAAGCTGTTCCGAGTAGCACAGTTTTCTGTAGCTTTGCTGCAGTTATTGCAGGAAACTGCAATTTCTTGATGTATTTTGCAAAGTTTTTGGACATAGTTCTCAGTGCCCCGATGACAATGGGTATCACTGTTACACGTTTCATCCATAATCGCGCAGATTCGATGGCCAGGTCGCGGTATTTCGTAATTTTTTCAACTTCTTTTTCTCCAACTCTGGCAACTCCTGGTACAGCAATATCAATCAACTGTACACTTCGGTTCTCTATGACTGCGATATTTGGCATGTTGTGTTCCAAATGGCGATCTGTCTGTATTCGGAAGTCCCACAAGATCTTCACCCTCTCATTCTCGACAATTGATTGGATTGGACGGCCCTTTGTCTGAAATGGTATAGGGCAGGGGTAGGCAACCTCGGCTCTTTTATGACTCACGGACTTCAATTCCCAGAATTCCTGAGTCAGCTGACTCAGGAATTCTGGGAATTGGAAGTCCGTGAGTCATAAAAGAGCCGAGGTTGCCTACCCCTGGTATAGGGTTTCCTGCCTGAGTAGGGGGTTGAACTTAGATGACCTCCAAAGTCCCTTCCAACTCTATTATTATTGTTATTGTTGTTGTTATGCAAACAACGAAGCCCAAAGGTATATCATGCACTGATCTGGGAGCAACAGGCGCACAACACAGAGCTGGCTAAAGGCCCCCCTGTTCACCATCATCCAAACAGCTTCATAGATGAAGAGGAATTTGAAGATGGGCTTTTTTCTTGGACCTTCTTCAGATGAACCACTGGGTTACATCATTGGCACAGTAAAGAGGAAGTATGAATTCAGAGCATAGTTCGCTACTAATTATTTTTGGGGGCAAGGGGAGAGATAGAAAGCTGCGTAGAATTGCTTAAATATTTCTATAAGATAAGAAGACACTTTAGTGAGAAGAGGGGGAAAGTTATTTCAAGTGGGGCTGCTTGATTGTTTGAATGAAGTCCCTGCTGTCAACTGTGCATTCTTTTATACTGGATACAATTTTCAAGATCCTGGTGTTCCTCTAGTCCAAATGCTAACATAGCCTCAATAGTTATAACAAACTAAGGACCTTTCCAAAACCAAAAGAACAAAAAATAATTCCATCCAATTTGTATCATTGTCTTTCTGTGGCCCTTGAACTCCCAAAAGAATGCAATGACCGGGTGCAAAAATCCAAAAACTTCCCTTCTGACCGATGGAGACTCTCATGATTCTAAGCCAATGAACCAAGTTTGTAGATTTCGGGGAAATTTCTGGAAATCTGAAAGTCGGCTCCGATTGACATGAATTTTAATAAGAGATAAAATGGACTTGAAGCAAAATTCTGATAGCATGAAATGCCCCACTCACTGGTTAAATTCAATTAGGCATTATGCCATTTGGGTTTCCCCCTCCCCCCATCTTCCTCTAACAATTGACGTTGCTGTTCACCATGAAGTACATTATGTTCATTGAGCTTATTGGTTTTCCTTCTCTTAAGGATTTCCACTAACTCTGTGCTTTACTTTCTGCATCACAGAAATAGCAATAGCAATAGCGCTTAGACTTATGTACCGCTTCACAGTGCTTTACAGCCCTCTCTAAGTGGTTTACAGAGTCAGCCTATTCCCTCCCCCAACAATCTGGGTCCTCATTTTACTGACCTGGGAAGGATGGAAGGCTGAATCAAGTTTGAGCGGGTCAGGATCGAACTGCCAAACTGCAGGCAGCCGGCAGTCAGCAGAAGTAACCCTGTAGCACCACATTGTAAGCTGCTGGTGCTCATGATACATAGGTTAGAAGCAGATTGTCATCATGGATGCTTCATTTTGGAGTTATGGGTCATAAAAAGCAATAAATTTTCACTTTAGTCTATCAGTTCAATCAATTTCTCTATTTTTATTAGTGCTAAGCGTATCTGATTGTTTTAACAACACAATATATTATATTCTACAATAGGTACCATATATCAACATCAATTACTGGGATTGGATTACTTGTAGTATACTGATGTACTACAAGTACATTTTCATCCATATAAAAAGATGTTGAGAGGGATACTTCTCCAATTTTAACTTAATTTCTTCATAATTTTATTCCAGGTTATTGGTGTCACTCTTATTAAGCACTACCCTTTCAAAAAGAAAGATAAATCTGTAACCCTTCCATCTTTAGCTTCTGAATAAATGTTGGTAATATCAACATTATTATGGTTTCAGCATAATATTGATCTTACATAGATAATTAATTTATGAATGATAGCAACACACGCATTTTAAAATTTGCCTTCACTCTGTCTTACTTGCACATTAGTTCAAATAATTTAATTCAGACTTTGCAATGTGATTATTTACTCTTTATTTATTTATTAAATTATATCTGGGAAACCTGTTGTTGTTTTTTTAAAAAAACCCCTGCAAAAGTTAATTTGGTTTAGTTTAAATATGGACACAGGGATATGAAGTACCTTGAAACTGAGTCTTATTAAAAATTAAGTGCTTATTTTCTGTAGCCCTTCAGGGTTTGCTGAAAATCAGATTTTTAGAATTAGTATTTCCCCAACTGGTTAGGGAAAACACCCTAATTTTCTCTTTTGAAATTTACTTAATGTACCCGAATAAAATAATGAAACATAGCTGTTATATTCTATACTTCATTGCCCTGCACGGGCTAAATTCTCAGGCTGCACTTATTATCAAATGTGCTCGGATTCTAAGCAGGAGTTAACACATGATGAAACAACTTCCTGAGAGTGACAACCAGTGCTTTTTTTGTAAAAGAAAAAGGTGCTGGAACTCACACATGTCATACAACCTGCCTTGCCCACCCTACAAGGTTCCATCCCAAAAAGGTGCCGGAACTCCATTCTGAGCCCTGGTGACAACAGATGGTTTATTACATGTTCTCCTTGGATTCAGGGGGAAATCAGAGCATCTAATGAATCCTCAGTGAAACGGGAAGCCTGGTCTTTGACTGGCAGAGCCAGGAGCCTGCCCGTCTGCCCTCCTTTTCCCACAGCCTGGAGCAAACAGCCACTGTGACTTAGCCCGAGATTTAGGGCCTGCAGTTTGCTGTCGCTGGTGAGCCTGGGGTAGAGAAAGGGCAGCTGGGAACCTGTGGCTCAGAGGAGACAAACTTCCGTTACCAAATTAGAGGAGGGGACAGGAGCATTTAATGCCTTTCCTGGTTGTGATGGATGCTGCAAAGACGATTCAGGTGAATATTTCATAGCAACAGTGTCGTAGTCATTGATCAGTACGGTGGGGGTTCCCCGCAGGAGAAACCCTGAAACTTAGTTTTTACTTAGAAGTCAAAATGGCCCCCTTGAAACCCATCGAGTGGGAGGAGAAGCAATCTGCTCTGAAGCTCTCACAATTTGTCTTCCAGGCAACCAGCCTTTCCGCCTCCCAACCATTTGGATTTTAATACCAAATGGATCTGAAACTGATCTGGGTTGCTACGACGATATCTGGAATATCTCTTCCCTCTTTGACAGCCCAAAGGGAGCAGGGATGGTGCTATCCAGTTGGGGCTGTCTGTTCCCTGCTAATGAGAAGAAAAGGCGAAAGGTGAAATCAAACGCCATGAAACAGAAATTTCATAAAGGAAATTTCTTGAATCTCCTTTGTGAAGGAATATAGACAGAGTGTTATATTCGCTCCAGTCCTTTTGTTGCAGATCCCTGGTCAATATTCCTTTTACCTACACATTAAGTAAAGAAGCAGCCAGGAAGACAGACGAAAACTTGAACTAGCTGTAATATATTGGGCCTAGTTTTACTTGAACTGTACCACGTGGGTTTTGAATGCTGTGAGATTGCTTAAGTAGGGAGTTGGGTAACGGTCGCTGGCTCCTCAGACAAGCCGTCTCCAGGACCACCATTGGTTGGCTCTAGGGCGGCAATAGGTTAAACCTATTGGCCGCCGCCTAGTGGCCAGTGTATAAATAGCTGCGTAGAAGCCTTGATTAACAGTTCAGTTCCTGCATTCAATAAAGCATGCTCCTGCCTGAACACTCTCACCTCATCTCTTGCTTCAAGAAAAGAACCCAGTACACAACACTAATCATACTACCTAGTTGGGTAAGGAAAGCTTTCTCCACTCAATGGGCAGCATTCTGAAAGAGTCCAGCTTGGGAGCTGGAAAGTTAAAGCTAACTAGCAAGTCTCAATCCAGAGAGAAATCAACCTGGACAACTGCTCTGTTGACTGTTAAAGGAGACAGGTTTTGTTTCCGAGACATACCTTTTGGCAGAAATATGAGTTCAAACAAGTAGGAATGGATTCTCATAGTTTGGCAATGAGGATTTCTGCGAAAGATTCCTAAATATGCACTGAGGCTGAGAAGGAAACTTTATGCATTATGGAGCAGAGAATACAGGAGCACTTTAATGTGGAGAGGTATATTATTGCCTTTTCTGCTGAAGGTCTGCACGCTTTGGTAGGTATTGCTTTAGATCAGGGGTCTTCAAACTTAGCCCTTTTATGACTTGTGGACTTCAACTCCCAGAATTCCTCAGCCAGGCACGTTGGCTGAGAAATTCTGGGAGTTGAAGTCCACAAATCATAAAAGGCCCAAGTTTGAAGACCCCTGCTTTAGATGGTACAGTTATAAGATTCCCTGGAGGGTTCAAAATGTTTTAAATTTTAGGGCACAGTGGACTTTGTTTTTCTCCATGAGAGGAATCATTTTAACAGGCAAGGCAAAATCTCTGACAGATTCCAGCATAAATATCCTAGCATAGACTAAAGAACATCTTCTAAAAAACAGGCCCATACAGGTCCCTCTTCATAATGGTCAATTTTTTAGCCAATTTGGACACACGTATATCTTTCTCTTTACCTACATACTGTATGTAACTACCTAAAATATATAGTTATATATGTATACAAACATTTAAAATAAAACAAGTTTACCTTTAACTTTTACCTACCTTTTCATCTAATAATCATAACTAGTGATCTTGGCCAAATCTGGTTTGAGCACCCTTCAAAGTTGCGACTGTTGGTGCTCCACTAAACCCTTAAATCAGATCCCACATTTGACAGAAATCACCCAAAACTAGAAGACACCTTAAAATCCTGAATCACAAGGGACTTTTTTTGGGCTAGGGTTTTCAAGTATACACAAATTTATTGGACGGATGAGTGCAAGGAAATATTCAAATGGCATGAGATCGGTTGTCATGGAAACTCTTTTTGTGAAGTGCTTGAGTTCCAAGCCTTATTTTAAAAAAGTAAACAAGTACAGTCATACGGGGAAAAAGCATAACAAATATACCAAGGTGTGATTCACAATTACATTTTTCCCTGTGACCCGTTTTGCTTTTTCTCATACGAGTCACCTCTATGCTGCTCCAAGAATTCTTCACAAGGGTGGAGGAGCATCTTGGTGAGACAAACCCCATAATACGAACACAACACGCGATCCTGAGGCCTACCCAACACGTCTGAAGACCCCTAAGTTCCCCCAAATTAGTTAGCTTTGCCTGGGCATTATTGCTTTGATTCCAATATTAAGATGAGTAAAAATGAAGATATAACTCAAAACAATCATCTTTGCTCGAACTGATTTGCAGAAACGGAAGAAGCCAAGGATTAATGCCATTAAAATAAAGTGTGGCATGCAAGAATAACCGATGAAATGTGTTATGTACTGGGTTCGTTGCTTCAATGACGAGACGAGACGAGTGAGTTCAGCAAAGATCATTGTTTATTGCTTGCAGGATCTGAACTGAAAAACAGGGCTGCGAATGCAGCAATTTACACCCTGGCCTCTAGGCTGCGGCCAATAGGTTTAAAGCAACCTATTGCCACCCTAGAGGCAGCCAATGGCGGCGCTGGAGACGAGTTGTCTGAGGAGCTGGGAGCCGTTAGCCAGCTTCCCAGCTTAAGCAACCTTCCAGCAATTAACCCACGTTGTGTTCCCTTAACAAGACAAAGCCCAATACATTACAAAATGAGTCCTGAGAATCACTGTTACTCAAAACTCAAGCAGCCTTACAAGAAATAACAGAAATATGTTGACCAGATAGCTGGAATTCCTTGGAGTGTCTGCCAGACAGACCTACAACTGCCGAGTTACGCATTTCTCTTTGCTTACCTTGAAAGCCTCCAGCAATATTTAGTCTGGCCTCATGTACATCATGAATAGACTTCTTTGAGGCAGGAAGAAGAAGGGAGAAAAAAAATCTGAATATAAATTCCAAGGTAGAGAATAATAGTAAGCTTGTGGCAGGGCAGTTATAGGATACCGAGTGAAAAATGATACTGGCCAGAAAAAAAGAAAAAACAAGATCAAAAAGGGGAACAGAAGCTAATAAAAGCAGAATACTGGGTGGCTAACTCACTGAATATATGTAATATATACCATAGGGTGGATTATATACAGTATATACCATAGGGTGGATTATATATATATGTAATATATACCGTAGGGTGGATTTGAGAAATTAGATCCCTGCCTCTGTAAATCAATTACCTTCCCAACAGACCACAGAAGTGGGAATCCTAGTTAAGGCTTCCATCATTAGTACAGGGATGGATTCAGAAACCGGGCAGCGCACCAAGCATTTTGTTCAATGTGCTGCACACAAGATTCATTTCCCAGGGCCTGACATCAACAGAAGAAAATCAAGCAGGACAATCTGGCAACAGTCCTGGTTGCCTTCAGTTCAAACCCACACCTTTCATCTCCAAGATCAAGCTGTTAATTGGTTTCTATAAATCAGAAGAAACCGGGTCTGATAGCACTTCCGTGCCGTGGGTCACCCATAAATCTACATTCTGCCAGCCCCCACAGCAGCTTTTGTATTATTTTAATTAACTTCTTTTATTTTTTTTATCACTTTGGACAATGGATATTTAAATGAATACGCAGAGATTTTAAATGAAAACCAAATAAACCAGGGCCCTTTTCTGCCTGAAAATATTGATCCTAGTGGGAGACCATAGGAGAGACTCCTGGGCCTTGCTGAATTTTGAGAACGTGTCCTGGGTGTCCTCTATAAATGGCTGCCACAAAGAGATCTGTCTGCACAATGAACAGGAATAGCCAAGCAATGATGAGATTGAGAGGCACGTTTTCAGAACAAAACAAATTACTGGATACAATTCCAGGGGTAGGCAACCTTGGCTCTTTTATGACTCGTGGACTTCAACTCCCAGAATTCCTGAGCCAGCATGGCTCAGCTTGGAAACCTCTCCCTTTCCCCTCAGCGTGGCTGGCTTAGGAATTCTGGGAGTTGAAGTCCATGAATCATAAAAGAGCCAAAGTTACCTACCCCCTGAGTCCTATCCTTTTTACTCCCTAACAATTTGAATGGATTGTCAATCTAACCCAGAGCTTCTCAACTTCAGGAACTTTCAGATGTGTGGACTTCAATTCCCAGAATTCCCAGCCAGAAAGTTAAGTGATTAAAAGATGTATCGATTCATTTTTTTTAAAAAAATAACCTTTAAAATGGAAAACTTCCTAAAATCTTGTTACAATTCTCTATTCAAATTAAAGGAGATGAGCTGCCAGACTGAATATTCCACCAGCCCCATCAGCAAATGTGAGTCATCCAAGGTCGGTTGGACAAGCTATACTTTTGGTTACTTATTCCCTCCAGCCTCTGCTCTTTGGGGCCCTCCTTCACAGAGTACATTGTTCTGAGGTATTTACAGTCCCAACTTTCACAAACCAATTTCCACTGATTTATTTATGTTGTGTGGCAAAGATTGTGGCTGTGGCCTGAAGACAGTGGAATGGTTTATTATATGAACTATGACTTAAAAGTGCATGAGCACAACCAAATCCCTAACTGTCTTATGAAGACAGTTCCAGCTCTATTTGTCTCAAGGCAATGCGCTCTCGTCTCTGCTCCCCGATTTCAAGAAGGCCCTTCGTACCCAGTGGGGAGAGAGACTTGCTTTTTAAGCTGGGTGCTTCATATACACAGAAAGTCCATACTGGAAGGGTGGAGCGACTCATGTCTTCATTGTGCAAAGCCCAGCATCCTTCCCTGTATGCACAGGAGACTGCCTTGTCTACCCATGTTCCTTGAGCAGAGCAGATAGCAGTCATTTCTAAAGGGCACAAATAGGCAACCTCACCATCCTTTGCTCACCATCCTTGCATTGCAGATTTGGTTTCCAAGTGTATTTTCTTCCTGCACTTTGAAATTTTCCCCCCACCAATTTTGTTTCCATTTCCATTGTCCATTTCCACGTCATTGTCCATTTCATCTGGAGGCCTTACAAGGTCTGTTGGCTGTTTCGCAGAGGAGAGAACATGGTTCAATCAAGGCCCTAAGTCCCTGATCTATGAAGACTTTCCCTTTTCCATCAACAATCAAATGCAGTAGCACAGAGAGATTCCTGCTTTCTAGAATTTCCCCCTTCAACTAGATGGGTTTTGAGCCAGCAACCTCTTTATACACTAGCTAAAAAAATCTTGGCCACTGATTTAGCTGATATTTACTGGTCATTGACCAAAATAAAGCTTCTTCTCTTCCTCCTGCGCTAGAGGGAAAATCCAGGGTTTAATTGTGCCCTGAGGAGGAAGAGATGGATGGGATTACCCTGAGGAAATGGGGCTGGATTCTGACATGCCCATTTTCTACAGCCGGACAAACACAGACTTAGATAGATGGTGGACAATAGTCCCTGTTCAATCGAATCCTATGAGCAGATGAGCACAGGAGAAGACAATCCTGTGGAAGCCATTAACATCTCATCTGATTTGCAGTTTCAACCCTTCACCTATGGTCCTGCTAAAGAACAAGTCATTCTCTCTTCTCTATGACAAAAATTTCCCTTCACATTTCACCCCGACCTTTTCTTTCGTTTGCTGAACATGTCCAGTTGGCTTATTAACTCTTCCTTACATGGGACTTAGTATCTTGAATTTGGTGGCCCTTATTTGAGTCTGTCAGTTTTCAAAACTGAACCTTATATTCTGAGTGAGGCCTGACTAAGGGAGAGTAGGGTTTCCCAGCCTCTGTCTGGACACTCTGCTCCTATTCATCTAAGAGAATGCATATAATTTCTTTATATGCATCATAAAATATTGTTATAGTAATATTTAAAAATTTTTACAAATGAAAAGTAATAGAGCAAGTTAGATGTGCAAATGGAAACTAAAGTATCAGGAATCATGATTGATACTAAACATCTACCCAAACTGGAGGTAGATGCAACCAGAATGTCTAAGAGAAACTAAATTCCCAAACTGACAGCATCAATATTGGTCATGTTTTGCTGTTCTAAGCTCCCTGTCTGTACTTCAGCATCCTGACATTCTCAGCCAGCTGCGCTGAGTCATGAGAAATAAATATATGCCTTTTTATGGTCTCTTACCCTTGGTTAATTTCCCCACCCACACTGAAACAATCAGCTTAATTATAAATGACAGCTGCATGTCAAATCAACAGCAGTTCAAACAATTGCAAGCGTGAACATTTTTTGCACTCAAGAGATCTCACTTTCAGAGTAACAACTTATTCAAAATGCGTAAATTTCACTATTTGCTGTATCATTTGTCTTTGAAATTAACACCACAGCTGCTTGGGAAACACAAAACAGACAAACATTCACACAAACCTGGTAGCAAAATAGTAAAAGCAGCTACAGCGGAAAGCTTGATGCAGTAATGACCTGCCTTTTCCTAGAAATAGCTGGAGTTTTCCATTTCTCAACAGCCATCTGACTACTTGCACATTGCTCATACATTCCTCACTGGGTGCTACTTTACTTGTGACAGCAAACCATTCCACTGACCTACTAGCCCTTGGGTGGCATGCATGTTTGTCCATAAGCTGTCAAGAGCGCAGCTTGGTTGCTGAGGCATAAATGAATAAGTGGACGCTCAAGTAAGCAAGTTTGACTCACCAGCCCCAGGCTGTACAGGGAGTAAATGGGGGTGGGGTGGGGGGGTGGACAGCTAGAATGGGTAAAGTGATCCCTTCTCCAACCCACAGTACAGATATTTTGCTTTCTTTAACATTGAGCTGTCCTTTAATTGTGCTGAAAAATGGGCCCTGAGGATTAAACAGAGCAGGGTAACATTATTCTCATGATTCTAAGAGAAAGAGACAGAATTCAAACTCAAGGCCAGCCAGAGAATCTGTAGGGAAGGTCACTGCACAAGGAAGCAGGGGAGGACCGCAAAGGGTGGAAAGGAAGTTGGCCATGCTGACATAGGAAAAGGAACCACCCAAAGCAAGGGGTCACGGGGCAGGTTACCTGGTTTGTTTGGGACTCGTCCTTTTCAGCACTCCTCCCTTCTCCTACCTTAAGGACAGGTAGTAAGGTATCACTGTAATCACTTTTGGAAATTGCTCATTAACTACTTCTAAAAGAGGGCTGGCTGAGTAATTCTGGGAGTTGAAGTCCACAAGTCTTAAAGCTGCCAAGTTTGAAGACCCCTGCTCTAAGCTATGAAATGTTTCTTCTCTCTCTCTCTCTCCCTCTCTCTCTCTCTCTCTCTCTCTCTCTTTCCTTGCATTTTTACTCCTTTCTATTTTATCTCTTTAACTTTACTTTGTATTAGATTTTACTATTATAATCAGAACTCCTAACAAAAGTGATAGGTAGGTAGATGGTAGATGGAGATATAAATGCATAAAAATTCAACATGAAAGAAGCTGATTTTTCCCACCCAGGCTCACACAGATACATTAAAGAGAGAGAGAGAGAGAGAGAGAGAGAGAGAGAGAGAGAGAGAGAGAGAGAGAGAGAGAGAGAGAGAGAGAGAGAGAGAGAGAGAGAGAGAGAGAGAGAAGGCATGTGGTTGGATTTCATTGCTACCTCCTCCTAAATAGATATTTCCCTGCCCAATTCGGATCCAAAAACTGCACACCTCTAAACAGCTGCTGTGCTTGCATCAAGTTCTAAAACATTTCTGTTGTTTATAAGCATGCCCAGCCCTAATACAGTACTTATTACAGCAACCTTCTAATTTGATAATGGTCCACTTTTCAGGATCTTCCTGATGCACAGATTGAGGGAAGTTCCTGCAAGGCAGTCCCGTCTCTCCAGCCAAATACAGCCCATCCAACAAATTAGAAATTGGAAATGAATGAATTCTATGCCAGCGCCATCCATTTGCTTTGAGACCTTTGATGCACTTTAATGCCAGACGTGTGCCCGCTCTCTGTCCAAACTCTGTCGAGTTTCTTCCAACATCCGAAGGAGAGGAATGTGTAGCCCAGCTTCCTTCTCTCTCAAAACAAGTTTACAGAACAAAACAAAACAAAAACCAGGAGTGAAAACACATCGCGTCTGGCCTTGAAATGAAGGGTAGGAAATCTCCAGGATTGGTGAGAAAATACAGGCCTTTAGCTTTAGATGTTATTTATTTCTTGTTCCACTCCACTTCCACTTCCAATTAAATGGCTGCCAACAGCACTCCCTAAAGCCCAAAGATCTGCTGAAATAAAATGGTTTTGATGCCTTCTGAAGTAGCAAACAGATGCGGCCAAGCTACCCCTTTATTTTACAGGGGAGAAAAAAAAAGAAAAAAAGCCGGTCTTCCAGTCTATTCCTCATTTAGCCCCCAGTGGTCCAGGTGGGAAAGAAGAATCAAAAGTGACCATCCATCTTTAAAGGTGATGATTGGCATTGTATTTGTCAGTAGGCACAACAAATCAGGAGCCAAAGTGGTTCAAATGGCTGCAGGTTTATAGCTTGTTAACCCTTTCCACAAGAATCTGAACCATTAACAATCAATAGATAAGAGTCAGCAGAATTCGAGGTGGGCTGGACTTAGACTCTTGTGGCCCTGAAGGGACTTGAGGCTGACGACAGCAATATTGTTGCTTTTTTGTGACCACTAATCATTCCAAGAAAATGATCGCAGAATTCACAAGCTAAATATGAGCCAGCCCTCTTTATGAAAAAGTCAAGTACAATTTTAGGTCACAACAAAACAAATATAGTTTCTAATTCATACGAAGTAAATAATTCTACAATTTATGCATTGGGTCAGTTCCCACAATTAGGGTTTCAAACAAGTGGAGACCACTAGATGTCAGCAAAGAGAGGATTCTGTACTGCTTTGCTGCCATCTATTGGCCAACTGGAATGTTGTATCCACCTCAAGGATTGTGTCCAATTTTAGTACACATTTCATTTAGCTTTGAAGACACTGGAAATAAGTTCAAAGCACGAGGATTATCAGGGGACTAGAAACAAGGTTGAAGGAATTGAAGGAATCAGGAATAATTAACCTTCAGAACAGAAGATTGAGGTAGATTAACTGCCTCCCACACCTAATCCAAACCATACAAAAAGTCTTGATAACTGAATTAGCAAATATATTCATTTTCTGAGAAATTTGGAAAAGAAGCTAAAAAATAAAATAAATGAAGATCAAATGCTGTACTTTTAGGATGCTTGAAATGCCTGAGCATGTTGCTGTTCCTGTGTTAATCATTCCCCCCCACTTTTTTTTTTTAAAAAAGAGCAACACAATTGTAAGTATTACATATTCACCGTGAAATTTCTTTTCCCCAACAGTTGCCCATTTGCTGGAGCCCAAGAATTCAAGCAGAGTTGCACAGCCCCCACTCCTCTGATCGGATATTGGCCAGCCTCCAGCCTCATATACAGTACTCTGACCTACAGGAAGGGAGGAGGGGGGCCTCTCCAAAATTATCGACTAATTATGCACATATATTATGCAGTGAATTATTCTTATTTCCTGATACAAGGCTGCAATTTCCGCCTATCTTACAACGTTTCAGTGTGCTCATGGTTTTCAGGGCAAATAATTTACACTGTGTTCCATTTGGGAACATCAGCAGGCATTTCGGTTGGAAATAAAGTGAGAATTGCAAGATGGACTTAACGGAGAAAGACTCGCGAGGAGAATAAATTAGGGAACAAGCGTGGGCTACAAAGCAGGTAGGACACATCTGAGCCGTCGGAGGCACGCGGGCTCATCTTCCCCCTGTGATCAAAACGGATCAGAGGAAGGAAAAAGCCGAAGAGACAGTGCATAATTAGGGTCAGTTTATTAATCCTGTGTAATATCGTTCGTTAAATTGATACGCTGCCTGGCTCCCTGCAATCCTAGCAATTTACACTTGTGATAAACATTTATGAACAAAGAACAGTTTAAAAAACACAGACAACACAAGACAATAGGACAATGATGGCAAAGAAAACAAACCTAGATGGGAACAAAACGAGAAGAAGGGGCATCAGTTGCTCTTACAATGTGCATTCACACAGGAATGATATTATATTATTATAATATGTATGTCTATATCTGTTCGTGGGTGTGTTGTAAACCGCTTCCTTTGTAATAAGGGGCATAACAAATATAATTCTTCCTCTCTGGTACTATGATTTGTGTTATGTAGTTATCTGTATTTGTCCCTTGTACTTTTTAACCTGCTTTATGTGAAGTAGGGTATGTAAATTGTATATATTGTATGTATTCTTATTTTTATTGCCCTGTACACCGCCCTGAGTCCTTCGGGAGAAGGGCGGTATATAAATCAAATAAATAAAATAATAAAATAAATAAATTGCTCACAGCCACTTTCAATTGATGGGGCATATAAACTAAGCAGATAAATCTTGATTTTAAATCTACCGGCATCTGCCTAAAGCATCTATAATTTTTTAGCTACCGTTCTTAGTCCCCCCCCCCCGTCCTCTAATTGGATAACTCTCTGTATGTCTGCTCTGCAATTCATGGGTGTCTATCAAACTTAGTGTTGTTGACACATATCTGACATATGGAAGCTTCTTCCTGTGAACAACTCCGTAGGTAGCCTATGGATACAGAGATTCCTGACAACCCAAGGAAGCCCCCCAAGCCACGGCTTAGTGAAATTGCTCTCTCAAGAGAAACTGTGCAGAGGCCCCTTAGAGATTGGCTGCTGTCTGGGCGGCTTCAGGAATTGTCTGCAGGCGAGAAAAACCCATCAGCCACAGCCAAAGGAAGGCCCCAGGTAAATGCACCAGAGAGCATCCTTCACTCCTCTTCTCTGCAAGGCTGCACCAGTAACCAGAAAAGAATAAGTATATTTCTTCCAGTTCTACCACAAGACAATTGGGAAGATTAAGAGTTTGCTTAAAAAGAAGACATTTCTGTAGAAGAGGAACAAAACGTATTGTATAACGGTGCTCCTAGGGCAGGGGTAGGCAACCTTGGCTCTTTTATGACTCGTGGACTTCAACTCCCAGAATTCCTGAGCCAGCCATGCTGAAGGGAAAGGGAGAGGTTTCCATGCTTAGCTGTGCTGGCTCGGGAATTCTGGGAGTTGAAGTCCACGACTCATAAAAGAGCCAAGGTTGCCTACCCCTGTCCTAGGGTCTCATCAAGAGATCTCAGGGCAGATTGAACAGCCTTGTAAGCTATGTCCATGTTCAATTTTCAAGCTATTATCCATGATGAGTAAAACAGGTCATGAGTTATTTGGGCAGAATCCTATAAAGATACAAGCACTCAGTGAAGTGTAACTAGATACCAAAGCATACATTTTGCATCTACTTGTGCAAATCACTCGAGAGGCAGTTTGAAGTTGTGATTTAATGAGTTTGATCGGGGTGTGTGTGTGTGAAATGAGAGTCAGTGTGGTGATTAAGATGAGGGTCAGGAGAACGAGGTTCAATCTCTCCTTAGGCATCAAAGCCAGTTGTGAGACTATGTAGTCATCTCTCCTCTTTTTTAGCCCTAGGCTGTGAAGTAAAAAAAAAAAATCATTCATCCATCTACCAACCCACAATGGGCCTGTGGTAGCTTAGGATCCATAACCTCCAGTAAAGATGTCGCATCCTGCAGACACATGGATTTGGGCTGACAAAATAATATGCATACGTACTGTCTGTTTCTCCCGAGATGGTTCAAAGTATCTATTTCAAACTTAATCCGAAGCAATCTTCTGCTTTATTTTAAATACCGCTGGCTCCTTGGCGTCAGTGCAAAGCTTCAACATTTCACCCCCATATTTAAATAATACTTGAAAGATTTAATTAGTAGCTGCAGGGACGGACCAACACAACCCGTTCTCAATAGATGGTTCAGGCTCTATTCTGCATGTGTACGAGCAGCATAAATATGCAAGCAGAACAAGCTGCAGAGCAGCTGCACAATCAGTCACAACCGTCACACACGGAGCTGCTCCATGGCCTATTTGCCTTCCGTGTTGTTTCTGCAGCCCCAAAGTCTGTCTCCTGGGGTTTGCAGAAAACTGGGCACGTGGTCAAGGAATATTTCTCCTCCTTGAAAAGAGCTGGAAAAGAGCTACAATAAGGGAGAAAACATTTTAAATGAGTTGAAGTGGTTTTCCATCCTTTCCTTCCTCTTGGGAAACCTGTTTCTTAAAAAAAAAAATGAGAGATCCTAATTGGTGCAAACTGCCCACTGCTGCCTGGTCTTTCTTGTCTGGCAAAATGAAGAGAGCTAGGAGCCCAGATTTAATAACGCTTAGTAGCGCTCTCAAGGGGAGCATTCTGCAATGCATATACAGCTCATCCTTGGAAGGGACGAAGCGGATGGATGCCGAGGCAAAGCACACAGTAAATCAGACTGAGAATATTAATCCTTCATTCAGTAGAACTTGTATTCCCGTAAAGACCTGGGCTGCAGTAAAAGTTTCCACCAGATGGTTTCACATTAGAGAAAGAAAGGGAAAGAAATGGGTGCATCCAGGTGATTCAAGGTTCAGGCGTAATGCTCACTTCTTCAACCTAAAATCATCATCATCATCGTCATCATCTTCATTGGTCATCATCATCGGGCCCTGATGCCCTGTTCCTTATGTTAAACATATTCACCTTAGTTCTATTTGTAAAAAGTGAAAAAAGGTGGGGGGAGTCATTTGAAGAGTTGAACTGAAGAAAGGAGCTAAAAAAAAGATTTTTGTCCAAAATGACCACACAGCCCTAATATAGCCAGGAAAAATAACACTCTCAAACTCAAAAACGGCAATTGGAAGTCCACTTCACATGCTAACAAACCAGTGGCTGTTTGAATTATTTGTGACCAAGTCTTCCAAGTCAAACAATAAAGTATTCATTTCTCTTTCCATCCTGAAGTTACAAGGCAAAACATCCTATCCTGATGGGTGACGTGTCCTGGGTACTTTTCCACTTGCTAACTTTAAGGATGTGGGCAGGGCATCAGGAGCCCTGGTGTCCCAGTGGTTAGAAGGCAGCGTTGCAGGCCGGCTCACTGCCCATTGCCAGCAGTTCGATCTGCATGGGTTCAAGGTTGACTCAGCCTTCCATCCTTCCAAGGTTGGTTAAATGAGGACCCAGATAGTTGGGGGCAGTTTGTAAACCACCCAAAGAGGGCTGAAAGTGGTATATAAGTCTTAAGCGCTACTGCTATTGATGTTCAACCCATGTTGGTGCAATATTCTCTACTCACACTTTCCCCCAAAAAAGATAATAGAAGAAATGCATGAGTTCTGAAAATCCAGTGAAAAGACAATCCTAATCACAGGAGCCACCAGATTTGCACGAGGATGCAAAAGTCCAATATGCTTCATCAGCTTGGATTGTGACTGTGAGCCAGAGAAGAATTCTGGATCTCCATCATTTCCAAAACAGGTCCTCTGAAATTGGCAGATGCCGCTGGGTGCAGGAAAAGCGCATGGGGAAGTGGCGACACACACAGCCCGCACTCCCTCAGGGAGGTGCCTGCTGCATAGTCCTCTAGGACAAAGGGACAGATGGCCTGCAGGAAGACCGTGGGTGGATGTTTTAGCAGTTGGAAGGAACTGGCATAGAACCTCTTCTTCGGAGAGGTTGGGGGCCCCTTATGAGCATCATGAAAGTCATTTCCACTAAGGAGGAAAAGCCATTTGATTGATTTAAGCAGAAGATAATATCTTTACTCCATCCATCTCTCTTCTTCTCATTCATATTGCCTACTGACTTATCATCTGAACGAAGCGGGACTTTGTATGAGTTGTGCTGGTTTTCAGAGGCACAAAATAAAGAGGAACATTTCAATGTCAGCTTTGTCATTAGGAAACAGTGGCGTAGCGTGGGTTGTCAGCACCCGGGGCAAGGCAAGTAATTTGCGCCCCCTAACCCGTGGATTTTAGCACTTGAGTCTCTTCCACTAGATTAGTTAAAGAAACCCTTACCCCCTAAGCACATGTATTGTTTGTTATGAAAATACTGATGTAATTAAAGTAAAATGCATCTAATGCGCCCCCCCAGATGTTGCGCCCGGTGCGCCCGGCCCCCCCTGCACCCCCCACGCTACGCCACTGTTAGGAAAAAAAAGAAAAAAGAGAGGGTCCCTAAAATAAGATGACTTATTAACAATCGTTAATAAGTTTAACCAAATTAACAGATTAATAATACAAGAAAATTAACCAAATTCCATATGCCTCTCTCTTCTGGAATCCACAGGATCAAAATTCCCATATATTTCCTACATATTCAAAGCAATAATTATAACCAGGAAATCATAGAACATTTTGTAAATTCAACATATATTTCCTACATATTCAAAGCAATAGATTATAACCAGGAAATCATAGAACATTTTGTAAATTCAATTCACTGTGGCAAGCATTCCCCACAACTTTTGAAAAGCCGTTGTAAGCCAGGTCAAGGGGCTATGAAAAGGGCTTGCCGTAAAACTTTTGGTTTGATCATTAGTATATATATATATATATATATATATATATATATATATATATATATATATATGTATGTATGATGTATGTATGATGTATGTATATGTATATGTATATGTATATGTATATGTATATGTATATGTATATGTATATGTATATGTATATAATACCAGTGCAGAAAAGACACACCATTTGTATTCTTGGTTGTTTTTTTAAATACTAGAAAGAAAAATGGTTTGGATCCTTCTCAATATTCTAAATTTCTGATTAGCATTCTTGTTCTTATGTAGATTCCTCTCTGCCCACAATACAGACTTCCCATTCTCAAACACCAGTGTGTGTGTGTGTGTGTGTGTGTGCGCGCGCGCGCATGAGTGTGTGCATGAGTGTGGGTATGTGCAGACCAAGTCTGCATCTGCAGACAAACAAAAAACATGTGAACCACCAACTCAGTGTAAATTAAGATACTGTAAATAAATGTGCAATTGTCTGCATAAGCTGTGTGAATAATTATAATGTGTAGAAGCCATCAGTAATTGACTAAACTGCCAAAGTGGAATTAGAATTTGTCACAGCAGGTTCCTTGAAGATAATATGGAGCATTCTGTGCCACTTCCATGTTCTTATAAAAGCCTGAGAATTCCAGGCTTTTCTCTCTCAGGAAACCAGGGAACAATGGCCTTGGGACCACGAAGAACTGGGCTCCGAGGTGCCTCCAACATGTCTTCCTTCCATCACTGAGCCACTCGCAACATAAAACCAGGGGTGTCCTCCAGTCAGGCTTAATTCCTGAGCCTGCATCCAATGTACTTTCGTAAGCCGTGTTGGTGACATAGTCTGTCGCCGCTTTCTTGCAAGCTATTTTCTTTTCCCAACTTCTCTGTCTACCCAGGGGTAGGCAACCTTGGCTCTTTTATGACTCGTGGACTTCAACTCCCAGAATTCCTGAGCCAGCACGGCTCAGTTTGGAAACCTCTCCCTTTCCCCTCAGCATGGCTGGCTCAGGAATTCTGGGAGTTGAAGTCCACAAGTCATAAAGCAGCATAGGCCTAGGCCAGGGGTAGGCAACCTTGGCTTTTTTATGACTCATGGACTTCAACTCCTAGAATTCCTGAGCCAGCACGGCTCAGTTTAGAAACCTCTCCCTTTCCCCTCAGCATGGCTGGCTCAGGAATTCTGGGAGTTGAAGTCCATGAGTCATAAAAGTGCCAAGGTTGCCTACCCCTGGACTCTGGCCGACGGCCTAATTCCCAAGTAATCCCCATTTGATTTCTTGGGGTCTGAGATTAGCCATTGTCTGGTTGGTACAGCCACTTTCATCCCACCGGCCTTTCATCCTGTTCCCCACCTTGTCAAGCCGACGTCCACAATATTCGCATGGAGAGCGTTTTGCTGGGTGCCAACCTTGCCACGCCGGAGAGCACGAGTCTGCTGGCACTGCGGTCACAGAGCTAAGCGTTAACTTTTCAGTGATCGTGTGAGTCAAAACGCCCTACTGTCAGAAAGGAAGGGCCCAGAGCCAAACATTGGTGCATGCAGAGAGGGGCCCTCCCCGCACACAGATATTCCCTTGATGGGCATGAGCCCTTGGCAGAGGTCGGCGTGCCCACTGCGTCTGGGTGTCTTCCACTGATTAAGTGAACTTTTGAGGTGCTAAATGCACAGAGAGCTGCCAAGGCACCACACAGGGAGCTGATTCACAAGTTGGCCCATTCAGCAGTGGGAAAATTAGTCCCCTTCAGCTTCCAACGCTTTTCGGCTGGTTGAAATATACCATCTGGGAACTCCTTTTAGGCAGCAGTAGTTATACCGACTGAAATTCACACATCCACCAAGCTTTAAAAAAAACCCCAAAACCCCTCCTTCATTTCATTCAGTTAGAACAATTAACCAGTGGAACAACCTGCCTCCAGAAGCTGTGAATGCTCCAACACTGGAAGTTTTTTAAGAAGAGACTGGACAGCCATTTGTCTGAAATGGTATAGGGTTTCCTGCCTGAGCAGGGGGTTGGACTAGATGACGTCCAAGGTCCCTTCCAACTTTATCATTATTATTATAGTTAGGGTTTTGACCACATGGTTCCGGCTACCATCTGGACCTTTTCGCCACATACTCCACACACAAAAACACACACACACTCGAATGCAAAAACAATTTCAAAACCACTAAGGGCACCGCAACATATTTTGCTTTATGGCTTTCTTGTCCTTATCTGTATGACTTGGTTTAAATTGTCCCAAGATTCAGAGATCTCCTTCTCTGAGGCCCCTTTTCTATCAATCCACTCTGAGGTTCTGCTCACTCTCCCAGTGCCACAGTTACCTGACTGGTTTTGCTTTGGATTCCTTGTTGCGCGTATACCCTACTCATTTTTTTCTCTCCAGAACTGTGTTGCGTGTATGCATATACACATACAATACCCACGTGTACACGTTAGCCTCCGGCATCATCTTCACTGAGGCCCACATAAGATCCATTAAATTTTGAAATCAACAAAAATATTGAGTGGCCAAAGGCTCTCTCTGGACAACCAAGGAAGATTATATTCTAATCAGCAGCTTCACCAAACTGGCCCTCTCCTGTGTGGCTACCAAAGCGGTTGCTTCTCCCATCTCCTCCATGGGCCAGGGTGGCCTGTGGTTTGATGCAGCAGATCCCAACCAGCCATGCTGGATAGTTTCCACATCTCCTTCTCTTCAAAAATGGCCGACAGAGCCTCCCCCGAAGATGTAGCTGTTTGATATGGCAAGACTAAGAAGACATGGATGTAAGTGATAGGGCAGGAATCATGTCCCCTAATCATGTCCTTCTGATCCTTACACGAGTGTAAATACCATTTATTATTCCTGCCTCAACAGAGATTAAAACAAGCATATCGCATCCGTACGTGCATTAATGTGACGGCAAAAGAATGTTAGGATGAGGACGGTCGTGCATAAAAACAGGAGATCTTCACTGCAGACAACTGCAGTTATGGGAGGTGACCCTATAGCCCGGGGAACGCATCTACCCTCTGTCTAAAAAGTGATCTGATGAAGTCAGATCAGCCCTGAGGTTACTGCTATACGTAGATCAGTTTGCAAAATGCGGAGTTATCTGAGAGAGCCAGAAGGCATCAACTTATACTGCTATTAACATGTTTGAGCATGTAAACTCAATATTATCCATTAATCCTTGATAATCGCCCAAGGCAATGGTTAGGGAAAGAGTCAAGACAAGATGGAACATAAAAGTTATGTCCAAAAACTCTAATATTTACAAATTTGTTGCCAAGACCTCTCAATGTAGCTGAGAATGAATAGTTGGACACTGTGAGCCTTTTCCTATCTCCCAGTTAATATTCTACAGTTGTTATCTCTACACAAAACAAATTTAAAATAATAGTTTAAAAAGTTACATGTGACAAATGTACTTTAGTTAGGAATGAGTATCTCACATTTCACAATTCACTGTCAATGAAGCAAGTTACAGTAATAGGTCATATTAATATCGACATATATATAAAAACGTCCATTAAGCAAAAGAATCGTTTTATCATTAAATAGAATGCTTTGTTTTATGTTCTTTTTAACCTCTCTTTGGCCTATTTTTGAAAACACACGGACTGAAATCTTCAGGCATAAAATGGGGCTCCCTGTGTTAAATCCAATTGGTTGCCAGATCCCTTGTTGCTTTGCTGACAACAACACAATCCACTTCCTGCGAGGCTGCTTCTCCCAAAATGTTTGCTTTTTCAAAAAAACAAAACAAAACCCAAAACACTGCCAATCCAATCTGCAGTCTTGTGATCGCTGAGTGGTCTCCCATTCAAAATCTAACCGGCTTATTAGATTAGCTGGATGCATAGCTGAAGTTGAATGGCCACTCAAACAAGCTTTGGAAGAGTGAAGTATACTATGGATGCTTCATTCGAATCCTGTGTTCAAAAGATCAGTCAGTCAGGTCTTTGTAAAGACTATTCTGTCACAGGGGTGTCAAACTCAATTTCATTGAGGGCCGCATCAGCATTGCGGTTGTCCTTAGGGGGCCGGGTGGGTATGTCCTGGGTGGGCGTGGCCTACTGGGTGGGCGTGGCCAGCTCTACATCGTTTGCATCAAGGGTGCCTATGGGGGCCTGGGCAGGAGTGGGACAGATCTGAGGGTCTCTGGCAGAAGGAGGGTCTCTGGGCCAGGGCCAGGGCAGTGGGGGCCGTTCCCTCACTGTTTCCAGGATGGCTTCGTGGGCCACATGAAACCACTTCGCGGGCCGGATCTGGCCCCCGGGCCTTGTGTTTGACATGTCTGTCTTAGAAACAAAGCTCAGATGTGCAGTTCCAACAAGCCTGATTTATTGAAGCCTCTTAGTACAATGCAATTCATGCCATGGAAATCCCTTGGATGAAACAGATTATTTCTGGCGAAGACAAGTTTCACATAAAGCTTAAGGGTGGGTCAGAGGTCACTCCCAATTTTAAGGATATTTCCACACAGCCAAATAAACAGACCCAGCCTCCAGGCATGTCTTTGTGCTGCCTTGTGAGGACCCCTCAGAAGATGCTCAAGGTTTCTGTGACTTCTCCAGCCTGGCTGCTTTAATGGGGAGCATCAAATTCCCCATTTCAGCAGGGCTTCTCCATCCGCCTTGCTGCTCTAAAGTGCTCTCTCTCTCTTTTCAGTGAGGAAGCAAATCCCACTCACTCGATTGTTTAAAAAAGAACGGAATACTGATTCACCACAGCCCTTGACAACAGAAAGCTTGGGCAGCGCTGAGAAGCAGGATGAGGCCCATACAGTGGTGGGATTCAAATATGTGAACAACCGGTTCTCTTGTGTGGATGCCGAAGTGGTGCCAACCGGCTGAATCCCGCCACTGGGCCCATAACTCCACTGTTAACCCCAGTCTCTTCAGAGGCTCTTCCTGCCCTGAGGCTAAGCAAGAGCCTGGCGAGCGGCAGAAACTCAGTCAAAAGACGGTGCCAATCCCTGATCACTACAACTGCCATCTAGAGAGGGGTCCTAAACTCAGCCTCCATCTCCACAGCAGCATGATAAGCAGGTGTCCCTTGAGGCAGCTTCCGTGTTGGCCTTGTCTCCCTAAGGCAGCCATGATGGGAAGGTAGGCAGGCCTTCCTAGCCGAGCCTTCTTCTCTGGGACCCCCGAAGGCAGAAAACATCTGGAACGCCAAGAGGGTCTGACTCAGAATCTGGACGGGTCCGTGGCTAGAGGACCTGCTCATTTGGAAAGACACGGAGGGTTTTGGACCGAGCTTCACTTCTCCCTGGCAGGACTGCCTCCCCACCACTGAAGGCCGAGGCTGCCAGCCTCGGCCGCAGCCTTCGCCTGGGGCTCAGGAACAGCCTATCTCAGGGAGAATGGCCACCACCTTCCTGCACTGCTGCAAAGCAGACAATGGCAGAGGACACGGAGCGACCAACGTGGGAATGTGCCAGCTGCTCTTTCGCTTCGTTAATGACCGTTAATCTAAAGCTTTTACTAATATTAGATATTAATACCCACAAAGAGCTGTAATGAGAGCCAGTTTGCTACAGTGGTTAAGACATCAGACTGGGAGACTGGGAGTTCTAGTCCCCTCTTAGCCGGCTGGGTGACTTGGGCCTAACTCACATCGCAGGGTTGTTCTGAGGAAAACAGGAGGAGAAAGGAAGGAAGGAATGAGTGTTAGGTACGTTTACCGTCTTATTTATAAAAATAATAAAAGTGGGATAAAAAATGTAAAAAAAATATTGTACAACTTTCAGCTAGTGATAAAACAGAAGGCACTGATTCAGGGGTGTATTAGAGCAGAGGTCCCCAATCTTGGCTAAGACTTGTGGACTTCAAATCCCAGAATTCCTCAGCCAGCCAAGCTGGCTGAGGAATTCTGGGAGTTGAAGTCCACAAGTCTTAAAGTTGCCAAGGTTGGAGACCCCTGTATTAGAGGAAGCTAGCCAGTTCCTGACAGATAACCCAGCAGAATGCAAAAATGCCAAAGAGAGGTTTTCTTCCATGGCGTTTCTATCTCCATTTGCAGCCCAAAGAAGAAAAGAGCCAAAATAAGAGTTACTACAGCTATTTAACTGGAACTGATTGTTGAACATTATGATTGTCCCGGATTTGAAATCAATCGTTTTTGTGAATAGTCTGATTGCGGCATTTATTCCCAGCAAGGGTGAGAAATTTTGAATGATTGCTGGGGTATTCTGAAGTCTCTGTAAATGTAGAGACAAGAAGTTACGAGTGTGGAGAGAGTGAGGCAGAGAACGCAATCAAACCGTCTTCTCCCAAGAGATAAAGTTTGCCATTGTCCATGTCCTGAGGACACAATCAGCCCAAAGGAATATTGTACTGGCCACCCCGGTACATTTCTGATGTGGATGAATTTGGCTGCCAAGTGTACAACAGAAGGCTCACGAAGGCTTTGCCACACAGCCAGCCACATCAGATTTAAACTGATGTTCGCTTCCAACAAAACAATGGCACTATAGAAAATTAAATTTTCCTTTCCTTTCCTTTCCTTTCCTTTCCTTTCCTTTCCTTTCCTTTCCTTTCCTTTCCTTTCCTTTCCTTTCCTTTCCTTCCCCTTTCCCTCCCCCTCCCCTCCAGGTTTACAAGGCAACCTATAGAGCATTTCTGCTCCATCTTTATCCTCACAAAGTGGGTGGGGTTGAGAGGATGGATTTGGCCCAAAGTGATGCCATGTATTATATTTTAAAGTACAGAGGGGTCCCTTGGCACCCTACTTGATCCACCACATGGTCTCCTCTATTTCCAACTTTTTTTTCCCTGTTAAGCAACAGGTTACTTGCTAAAGTACAATTACAGTTCCTGGAGTGTTCTGTGCAAAACATTAAGGTATATACCAAATATTATGTACCTAAGTAAGGCTATGCTCTTACATTGTGTTTAACCCAGAAAATACTTGCACAATGCACTAAGTCATAAACACGGGCTGTAAAAAAATGTTTAGAACAATATGAGAAGTCAATATTTCAGTGATCTGTTTGAATGTGTCATGTGAATGTAGCTAGGGTCAGTCTATGCCCGCCCAGTTGTATTCAATGGGTCTGGGTCACAATAAGATTAGGTAAAGGTAAAGGTTCCCCTGCACATGCGTGCTAGTCATTTCCAACTCTAGGGGCCAGTGCTCATCTCCGTTTCAAAGCCGAAGAGCCAGCGCTTGTCCGAGGATGTCTCCGTGGTCATGTGGCCGGCATGACTAGACACCAAAGGCGCACGAAACGCTGTTACCTTCCCACTGTAGTGGTCCCTATTTTTCTACTTGCATTTTTACGTGCTTTCGAACTGCTAGGTTGGCAGAAGCTGGGACGAGTAACAGGCGCTCACTCTGCTACGCGGCACTCGGGATTCGACCCGCCAAACTGCCGACCTTCTGATCGACAAGCTCAGCGTCCTAACCCACTGAGCCACCGCGTAAGATTACCAGTATCTTAATTAGCTTCCTTTCAGAAATCTTTAACCATCTATTTCAACAATTACAATCAAATGTACAATTTGAGTTGCTTCTCCCTCTCTTCCCAAGTATGGATAGAGAGCCTAGTTACTAAGGGAGGCTTTTAATTTCTTAGTGAAGTACAGGAAGTAGATAGCAATTATTCTATATTTGTACGGGGGAATGTATAGCAGTTTCCACAATGGAGTGTTCGGTTGAAGTTCTTATTGTAAAAGGTAAGTAAAGATGCAATATAAGGAGAAGAATAGTTTTTATCTCTTTAGAAAAGAATGTATTATTCATCTTTGGAAATGTCAGTAATAGAACCAGCTTGGCAGAGTGCTTAAGGCACCTGGTTAAAAACCTGGAGACTGTGAATTCAAGTCCCACTTTTGGGACGGAAAAGTCAGCTAGATGACCTTGGGCCAGACACTCTTTCTCAGCCCCAGGAAAAAGGTAAGGGCAAACCACTCCCCCCCCCCCGAAAAATGCCAAGAAAAGTGCAGGAGTTGCCCAAGTGTCAAAAAAGCCCTCTTGAAGGGACAAAAAAAGCTGAACGTATTCTGAACGTAACTGCTTCCCTCCCAGTTGCTGATGAGCACTGAAAAACAAACCAAGATGATGCCATCATTACCAATTACGCCAAAAGGGTCCCACCTGCACTGAGTACCATTCAGCTACAAGGCGGCGGTGGGGGGGGGGCAGCCATTCGTGGAATGTGTCCCACACAGATAAAAACATCCAGGTTTCCCCTCAGGCTCATGTGCAAAGAACTGCAGTCAGAACAGCCTAATCTTGTCTGGCTGTAAAGCCAAAAACCCAGGCATGATCCAGAAACGAATCCGTACAGCACTGCCATTTAAGAGAGTCAGACTCTGTCTTCTTTCTTTGGGATATTCCTGGCTGTAGCCCAGATACAACCCGGTCAGCAAAGTGCCCTCATCTGCACATCCACATGACAATAGTCAACAAAATAGGTGATGCTTCCAAATGAACGCTATGTTTAAGTCCCACCTGTGGTCCTCATAGATTGTCTCTCACTCCGTGCAAGTTTCCCCATCACCCCCACCACACACACACACACACACACACACTTCAAATACCAGTGGCTTCAATGGGACTCCAAAGAATCTAAGATTTAAATCTGAAAACAAGTGAACCTTTGCAAGGGGCACGGGACATTTTATCAGTTTTCTCCCGGGATTAAAAGCCAAAATTAATAAATAAGCAAAGAGCACCCTCTCTATGTTAAAGTAGCCTCTTGTCAAATTACATCAAGTCCTTGGCACGAAATCAAGGTTCTGTATGAGGAGATTTCAAATTCCAGGGCTGAGCAAGAAATTGCAGGAGGGTGAATCTCCCATCATGAAGAGAAAGAGTGGGACATCCCCACCCCCAGATTTGTATATACACATAAGGCAGGGTTTTTGGGTCCCCCCCCATTTTCACTTTGGGCAACGTAATTCAGCTAGAAGCAGGCTTGTTCATCATCAGTGTAATTGCTACACGATGACATTTGCTCGTTCGGAAGATGATTCATTCGCTCGAAGAATTCAATCCCCCCCACCTGCTCCTTAAGCCGAATCTGGATTCCGAGGAGGACGAGAGGCAAAGGGGAAAGCGGGGTGCGTGGGGTGGGGGTGAAGAGAGGCAGATTGGATCCTGGAGCATTTCAGGCCCCTAAAATCAGGTCCCGAAGTTGACTCCGGGCGTCTCTCGGAAGGATTCCGACGCGGCTGCCTGGATACGATCCTACGCGCAACTTATAAAGAGCCTTGGTGGAGCAGTGGGCTAATGCCTCCTTAAGTAACACCAGCTGCCTGCAATTAGTGCAGGTTCGCATCCCACCAGGCTCAAGGTTGACTCAGCCTTCCATCCTTCCGAGGTAGGTAAAATGAGGACCCAGATTGTTGGGGGCAATTAAGCTGACTTTGTAATAATGCCGCTTGGGGTGTGTGTGTGAAAGCCCTAATAAGCAGGCATATACATCGAATGAAGGCTACTGCTAAGCTTGTAAGCCGCCCTGAGTCTTCGGAGAAGGGCGGGATATAAATGGAATTAAAATAAAAATAAATAAAATAAATAAACTTGCATTGGGCTTCCTAAGCTCAGCGCGCCGGGCCAAGGCGGAGGAGGCAAGCCAGGTTGGCGAGGGTGGAGCAGGTGTTTTTTTTTTTTGGTGTGTGTGGGGGGGTCGTCTTGTCAAGCGGCGCCACTTCTGCAAAACGAGGCAAAGTTGGCCGGCGGTGAGCAGACGCCCGCTAAGCGAGAAAGACACGTCGCGCTTCCTCTCCTCTCCGCATCCCTAAAGGCGCCCGGAGAGCTTTTTGCCTAGACTGAAAACAAACACCTTCTTTCTTTCCCCCCCCTCACCCCCCCTACCCCCTCGCTGAACGAAGCCGAAGGGCAACCGAAGCTTTCCGAAGTGCTAAGCTCGACTCCCCCCCCCGCCATCTCTCCTAAAAAAAAAAAAAGCGCGGCACCTGCCCCAAAGACAGCGACGCCTTACCTTTATGCGCCAGGCGCAACCTGGGCTGGCTCGGGTCCGCCGCGTGGCCTCCGGTCCAGGCCTCCAGCAGCAGCAGCAGCCGCCCGGCCAAGGTCAAGAGAAGCAAGTCCCGCCGGGCCATGCCGACCCGGGAGAAGCCCGGCGCCCCTTCCTCCAAAGGGGTGAGGGGATGGGGGGGGCTCTCCGGCCGGCGGAGGGTTGGGAAGGTCCGGCTTGCGCCCTTCCGGAGTTCTGCGGGGTTTGGGGAGTGTGGGGTGGGGGCTCCCCGGCTTCCACGCCTAGCGCGGGAGAGCCTGGAGGAGGAGGAGGAGGAGGTTGGGGGCGCCCAGCGCAGCCAGCATCCCTCCCGGCTCCTTCTGGCCGCCTCCTGCAAAGGGGAGGGCGGCGGCGGGGGGGGGGGCTTGCGTAAGAGCCCCGTCTGGAGAGAGAGAGAGAGAGAGAGAGAGACAAAGCCAGCCGTTTGCTCGCCGCTGCCTCTGCCCCGGCTCTGCCGCTCGGCTCCGGGAGGAGCTGCCTCGGCACACACACACCCCCCGCCGCCGCACAGCCGAGCCCGCGGGAGGGAGGAGAAAAGAGGCGGCCGCCGCTCGACGGGACCTGCCGGGACGCGCCCGGGTTGGGGGGGGGGCTTAGGGGGTGCGCTCCCCGCCCCCTCCTCTCCACCCGCGGCGCCCCCTCCCCTTGCCGAAGTTGGGCAGGAGCGGCGGGGGCAGCCACGTGCCGGGACGCCCCCTTCCCCCCCCCGGGAGGACCAGAAGCCGCGGGGGTTGCCCGCTTCCCTCTCTCCAGCCGCCGGGATAGGCGACGGCCGAGGAGGAGGAGGAGGAGGAGGAGGAGGCGGAGAGGCGCCGCGGGACGGATTCCCCCCCCCTCGTCCCCACGCGAACCCTCCGCAGCGTCTCCGCGATCTTGTCCCGAGCAGAGTGGCGGCCGTCGGGCTGGGCTCGCGAGGCGGGGGGGGGGGGCACGGAGCCCACGAAGGAAAGCTGCGCAACTTTCTGCCCTATCCTCACCTGGATGGCGAGGGAGGATTAGTGTGTGTGTGGGGTCGGGGACACGGGACCCAAGCCGGGAGGTTTATGCTCCGCCGACGGCTCCCGTGCGCGCGCCCTCTTTAGACGGACGGAGAGCTTCCCTTTAATTCCCATTTACTGCACACCTGACTTTTGATCAAGGAAGGAAGGAAGAGAGAGAGAGAGAGAGAGAGAGAGAGAGAGAGAGAGAAAGAAAGAAAGAAGAAACAAAGAAATAAAAAAGAAAAGGAAAGAAAAAGAAAGAAAAAAGAAAAAAGAAAGAAAAAGAAAGAAAAAAGAAAAGAAAAAAGAAAAAGAAAAAGAAAGAAAAAAAGAAAGAAAAAAAAGAAAAAAGAAAAAAGAAAAAGAAAGAAAAAGAAAGAAAAAAGAAAAGAAAAAAGAAAAAAGAAAAAGAAAGAAAAAGAAAGAAAGAAAAAAGAAAAGAAAAAGAAAGAAAGAAAAAAGAAAAAGAAAGAAAAAAGAAAAGAAAAAAGAAAAAAGAAAAAGAAAAAGAAAAAAGAAAAAGAAAAAGAAAAAGAAAAAGAAAAAGAGAGAAAGAAAAAATAAAAAAAGAAAAAGAAAGACAAAGAAAGAAAAGAAAGATAGAAAAAGAAAGAAAGAAAGAAAGAAAAAGAAAGAAAGACGAACTTGTTCAGAATCGGAACGGGAGGCCAGCAGCCAAGGCGGATGTTAACAGTGGCGATGGTGGGGATGCTGACCAGATTCAGGAAAGAAATAGACACCTGCCCTCAAGAGGGTTGGTGGCACCTGATCCAATCAATCCACTCAGGGATCCCAGGAGTGTGGATCAGCTGCAGACTGATTAGGGATTATTTGTTAGGTTTATAACCTGTTTTTTTATTTCTGTACAACTCCAGACAGTGGTGCATAATGCTCTCACCTTCTACTTGCTCCATATTCCTGCAAGGCAGGTTTTATTTATTTATTTATTTTAATCCCATTTATATCCCGCCCTTCTCCGAAGACTCAGGGCGGCTTACAATTTAAGCACAAACCAATGTGCTTAGCAGTAGCCTTCATTCTATGTATATGCCTGCTTATTAGGGCTTTCGCCCCCCCCCCCCCAAGCGGCATTATTACAAAGTCAGCTTATTGCCCCCAACAATCTGTGTTGGGTTGACTTACCTTCCCCCGCCCCCCCCCAAAACTCCAGCAGCTCTCATTAAAATTCTTTCTGCAGTTTATTTGCACAACCAGGTTTAGATGGATAAATCATTACATAATCTTTTTAATTGGTCAAATGATAATATTTTATTTCTATGTTCTGAGTGCTGCTTCCTCACAATGTCAGTTTAGGTGATATGTACCTCCATGTTTTTTTTGTTTTTTTATTTTAGTTTTTATACACCCGTAAGGCCTTAGAAGTCACCCATTAAAATGCCTCATTTTCTGGGGAGGAGGAAAGTAATAATGTGACAGTTGAGCCTTTTTTTGATTTTAAAGAGATGGAGTTACAGATGTGTTTTACGTTTCCAGAATAACTAGTCTGAAACATTATTTTAGCCCAAACAATAGAAGTTATCTTTCATTTAATTTAACCCAGCAATGGCTTCCAGAGATCGCCTCTACCTGAAGCAATGTTGGAATTTTTTTTGTCAGTTTTCTCCATCCAGATATTCAATCTATTTAAAATTTTAGTTGTGCCCCCTAGATATAGACAGGGAACTAGAAGAATAACAACTAAACCATCTAACTAGCTAGATGCTGCCACATGCATTTCAGATCATTTTTCACCATTCTTACTTTTCCTGATTCCACCCTTCTGTCCCACGCTAAATTATGGGAAAAGTTGGAAGCCTCCTTGATTGACCGATGCTTCCTTCATTTATTGCTTTAAGTGATAGAAACTTCATTACATGAAGTTGGGAACTAGTGGGAGTGAGAGCTAAAACTCTCAACTTCAGCTGCCACTTGTAACTACTAACTGGTTACAATCCACTTAGAAGCTTCAGTGCCTGCTTTATTTGCGCTTTAGGATTCAAATTGCAATAACTGAAAAGGGACTTTTCTCCCTACATATCTCCTCTCTTCATTTAATTTCTTGACAGGAGATGAAACCTGAGGGGTCTTGTGAGAATAAGAGGGGGAAAAAATCGCTGCCAGGAAGGGACTGAGAAAAGTGCTCTCACCAGTGCTTTTTTTTGGTAAAAGAAAAAGGTGCCGGAACTCACACATATCATACAACCCGCCTTGCCTACCCTACAAGGTTCCATCCAAAAAAGGTGCCGGAACTCCGTTCTGAGCGTTCTATGACAAAAAAAACCCTGGCTCTCACAGTGATTAAAGTTCTTAATAATAACGACAGCAGCAGCAGCAACAAATTACAAAGAGCTACAAATAGAAATAGAAAGTCTGTGGCAAAGGCAAGCAAGGGTAGTACCAATAGTAATAGGCGCCTTGGGTGTAATCCCAAAACAACTGGAGCACCACTTGAACACCATTGGCATTGACAAATTCGCCGTTAGTCAATTGCAAAAGAAGGCCTTACTAGGAACAGCTTCCACTCTGCGACGAGATCTGTAATACCATCAAACATCCACATCTGCCTATCCCAGGTCTTAGACAAAAATGCCAAATCCAGTCTGAACATCTGGCTGACTGTGCGATGATCAACAAGAACAGCAAACAACAGTAACAAGTTGGGCTTTCCCAGCTGAAATGCAAGCATGCTCCACCAGGGGGCAGCCTTCCTTCAGGCCCAGAAGATGTGCCCAAAGAAGGAGGGATTGATTGTCCAGCCTTCCATTAGCTGGTTGGATGGGTATGCAGTCTTGAGGGAAAAATCTGAGTTCTATTCACCCCCTTTGTCTTCCGAGGCTCTCATCAAATTCGTCTCCGATCCCTTTGAGAAGCAGCTGTTCAGCTTTACAGTCTTCTAATTGCCCCTTTCCTTACTGTCCACTTCTCAAAAGGCTATGAATTCAGGATCTCTCTGTGAAGTATCACACTAGATCTCCTGCTAGAGACACCTGTTTTCCTCAAAGCTAAAACAATGTCGCCTCAGTTACCCTAATTCCTGGGGTGTTCAAACTCTGCTGACTGATTTTCGCTCACAGGCTGATTGATAGCTTGCAAGAAAAACAACTTGAAGAGCTAGGCGAGTTGTTTTCATCCTTACGTTTCCAAAAATCTTGCTAGGAATCTTGGCAAAACTGGGCTAGATGGATGAAAGGCTCTCATCTTCTGCATTCCTGTAATTATACTTAATCAAGATACTCAGTGGTGGGAGTCAACCGACTGGTACCACTTTGGCAAAACTGGCAGCTAATTTTTTGTTGCCCAGGCCCAGAATGGACTTCCGGAAGTGGCATCCACACAGAGAACCGGTTGTTCACATATTTGAATCCCACCACTGAAGATACCGGATGTTTTTCTGAGCTGAGATTTAAATATACGTGAGATGGATCTTAGACTCTGGAAGAGATGAAGCCAACATAAGTGAGCCATGCTTTGTATGGATAGTTCTCATCCTTTGTTTTTTTTTTTTTTAAAATGGGGGTGGTGGTGGTGGTGGAGGGGTTATATTCATGTTAATTCCCAGATTAATTGTCTTGTGCTTCAGCCTTGGCCTGAGCACTTGGTGCAACTGGTTAGCGGAAAACTACTGGAATGAAGAGATAAGTCTGGTCCAGGTGAAACCGCGTGTTTTACGCACCTCAATACAATCGGGTGAGGGAATTACGATGGCTATTATGATTAGGGAATTACGAGCTTGGAAGCTAAGAAGGGCCCGTGCTAGTTAGCATTTGGATGGGATTTCTCCACGGACAACCACAGCGGTGGTTGGGAAGCTGAAAAAGTTCCCAAAGGGGGAGAAAAAAACCTATATTTCTACCAAGGAAACTTCATGGAGTGATCAGGTGTTGAGCTTAACTTGCTGATGCAGCCCCAGGAATTAATGGTTGGGAGCCTTTATGCCTGGCTTGGATTGTGTTGCTGCGGACTGGGATGTGGCTGTTGATTTCAGCCTGTGACACTCTGGCCTTGGCTTTTTTGTTGGATGAAAGATGTATGATGATGTTTGCCTGCTGTTTCTCCTCCTCCTCCTCCTCCTCCTCTAGTTTTGCTTTCCTTTCATTCGTTCCTCCACCCCAAATTAAAATAAAAAGAAAGACAACCATCTCTGAGAGTCCCCATAAAATTATTTGGTGTCCAGACATTCTGCTTAACTCCACAGGCTGGATGGTCTGCACCAAGTTTCCAACCTGTGTAATAATGTGTGATCTCATGACCTCCGATGCATTAAAAAGGGGCCAGAGAGGACATATGGGAACCATTAAAAGTGCTACTTCAGTAGCCCTCCTTGCAAGCTGAGGGATTGTACCATTCACTGTATGAACACGTGTGAAACACGGGTACAGAAGTTGATCTCCTCCTGAGAGGCAGCTTCAGCCCAAGATAAACAAGCCATCTCTCTCCCTGACAGTAAAACATTTAAGCCTTCATGCATTTCTATTAAATTTTAATTGGCACGTAAGTGCAAACTGACTTGCAAGAGAGAACAAAAACCGTATTGACCTCATAGTAGCAGAGACCATTTGGAAAAAAATCCCTAGGGTTTCTGATACTGTCATTAGGAAATTTCATCATCTTTTAGATTAGAGTTTGAAAACACGAAAAGTTATGTTCTTCTGATAACAGTTTTCTCACCTAGCTGTCAGTGCCCTGTCAATTCTTCCCCCTTTATAACTCTGAAAAGCCACTTGGCTCTAACAATTGTTATCATTAGCTCACTCGTTTTGATTTTCATCCTGATACCAAATGGTCTGGGATAAAGAAAATTTGCTTTCCAGATGAATTTAAAAGGCCCATGAACTCTAAATATATCAGCAGGATATAAGAAGTTATAGCAAATTCTCAGTGTCAAATAAAGCAAAATGCTATGTATTAGCAAAGGATTAGAGCTAGGAATTGGCCACAGTGAAGTCATAAAACCATGAAGGATTTGCCTAACAGTGTTTCTCAATCTTAGCAACATTAAGATATGTGGACTTCAATTCCTAGGAAGTTGCCACTGTTGAGAAACCTGGTCTAACAGGTCAATAGGCCTGTGGTTAAATTAATTGTGTGAAGCTGGGAGTCCCCGTTCACTTTCTTAAATGAAACGGGGAAGGGTAAGAATTATATGTAGTCCTCACTTACTACTCAAAGCTACGTCAGCACAAAAGTTAAAAAATAACATAGCAAACTTGCATTTATGACTGCCACAGCATCCTGCAGTCTTGTGATCGCCATTCACATTTTGCAGCAGTTACAACTGAGTTACAACAGTTAATGGAGAACAGCAAAGTAAAATAAGTCATGGTTATGTTTTTTGCTTTTTTTTGCTTACTGACATGGGCTTAATGAACAAAAGGAAAGTAAGGCTGTGATTTCTGATTAGCAACTGTGGTGTTTAGCAACCATTGAAGGAAAAGTCTTCATCATGGTTCAGTCCAAGCTGGGAATAAACAACATGGCGACTGCTTTAGAAAGAAGGTTGCAGTTTATTGAAGAGGAGAGCCAGACAGAAAGATGGCTCTTGAAGAAAAGAGAGAGAGCACATGTAGGGAGTGGGTTTTCATACCCTCTGGGGCTTTGTTTGGAGTTGTTTCCTGTTCCTGTTTGAGGCTCCTGTGTCATGTATTCTGACCTGAGTCTGAGTGTGCTCCTTTAGCATCTCTGTGTTAATCCTATTCTGTTTTAGAATTTGAGTGGAGTATGTAGATTTTAGGTGTCTTTATCTTCTTAATCTTCTAGCTTCAACTTTCCAAAATGGTTTACATCTACATTTCTACAGAGCTGGTTTCTGCTTGGGGGAGGGAGACTTGGAGCTATTAAGAAAAAAACTGGACATGCTTTTCTGCCTCTTTAAGATCCTTTGAGGAAATATATTTTTCCGCCCTTTTAATATTTCCTTCTCTGTGGGGGCTGACTTCCCACACAACCATATCAGTTCCTTTTGGGTTGAGGGAAAACTACCTGCAAAAAAACTTTAGTTCTCCATTTGAGTTTAAATGCAAGGTACAGGAATGCAACATATTTTGGAGAAAAGGTTTCAGAAAGTGATTTTGAGAAACAATTATCTCAGGCAATCACCACACCATTTTTTTTTCTCTTTGCCCTTTAAAAGACTCGTCCAAATATATGTGACATGGAGCAGATTGGGTAGAATAGGTTGTTGACTTGAAAAAGTATCTTTTTAAGTGCTGCCATTACAATTTTACAGTCTCTCTCCTGGGAAGAATTTGCCCCTGCAGCACTAATTATTTTTTAATTTAACGTTCCTTGAAACTGCTGTAATTGGTTTGTTTTATTGCTTTGTTGCTTTGAGCCAGATTGTGAATAACTTACATTATTGGATATTAAATTATTTTTTTTACAAGCACTTCTGATAATTGGAGTAAAAGGATGCTGAGGAATTTATGTTGAGGAATTTGAATGTAATAGAAGCAATGCAAACCAAATCAGTAAAAACAGTAAAAAGGGCAGAAGTTCTGTTAAGAAGATTCCAGCATTGGATGTACACCTAGGCTGATTATAAATGCTGGAAGAATGATTGAATTGTGAAAAAGAGGGCCAACATCATTTGTGTTTTCTGCCACAAGCAAGTCCCGACATAAACAACCTCTTTGCCTGCTAGCCATAATGTGCTCCTTCCCCCCACCAAAAAAACCCCCTTCCTTATCAGGGCTCCTGTCACAAAAGTTTATGCAATCAAGGCCCCAAGTGCTTAACAGAGGCAGCAATAAATACCAATGCATGAGAAGCTCCTTTAAATAAACAAGTATCTTTTGAGAAAAAAGCAGGAGTGGAAAAGAGGCGGGCCAAGCCATTAAAAAGAGTTAACCTTAATGACTGGACAATACCTGCCGGTGCTACAATTCTGCATTCTACCATATTTCCAAGGACACCACCTCCCCTCCTTCCTGGCTTGCCTATAATTGCAAAACATCTCAGAGGCCCACCAGAGTTCTGCTTAAAAAGTACTAATGTGATTTCTGTTTTGTTCATTATGTTGGAGAGAGCCTTCTCTGAAGTGGGAGAATGCGAGATGAGCCTCCCCCATTAAGTCCGGCTGATGGAGAGAGTTCCCTTGGGGCATCTCAATGTCATCCGCCGGCCCGCCTGATTCCAATTCAGGCCACTCTGAGATCTCCCCCCCCACACTACACTTCTAGTTTCCACCACTCAAAGTACATCAAACAGCATCTGAATGTGCTTAATAATCTCAGCAGCTGAATTCTCATTTCCCAGAATGCTTTGCGGCCTGAATTTATCTGTGGGATGCAGAGATCTTTTCATTAGTTTGGGGGGACAGAATTGTGTTTCTTTCTCCTCTTCCACCTCCAGACAGTATCTGAGCTGCAGTTTCCATTTTGTGCCTTTTTTTGAAAGAAAGGGGGGAAAAAGAATCATAATCCATTAGGTCATTTTACCAATAAAACTACTGATATGTCAGCTATCCTGAAATTTCATACCTAAGCTCTTAATTAATTCTCTTTTCTCACAGAGTCTGCAGAAACTCTTGAACAAAGGAAACTTTTGGGCAGGCAAAGCAGAACGAGAGCTCAGTCAGGATGCCACAGGGCCCAGCTCCGATATTGAGAAGAATTTGCTGTTACTTCATGACATGGCACGTTGGCCCTCCCAGAAGGTCTTCAGGCTGAGGCTGGCTAGCCATCTTAATAATAATAATAATAATAATAATAATAATAATAATAATAATAATAATAATAACAACAACAACAACAACAACAATAGTGCTGGACCATTATATAGTCAGCTGGTCTATTATTATAGCTAACTTAGGAATTAAGAACTGTGTTAAAGTATTTAGAATTTACAGAGTTAATGTTGTATCACTGAAAGAACTATGTAAGAACATTTAGCATTTAAAGGGTTAAACGCCATTTCCTTAAGAGATGGCTTTTGAGAAATGTAGTCTAGTTGTTAGGCCTATATCCTATCTAGTCAGTGGGAGGAGCTTCAAAGTTTATTGCAGGACATCCTGGGTATGTGCCAGGTTGTAAAAACCTTTGTTTTAATCACCATCCTGCATGCTCTGAATAGCATCTGTAACAATGCTCAGCAGTGCTTAGCGGAGATGGAGAAAACCATTCCTTTTTTACATTACGAGAATGAACATATATGTAACATGAATAAGTTTCCATGACCAGGTGTCTTTACTGCAAAATCTAAGTCTTTGCTTAAAGTTCCTGGGCAATAAAATATTTGTTTTACAATAATTTTCGTTGAGTTAAGCTGTCTGGAATCTGGGATTACAAAGCATTTTAGTTCTGGGAGCCAGAACAATAATAATCATCTGTGCTACTTGGAACATCTTACATTTTAAGGAGATACCTGGCTGATACCTAGGATGCTGGCAGCAACCCATGTCAACCATTGGTGCCAATTTGAATGTTCAGTTGACTGGTTCATGATTAATGAATAAAACATAAAAATAACAACAACAACAACAACAACAACAATAATATAGCTGGAAGGGACCTTGGAGGTCATCTAGTCCAACCCCCTGCTCAGGTAGGAAACCCTATACCATTTGAGACAAATGGCTGTCCAGTCTCTTCTTAAAAACTTCCAGTGTTGGAGCATTCACAACTTCTGGAGGCAGGTTGTGGCACTGATTAATTGTTCTAACTGTCAGGAAAGGCTTTAGCAAACCCTGCACCATGTCAGGGGGCCCTTTCTCATCTGTGGCAACCCTGAGATGGGTGGACTTCAGTTCCCAGAATTCCCCAGCCAGGGCTGAAGTCCACTCACCTCAGAGTTGCCGAGGTTGGGACACAATGCTCTAGATGAGCTCCACGCCCGCTCCCCAGTCTGTGATTTTATGAACACACATAAAATTTATGCTTGGATGAAGAATGAAGTAGAACCCCTGGATGCTATACAGAGAAGATGAGTGCTGGCTGGGGAATTCTGGGATTCCCACATATCTTGCTAAAGTTGAGAAACACTGATGGACTCGGGTGCAAGCTTTCTCCTCCAATGGAGTGAAATAACTACACTCCTTGCTATCCCATTTGGTATTTGCCATTGTAGGTACATCTCTCTCTCTGGCTGTATTGGATCTTTCTCAGTCTAGTAGGAAGCCCTGAGATTTTCTCATAATGCTCAGTCTAAGTATAAACTTAATCCCTGATGAGTGCTGAATTTTCAAGTGGCAGATATGCTTAAATCCACCAAAACCACTTTATTTACATGGGCTAATGGGAGGAAGCGGAATATCTGCAAATTCAAATGGCAGTTTTACATATGCCTGTTTTAGCCATCTTAAAACATGTGCAGTATACTTGTTTTGCCTTTTATATTTGTTGTTGTTGTTAGCTGCGAAGTCGTGTGCGACCCATCGTGACCCCATGGACAATGTTCCTCCAGGCCTTCCTGTCCTCTATCATCTTCTGGAGTCCATTTAAGCTCACGCCTACAGCTTCAGTGACTTCATCCAGCCACATCATTCTCTGTCGTCCCCTTCTTCTATTGCCCTCAATCTTTCCCAGCATTAGGCTCTTCTCCAGTGAGTCCTTCCTTCTCATTAGGTGGCCAAAGGATTTGAGTTTCAACTTCAGGATCTGGCCTTCTAAAGAGCAGTCAGGGTTGATCTCCTCTAGGACTGACCGGTTTGATCGCCTTGCAGTCCAAGGGACTCGCAGGAGTCTTCTCCAGCACCATAGTTCAAAGGCCTCAATTCTTTGGCGCTCAGCCTTTCTTATGGTCCAACTTTCACAGCCATACATTGCAACTGGGAAGACCACAGCCTTGACTATACGCACTTTTGTTAATAGGGTGATGTCTCTGCTTTTTAGGGTGCCGTGTGCCTTTTATATTAAAACTTTGCTAAAACACGGTTCATTACATCCAGGGCTTGCTGTTCATTCCTACTGATGACTAATTCAATTAACTAACAGGCTTATCATGTCCCCTGATGTAGTATGCACAAGATTGCAGAAATACTTCCCCTTTTCAGGATGAGAGAGATTTTATTTCCCTCACTGAAAACAGAAGTAGCCATAAGTAGTGTGAGGGAGACAAGCACCTTGAAATTTCCATTAGACTGTTTATAGACACACAGAAGTAGGGAGAGAGAGGAGCAAAATTTCTGACTCTGCAGTGAGCTCCTTCATGCTGAGTTCAGCTATTCATGACATGAGGTTTTCTTGGCTATAATAAGGAAGAGGGTTGGCATGGCCTTTTTCTGGCTTCCTCCCTCTCCCCCTCCGCCCAAATCTAATCTTTTCCCCTGGGAATTCCTGGTGGTCTCCTATCCAAAGAACCTATTAATTTCACAGGATTAAAAAAGTGGTGATTATCATATACTGCAACAAGTTTTGGTCTCCACACTATATAAAAGATGCTGAGACTCTAGAAAAAGTGCAGAGAAGAGCAACAAAGATGATTAGGGGACTGGAGGCTAAAAAAACACATGAAAAATGGTTGCATGAACTAGGCATGGCTAGTCTAGTGAAAAGAAGGACCAGGGGGTGACATGATTAGCAGTGTTCCAAAATTTGAGGAGGTCTCACAGAGAGGAGGGTATTGTGTAGTGGGTCCGACACAAGGAAGAGACACCAGCCGGAGTACGTGTTCAGCTCTTTATTGGAAGGGGGGTAGCATACTGAGGAATGAGGGTTACCTGGCCTCCTTAAATACCTAGCCAGGTAAGCGGACAGCCAATGGGGTTGGCCCTAGGTTTCCCGCCGAAACTAGGTTTTGTTCTGTACTAGCCTGCTACCGGCCCTGCAGAAAAGGCAGGGACAACCCCTTTACAACCGGCAAGAGGCTGGAATTACGCCTGCCAAATTTATAGCTACAAAAACAAACAAGACACGAACCAAGAAACAGGAGCTTTAAGAAACATGAACCATCCGAGCGGTTGCCTTCAGCAAACCAGCCCTCCCAGACATTCCCCTTATATAGAGTTCAGGGTGTGGCTTCTCTCTGCCTCCTTCCGAGAAGCCCCATTGCCTTCCTCTGTTTACTCCTAATTGACTGCCTCCTGCGTCTGGCGTCCTTGAACAGGGCCAGCTGTGGGTCATCTTCATCCACACTGTCAGGCTCACACAGCTGGGTCTCCGTGGTGACCAAGTGGGAGGGGCCTGGCTGAGGGCTATCATCAGCAAGATCTTCAACCCCCTCAGCAAGGTCTTCAACACCCCCCTCCTCCTCTGAGTCGTCCGACCCAACTGCCGAACCCACAGGCTGACCCTGAATCACAACAGGTTTCCTGCCAAAACCGTTCAGGCCAATGCCCCCTGGTGGCTGTTGCTATGCAGGTGCCTGCATACATAACAGAGGGGGTCAACCTGTTTTCCAAAGCACCTGAAGGCCAGACAAGGAATAATGGATGGAATCTGATCAAGGAAAGATTCAACCTAGAAATAAGGAGAAATCTTCTGACAGTGAGAACAATCAACCAATGGAACAGATTGCCTTCAGAAGTTGTGGGACTTTCATCACTGGAGGCTTTCAAGAAAAGACTAGACTGCCATCTGTCAGAAATGGTGTAAGGTCTCCTGCTTGGATTGGGGGTGGTGGACTAGATGACCCACAAGGTCCCTTACAACTCTGTTATTCTAATTCTAATCCAATATTACATAAGAGTTGACTTAGTTTATGCTTTCCTGATTTAAATTTCTTAAAGGAGAGTTTATGTTTCAGCGATGCTGTTGTCAGCAATTGTGCTATTGCTCTTACTGCTGATGTGCACATTTTAATTTTAATCTCTCTGTGACTTTATCCTCTTTTCTCTTGGACTGAGACCGGAAAATAGTGGGCAAGGCAACTAAAAATGCATCCGACTGGCTTGATTAATTCTTCATTACACAAGCTATCATTTCTGATCCTTACCCTGAGCTTAATTTAGCTTGATTAATCTGTTAAAGATGAGCTGGAAAATGGGTGGTCAGTAATAAACGGTTTCAGTTGCAAATTGGCTAGAGGCTCGAAAACATCATCTTGTGTTTCTTTTGAGATGTCTGAAAATTAGCGTGATTTTTGACAGTTTAATGTCACATTCACACACCAGCACAGAGACAAGATTATCATCTGAGAGCACAATTAATCCCTTGCCCTGCACCTTACATTTCCCATCGCACATATGAATAATATTTAAAGCTGGTCCAGAGGTGCCACATGCTGTGAGCTGAGCAGCAAAGAAATCCACGGCTAATGAGTAAGAGCTGCTGTGTTGTGCGCCCGTTCATTTGGGAACCGGCCCTGTAGAAGTGGCTGGAATGAAGCCTAAGTAAACATGAATCCACGTCAGCTCTAAATCAGGGCTTTTCAACCAGTGGTACGGGTACCACCTGTAGTACATTGGCACCTGGCAGGTGGTACACGACCATCCTAGAAAAGTGGTAGCGGGGGAGGGGAATGAGCTGAACCGCTGGCCGCACCGCGCAAGCCTGAGCCAGAGATGGCTGGAGCTGCAGGGCTGTCAGGGCTCAGCGGAAGCGCCAGGATCAGCGCGAGGCTCCAGCTGGAGCTCAGCACTCATCCAGGCACGTCTGCTGAGCCCAGAAGAAGCACCAATCATCTGGAATGTTGCAGCATCTCCAGGGTCTTGTGATTTACATTCAGATGCTTGGCAACCGATTCATATTTATGACGGTCACAGTGTCCCAGGTCCCATGTGAAGTGACCAAAACCTGCTGCAACCACCCAGCAAATGGGGGGGGGAATAAAAACCAAACGACCCCCACTCCACCCCTGCTGCCAATCCTCAACAGAAATGCTCACAACCTCGGACAGGAGGAAGAGCGCTGCCAGGCAGGTAGGCAGGTGTCTTGCTCGGCTGTGGCTTGGGGGGCACTTTTTTTAGTGCCATTGTAACTTCGAACAGTCACTAAGCGAACTGTTGTAAGTTGAGGACTACCTGTACTTCATCCCTTTTTTCCTTTTTTGGGGGGGATCATCAAGTTTTTGACACCTTGCTAGGCGACTGGTGGTCCTCGGATGTTGCCCTATCCTAAAAGGGGTACAGTGGGTGAAAAGATTGAAAAGCCCTAGTCTAAATGTTCAGTCTCAGCATCATGGCAGCTGCTGACAGCATTGTACCACCTGAGGCAATGAGGGTGAGTGGAGATTGCAGCAGTAACTGGGCCAACCTCAGAGCAGAGTGTGGAGATTTCTTCCTAGCCACAAGCTTAGATGACAAACCAGCAGCAGGGCAGGCAGCCACGTTGAGAAGGCTGATGGGCAGCCAATGCCTCCATGTTTACAAGCATAATTTAACCCTTACAGAGGAGCAAAAGGGTGATACTAAAGCCATCCCAGATGCCTTAGAAGTCTTTTTCACACCCTCTAACAAAAGATGGCTTTGACACGGTGAGGCCTTGTGTTTACTGACTCCAGATGAATCATGGTGCAAGTTAAGGTGCTGGTAATGACCTATAAAGCCCTAAATGGCTTGGGTCCGGGATATCTGAGGGAACACCTGCTGCCGGCATCAAGTTCCCTTCGTCCAGTGCGCTCCCACAGAGAGGGTCTTCTCAAGGTGCCGCCGGTAAAAGATTGCCGGTGGGTAACACACAGGGGGAGGGCCTTCTCAGTGGGTGCACCTGCCCTCTGGAACCAGCTGCCCGTGGAGCTGAGGACTGCCCCCCGACCTCCGTTCATTCCGCTGGGACCTGAAGACCTGGCTCTTCGAGCTCTCCGGCCCAGGCTGAGAATTTTAATTCTAATTTTAATTGTTTTTTTTACTTTTTCAGGGACTGTTATAATCTTTTTAATTGTTTTTAATTTTTGTATTTCTTGTTTTAATTACCCTGTTAACCACCCTGAGTCCTTCGGGAAAGGGCGGTATACAAATCCAAATAAATAAATAAATAAATAAATAAATAGTTCATGCAAGTTAATTGTTCATGCAAATCAGCTGCTCCAGGGTGGGTCAAGAGCTACTGTGGTCCTCTGTCTCCCCCAGGAAAAAAAACCCCTCAGGGTAGATCCAGGGATTCCTTTTCTCAGTCTTTCATATCCAGATATTTTGGCTCTCTTGCAGCAAACTAAATTAAGGGTGCAAATTTATTGATGGTTGAGTGACTGTAAGAAGCCAAGTATTACGATTGCATACAGGAGTCATTTCCTGTGAATTCTAATGAAAGGCATCTCTTCGCTACAGAGAATTCACATTACACGCTCACATCCACTTGCATTACCCCAGACTCTGGAAATAATGGCTCAAATACTCCATGGAGCATTTAGCATCCCCCCTCCCTCTCCAGTCTTCTAACAGTATTCTCTCCCTAGCAATGTGATCATTCCTAATATTAGTTTATGGTCACCGGGCCCTTTACCTTTTGCTTGGTGGGCAAAGAAAGCATTTTCTTTACACTAGACTCAAATATGTTCCACCGGCGGTCTTGATAAATGCACAAAAGAAGGTCTATTTGTTGACGGATCAATAAATGTGACTTGCTCATCCAGGCCGAAGACGGGAGAGTGCAATATTGAATTCTCCCCTCAGAGTTCAAAGGTTGTATTTTACTCAGCCTGAATTTAAATCCTAAACCATTAAGAGGAAGTAGAAGCACTTCTCTGCCTCCAAGGTAGCATCTGATTGGTGCAAGGGTCTGCCACTCGCTCCTTCAGAAATTATCCCTTTGTGGTGTTGTGCAGTAGGCTGGAACTCACAACCTAGCAGCTCATCAGGGGTTCCTCCAGCCCCGGTGGAGGTTAGGCAAGGAAACTGACCATAGACTGGCCCTTGGCCATTGAATGTTATTGTGCTAAAAATAAATAAATAAATCAGCCGTTACTAAACATTGCAACTGTGGTCTCCAAAGCTCACAGCCAGTGAAGATTCCCCTCTTATGAATGACCGTCTGTTGAATCCCTAAGGTCAACTGCCAATGAGTTAGCATTTCGCAAGGCAGCTTTCGAGCAACTCACTTCTCCAGATGTAATGGGACTTCTGCAACTTTGGCCAAGCTGGCTAGGAAATCGGCAGGCTTTCTTCCAAAACCTTTGAAATGTGCCGAGTTGTGAAAGGCTGTTTACTTTCCCACCCGTCCTGGCTTGATTAAAGCATCTCTGCACCAATCTTCACCCTAAGCTTAGTCAGGTCTTTTCTTCTAGGCAGAGCATCTTGGGAGTATGACAAGCTGGTGGTTTGTTTGTTTGTTGTTTTGTTTCTTCCCTGCATCGTTGAAAAACGACAGACTCCTTTTGGTGTTCGTGCTGCAAGAAATCGTTTTTTCCCTGATCATGGTTATTATTGTTGCATTTTACACTTGACCTCAGCTGGCTGGTGGCATATTTACTTGGGCAGACTCTTAACTAGTGCCTTAAAAAAAAGTCTCTGGTGCTTTGGAAATCCTTTCTTCAGCAGAGATCCGAAGCCCTTGGCCTGCCCACGAGAGGGTATATGACGAGGTGTCAAAGAGCATCTGGATCACCCTTTCAATTACGCCCCTCTGCTTCAACTGCCAGACATCTGAGCATTTTCATCTTGAAGCAACACGGGATGGCACCCTGTTGGGAAAACTCACATCATTAGCAGGAATAAATGAGTGTGGCGGTCCCATTCCCTGCCTTCAAAAGAGTTACATCATACCAATCATTACGCAGAAATTAAGCATTTCTAAGTGTGGCTTCAGAGAGTTGAGCTGAAGCCAGTTAAATTATTGCTGAAGTGCTGTAATACGGAGGTTCAAACAAAAAAAAAGAAAAGAGATCGAATGTTGTTTGATGGGCAGCAAAGAAACTGGGAGTCAAAAAACCTATAAAATTGTGCACATCTAGCGCTTATACCACTGGCGTAAATAAGCCGAAATCTGTGGCTAGTTGCTTCAATGCTCCCCAATGTTTTTCTTATTTAAAGCCGCAAATCCAGGGACTTGGAAGAAAGAGCTGAAGACATGAGAAAATAATGGTGCTTCTCAGCTCTTCTAAATAAAGAAGGGATACCCATCTTCCAAAACTGTACAGACGGTTCTTTGCTGGTTAAGATGCCATCCGTTGCTGAATGAATGTCACTATAATTTAGATGACAACCTGTAATACAATCTTGGCTTATGGTGGGAGCTCAGCTGGGTAGACTCAGTCATCGGGGGATACCAAGATAAGGATAGGTTGGGATGGTGGTCCAACACTGGCACCTGGGTTAGTTTGATTGCATTGAACCTGAATGTTCTTGGTCCAGGCCCAACAACATCGGAAGCTCTCTGCTGCCCTGGCCTGCAGCTCATTAAATGTCATAAGCAGCCGTCTGTAAACCACACATAGCTCAGACAGAGAGCTGTATATCTATAAACTATATATCTATAATCTATATCTATATCATCTATATCTATGTATGAAAAGGGGTATGTCAATCCTTAGACAGAGAGCTCTATATCTATATCTATTTAGCACTAGATCTGATGATATTACCTAGTTAGGGTAACGAAACGTCTGCAAGAAAACTATCAAGCTCGGAGAGCATCAAGGACCCCCTCATATCTCTCTCTCTCTCTCTCTCTCTCTCTCTCTCTCTCTCTCTCTCTCTCTCTCTCTCTCTCTCTCTCTCTCTCTCTCTCTCTCTCTCTCCATAGCTATAGCTATAGCTATATCAAGGGACGCGGTGGCTCAGTGGGTTAGGACGCTGAGCTTGTTGATCAGAAGGTTGGCAGTTTGGCGGGTCAAATCCCGAGTGCCGCATAACAGAGTGAGCGCCTGTTACTCGTCCCAGCTTCTGCCAACCTAGCAGTTCGAAAGCACATAAAAATGCAACTATAAAAATAGGTACGGTAACAGCGTTCCGTGCTCCTTTGGTGTCTATTCATGCTGGCCACAAGACGACAGAGACATCCTCGGACAAGCGCACTTCTGCTTTGAAATGGAGATGAGCACCGGCCCCTAGAGTTGGAAATGACTAGCCAGCATGTGCGGGGGAACCTTTACCTTTACCTTTTATAGCTATATCATGTCTGTCTGTCTGTCTGTCTGTCTGTCTGTCTGTCTGTCTGTCTATCTATCTATCTATCTATCTATCTATCTATCTATCTATCTATCTATCTATCTATCTATCTATCATCTATTAAAAGGAATATGTCAATCTTTCATCCAGTCAACCACATGAAGCCCTCCCCCACCTGGTTGTCTGGATCCCTGCCCTGAGTACTTGGTAGGGCTTGATGAATTCTGAGGAACCACCCAGCCCATCCATTCTACATTCTGAGCCATAATATATCAATCGAGTGGGGAATGCCTGTAGGTGTAAGGTGGTGGTTGGTCAATTCGTACCCTCGTTTCTGCTTCAGAGCAAGTCAACCAGTTTGCATCTGCACAGAAGGCCCTCTTGTCCAAAAATGATGACCACAGTTCCACTTGACTCAATGTCAGCCTTACAGGGAATGTTACCACACAGTCTTCCAGTTTGCCATTGTCTCCTTCTGAGGACTGGCAGAGAGTGACTGGCTTAAGGTGACCCAGCTGCCTTGGTACCTACGGTGGGACTACAACTTGTCATAGTTTCTAGCATGATGCTTTTAACCAGTTACTACAGTAGCATTTGTCAAAAGTTCCTCCCATCAGCCATAAAGTTTGTCACCTAGCACGGTGGTATACTAGCAGCCAGGTCTTGGCTGTTGAGGAGGGTTAAATGGCTTCAGGGCAGGCTGGATGTGGCAACAGAAATGAGATTGGGCTGTGGGGGAACAGGGCCTCCGTGTTTCATTGCGACCCAACCCCGCATCTGTACTTGACCAACGCTCAATCTTCACATCTATGAGGAACTTTGGTACTCCTGCTGCAGATGTGATTTAACCACCACAGCCCCCTTTTTCAATCTAACACCTTTTCTCTCACTCTCAGCTTTTAATCATCTTCCATGGTGGCGAGTCCTTGGGAACTCAGTTTTGGAATAATCATGTGAACTTGAGGTTGCTTTCTGGTGGATTTCAGGTGTTCTTCCACAATGGCCTGAGCCTTCTGCAGCTTCCTTCTGTTGAGTTTTGAAGCCTTCTGGAAGTAAAGATACCACATCTGGAAATGTTGCACAGCTGGGATCTGATCCAGAAAAGATCTTGCCACCTCAACTGAAGAGGTGGCATGAGCACCTCACTGGAAGAGTTTGCTGCTGTTCTTCTTCCTTTTGCTGCTAAAGACTTCCTTGGCTGCAGACATTTCAGACCCAGGAGGTGTTGCTCCAGCATGCCCAGAGGTGGCTTGGAGAAAAGACTATAGCTGGAGGTGTTCAGCAAATGCCCTGTTAGCTATCTGACAACATTTATCACTGTAGAACAGACATGTCAAACACAAGGCCTGGGGGCCGGATCCAGCCCGCGAAGTGGTTTCATGTGGCCCACGAAGCCATCCTGGAAACAGTGAGGGAACGGCCCCCACTGCCTTGGCCCTGGCCCAGAGACCCTCCTTCTGCCAGAGACCCTCAGATCTGTCCCACTCCTGCCCAGGCCCCCATAGGCACCCAATGTAGAGCTGGCCACACCCACCCAGTAGGCCACGCCCACCCTGGCCATACCCACCCAGCCCCCTGAGGGCAACCGCAATGCTGATGCGGCCCTCAATGAAATTGAGTTTGACACCCCTGCTGTAGAAGCTTGAGAATACTACTGTATATTTGGATTTGGATGCAAATATTTCTCTCTTGGCTGTGCCAATTACCCCTCCCCCCCCCCGAGTGAAATCTTTTCATGTCGTACATGAAGGAGCTCAAGGCACCTTCCCCTGCAGCCAGAATTTTCTTAGAAAAGTCTGACCCCACTTAAAGCAATTAAGACACACATACGCTCACAATACAATCCTCTCCATCTTCGCCTCCCATTAATAATAAGATAATGAGTTGAGCGCTGCAGGGTATAAAATGTCAGCGGTTTGTTCACGGAGAAGCCCCAGGAAGGACCGGATGGCGTTTCTCTCCTGCTGTATCTTAACTTTCCACATTACACAACTGGAGCGTAATTCATTTTCCATGGCTCATCCAGTCTGTGACTTTTCTGGCAAGGTTTCAAGTAGATATCAATTGCATTTTGCTTTCGTAAAATTATTCAAATGTTTTGAAACAGTGCTGGAGCGTGTTTCAGGCACGAAACTTGCAGTAATCAGGTAGTGGTAGCAAATATCACTCAGAAATTAATGGAATCCATTTACTTCATCCCTTGTACTCACAATACACAAAGGTTACCCACAGAGATTGCTGAGTCAAGATGTATTTGATCATGGCTTGTTGAATAAACCACAGGGGCACTGTGTTGGATGTATTTGATCGTGGCTTATTGAATAAAACGATAGTGTATAAACACCAAAGCTTGGATTCACAAAATGTTAGGCCAGAACTACAGTAAAGAAGTCACACTAGGACTTAGGAGAGGGCAAGAATCCAGACAGATCAACACTCTTACATACCTGGGAGATGTTTCTGTATTCAGACTGATGCATGAAACCTCACCCAGATGGTTAATCTTGGTAGGCACTCATTGCTTGAGAAGGCCACCAACACATCTCAGCTCAGAAGGAATATGAACATTTGCAATATTTGTTAACAACAAGGCTTGGACTAAATGGCTCCTTAGGGGGAGCATCTCCTTTGTAGCACCATTGTTTCCCATTGGTTTCTCAGGCTATCATCTAGGGCCGTGGTGGCGAACTTATGGCACGCGTGCCACAGGTGGCATGCAGAGCCCTCTCTGTGGGCACGTGTGCCGTTGCCCCAGTCCTAGGCCTTCAAGCTGGGTTTTATAAAACCTTTTCGCTTTAGGCCTCCGGTGCTGTGTACAAGAAAAAAAGGTTCAATCAATCAATCAATTTCAACTTCTCGCGGGAAAAAAAAGTTCCCGCAAAGTTGGAATTGATTGATTGAACTTTTTAGTCCCACCCAGTCTGCCTTTACCACTGCAGCCACGCCCACCCAAAGGGCCACGCCCACCCAGCACCCGATGATACATAAGTGGGTTTTGGGTTGCAGTTTGGGCACTCGGTCTCTAAAAGGTTCGCCATCACTGATCTAGGAAGATATGGTGGTCCTGGCCAAGGCTTTTCAGCTGCCATCCTCCTTCTTCTTTTTTTTTTTAATGTGAGGAAGTCAGCTGGGAGCATTATAAAACCCTAGTGAGACCACACCTGGAATTCTGCAGCCCAGTTTGGTCACCACATCCCCAAAAACATGTTGAGAATTTGGAAACAAATTCAGAGAAGAGCAAGTAAGATGATCAAAGGCCTGGAGGCCAAAATGTACGAAGAAGGGCTGCGGGACTTGGGTTTGGCTAGTCTAAAGAAAAGACAAAATAGGGGAGGTGTGATAGCAGCGTTCCAGTATCTGGGGGGCTGCCACAAGGCAGAGGGGGCCAGGTGGTTCACCAGAGCACCAGAGGGAAGGACGAGAAACCATGGTTGGAAACTGATCAAAGAGAGAAGCAACCTGGAATTAAGGAGAAACTCCCTGACAGTGAGGACAATTAACTAGTGGAACAGGTTGCCTCCAGAAATTGTGGGCGCTCCATCACTGGAGGTTTTTAAGAAGAGACTGGACATTCACCTGTCTGAGATGGTACAGGTTCTCCTGCTTGAGCAGGGGGCTGGACTAGAAGACCTCCAAGGTCCCTTCCAGCTCTATTCTATTCTAAAGGCATTTGACGTCAATCTTGCCAAGGTCATTGCATTTACTGTTAGAGAAATGAAGCACATCAGTAGCCAAGACTAGCTTTGATGCCCATTGGTTTCCTGGAAGAGGAGAGGTTTTGCCTATTCCTGGGGCAAGGAATGGCAGATGAAGATGAGATTTTCTTCAGTTACAGTATTCATGTTCTTAGGTTATTTTATGAAGAGTGACAATGAATCACCTGAATCTTTCACGAGGTTTTCCCCAGTGGCTGCTGTGAATTTACCACAGAGTTATTTTAAGCTTCCGGAACAATTCCATAAGGGCCAGTGCCATACGTACAGCCGTGGCCAATTCAAAAGGGAGAAACGGGGGGGGGGGGGGTATGGAGGGGAAATTGTCTGAGCAGCAAAGTCACCAGAGCTTCCATCACCCATCCAGTATTTATTTTCTATCTCTCTAGCATTATTTTGTTTCAATGCTGCAATTAAAGCAGAAATGTTTACATATTCTGGATTACAACCCTCATAAGCCTTCGCTGAGCATAGCCAATAGGAGAGAGCTATTGAGGGGGCACATATGCAACACCACAAATTCTTCCTTCCTGAATTATGCAAGGTCAGAAGAAGCAAATACAGTACTAAAAGGTGGAATGCAGTACATTTCGTTGGCACAGTTAGGGCGCAATTTTCTACCTACCTAGGTAGAAGAAAGGGGCACCTGAATCTAGTGAGATTTACTTCTGAGCAGGTATGCTTTGGACTGTACACTGATGGACAAATTGAGCATAACATCTTACTTGGTCGAAAATTGTACAGCTCACATCTCTTCTTTGTTCTGAAGAGGTTCACTCTATAAAAAGGGATACTAAAAATGAATCAAAACATAAATAAAAAGAACTTACTATAGCAACTCTTTCCCAACAAATGACTCTACAGGCATCTTTTGACATGCTTCCAAAAATGGTAAACCAGGCAAAGTTTAATTGTAAAACCGCACGTATACAGAGAACAAAAATCCACCCTAGCTGAATGTCCAGAGAGATTTAATAATTGGTTTACGCTGGAAGCAAATGATTCACATTCCCCGTTTGATAAATGCTTATTAAGATAAACGCTTACATTATAAAACAAAGGAAAGTTAAGATCTAGCAAAAGGGAAATGAAAATAGTTTCTTTGAATAAATACAGGTAAAACATATGAAAAGTTAGCCAAATTAGTTTGATATATTAATCTCAAATGTAATGAAAGCAATGCAATCTATAAATCTTGGGCTAATGTTTCAAACGCCATTGGACACGATCCAGCTCAAGTTAAATATTTTAAGTTTCATATAATATGCTTGAGTAAAAAATTATTGTATACACTTTTCAGTCAAAATGTACCTTTCAATAAATAGTTTGAGGATCGATAGGATTTAACTATATAATTTTAAGCAATTCTTAGTTTATGCTTATTAGCACTTTATATGAAAAAAAAGAAGCTCTACGTTTGATACTCCCTGTTCAATTTCATCCAAGTGGCTCTGCCTCAGTTCGACTAGGGCAGGGGTAGGCAACCTTGGCTCTTTTATGACTTGTGGACTTCAACTCCCAGAATTCCTGAGCCAGCATGGCTAAGCATGGAAACCTCTCTCTTTCCCCTCAGCATGGCTGGCTCAGGAATTCTGGGAGTTGAAGTCCATGAGTCATGAAGGGGCCATAGTTCCCCCATGCTGGCTCAGGAATTCTGGGAGTTGAAGTCCATGAGTCATAAAAGAGCCAAGGTTGCCTATCCCTGAACTAGGGGGATGAGGAAAACTATGCATGCAAGAACATGAGATCAGCCTTGAAGATCAGGTCAACCTTTCACTTCTTGTAGGGATATAGTGGATGCTTCGGGCTGCTCACCAGCAGGATCCAAGCCTCTTTCCAGACTTTGTTCCTCTGTACCTTACCTCTGGAGGTGTGCTGCTGTCCCCACCTCTAGATAGCCCTTTGTCCTGGATAGACATGTCCCCAATATCCCTCTAAAATCATTCTCCATAGCGGCCATCACCATTATGTGTTGTTGTTGTTGTTGTTGTTAGTTGCAAAGTTGTGTCCGGCCCATCATAGCCCCATGGACAATGTTCCTCCAGGCCTTCCTGTCCTCTACCATCTTCTGGAGTCCATTTAAGCTCACACCTACTGCTTCAGTGGCTCCATCCAGCCACCTCATTCTCTGTCGTCCCCTTCTTCTATTGCCCTCCACCTTTCCCAGCATTAGGCTCTTCTCCAGTGAGTCCTTCCTTCTCATTAGGTGGCCAAAGTATTTGAGTTTCAGCTTCAGGATCTGACCTTCTGAAGAGCAGTCAGGGTTGATCTCCTCTAGGACTGACCGGTTTGATCGCCTTGCAGTCCAAGGGACTCACAGGAGTCTTCTCCAGCACCCTAGTTCAAAGGCCTCAATTCTCTGGCTCTCAGCCTTTCTTACAGTCCAACTTTCACTGCCATACATTGCAACTGGGAAGACCATAGCCTTGACTATATGCACTTTTGTTGGCAGGATGACGTGTCTGCTTTTTAGTATGCTGTCTAGATTTGCCATGGCTTTCCTCCTCAGGAGCAAGCGTCTTTTAATTTCTTTGCTGCAGTCCCCATCTGCGGTAATCTTGGATCTGTTATGGGTAATGAACTCCAAGGATAGTAATGCACTGGGTTTAAACATGGGCTCACTGATTGCCCCCCCTCCCCCAAACTGCACAGGCAGCATAAAAGCACTCTTGCGCTGCCAGCGAAGGTAAGCATTGATTCATTCAGCCAATTTGCTGAATGACTTCATGGAGTTCATGTTTTGGCAAAACCCACCTAAAATGGTCCCCTTGCTGTTGCAGAGGAGGGGAACTAAAGAAAATGGTGGGATAGGAGCCCAGGTTAATATTAAAACTATAATACTAGATTTAAATATATCCTCTTATATCATGGTTGGGGAATAAACCATGATATGAAATGATAAAACAGAAACATCAGTCAAGAAGTAACTTGAAGCTGAATGAAAACACACAATTATCACAGGAGAACTTGCTTTTAAACCTGGTGTGAAGAAAAAAAAAGGTAAAAAAACCTATCACATTACTTACAATTAAAACATGACTTCCTTTAGAGTGTCTTTAGGGTTTTCACAGATTTAAAGTAGCTTAGTCTTTGGAGACATAAATTAAACGTCAGTGGGTGGAAAATATACAGTCAAAGCAGGCAGGTTTGTGAAGCTAGAGAAAATGTGAAAAGTAAGCCATGGTTAAAGTAAGCTCTGCTGCTTACTAAGTAAAAAACATACTTAGGAACAAGCACTAATTATGGGGCCAAATCACAGGGCTCCTAGGAATACAGGGTGAGAAAGCCGAAATCACATTTTTTTTTCAGAGCAACCAGTAAATTTCCACGTGACCCAATAAGTTGTGTTAATTCTTTCCCAGGATATGGAACATAAAGAAGATTCCTCCAGATTCGGTACTGTGTAAAACGTTCCTCTCTTCCGCAAGGCTGGAGTTCTGATTTTACTAAAATGAACATGACATTGTAACTATTGATTTTAATATATTGCTGGAGAAGGGCTGAAATGGCTTAGGCTTAGCTCCCCCCAACTGCGGCTTCTTCCCAGTTGGCAGGAGAGGTTGAAGATCCTTTGTTTTGTTTTGTAGGATTTGGTTTCCCACCTCTACTCCTGCTCTGGATCAGATTCCCACCCAGAGGGCAGAGCTGCTGTTCTGCCCACACAGGCCAAAGCAAAGCAAAACTTTATAACCAGTTTTTAGTGTCTGATGCTTTGATGCCGTTTAAAAGGGAGAAATTAGACTTGCTGAGTGAAGGTGTGAGCATCTCACTAAACACGCCTCTTAATAGAGGTCAGCCAATTCACCAAAAAGAAGCAATTTTCAGCAAATCAGTTTTAGAACAATTTGATCTAAAGCTTCAAAAAGAGCTGGGAAATGAGACTTGGGTGGAATCGTCCACAAACAAGGTGTGATGCCACCAATTAAGCTCATATTCTTTAATCAGAAGGCATCGGCTAATGTCATCCATGTTACCTTTTTGCATTTTAATACCTGCTAATTCATTTTGGATTGACCATTATGTGGCTGGTTTACCCGTGCCCCATTTGCCAGCCTCCCTCCTTAGGGCAGAATGTGAAAAAAACGTCAATCACACATTCAGCCCTGAGTGTCAAGATGGGAGTTGCCACCAGAAGGCCTTCTTGGTCTCTGACGATGCAACCTTACTGCAAAGTCTGGTTGCAGGGAAACACATTTCTCACACCCCGTTCCTGCTTTGGGTCCTCTGCTGGGCAGGCAGACTTTCTCAAGCTTAGCTAGGATTCTGATCTCTATCAAAACTTGTTTATTCCTTTGAGCTTAAGCCAATGGTCACTGCATTGGAAAAGGAGAAACACAAAAGTATTAGACCATGTGCAAAAAATATCTGGAAATGCAGCTGTCTTCTCGCAAAGAAAGACTACAGCAACTGGAATAAAAGAGATGTGGAAAGCTGATGTAGAGATATATGAAATCTTGCATGGCTAGTGGTGGCTTTAGCCAAAGCTAACAATTTTCAGTTGACTGTGGTTGCCAGCTTGGCTCAAACACAACAGTGGACTAAGCTGTGGTTGCCGAGAACTATCATTATAAACATGCAGATATTTGCGGCAATGGGAATTAGCTTCCATCCATTAATGTTTTTCCTAGGGAAGCCCTGGACCCTTGAGTCCGGCATGGGTACTGCGGAGAGAGAAGTTCTTTCTCTCACAAGGTGTTAGATCTCAAGATCTTCCACTGAAGGAGACATGGAAATGAGGGAAGCGAATAACATTGCCACGCAGCATATTCACTTCCAGTAGCCGTCAGTCAGGACAGTTAAAAGAACAACAGCAACAGGACAGATTCACGGGCAATTAGCCCATCAGTGGCTATTATTATAGATGGTGGTCGTGACTACTTTCTGAATCCTAGACAACAGGCCTTCAATCTTGGTTTATGGGAAGTGCTGTTGGAAATTGTTTCTCACACAGGGGTAGGCAACCTTGGCTCTTTTATGACTGGTGGACTTCAACTCCCAGAATTCCTGAGCCAGCATGGCTCAACTTGGAAACCTCTCCCTTTTCCCTCAGCATGGCTGGCTCAGGAATTCTGGGAGCTGAAGTCCACGAGTCATAAAAGAGCCAAGGTTGCCTACCTATGGCCTAGGCCTAGGCTGCTTTATGACTCGTGGACTTCAACTCCCAGAATTCCTGAGCCAGCCACGCTGAGGGGAAAGAGAGAAGTTTCCAAGCTGAGCCATGCTGGCTCAGGAATTCTGGGAGTTGAAGTCCACGAGTCATAAAAGAGCCAAGATTGCCTACCCCTGATCTAGACCAATCCAGAGCATGATGACCAACCCTCTTTATTGAAGGTTACAGATTCTAATACAATGTACTGGTCCAGGATGGGTTAATAGATGTTTTTCAACTTCTCCCCCACCCCTGGCGCACGCACGCACGTGTACACACACACACACACACACACACACACACACACACACACAGAGAGAGAGAGAGAGAGAGAGAGAGAGAGAGAGAGAGAGAGAATGGGAGGGAGAGGAATGCTTTCTTGCATTTTTCTTAATTTCCTTCAGTTGCAAAGACATTTTTCTTGTAATTTTATATCCATAAAAGGAATGTGGCATGTCTGTTCAGTGTCTATATTAGATTAAACTGGATATAGACAAGGTGTAATGTTTTCAAAGAACATTAGAAAAAGCAGATTTTATTAATTGCAAATGCTTTTTTTTTCTCTTGGAAAATTACACTTTTATTATTTCTTCTTCTTAGACTTTAGACATTAATTTGATTTCCTGGAAGAATCTCACAGTTCATACAACTCAAATGAATTTAATAGAGAAAGGGATTTCCTTTTGAAGAAAGTCCACAGTACCCATATAATGATATAATAACATTATAATAAAGGAATGACTGAAGGGATGTTTTATCTAGCTTTTTGTGTTCCATTATTATTTGATTATTTAAATAAAATTATTAATTCAGGCCACCATACATTTCATTGTGACCCATGCCTTTCTTGTGTATTCAAGTTACAATTTCTTGCCTTTTATTTGTTGGTTTGGTAATCTCAGGATGCGAGACTAGCAATCAAAGCTGGATCCACTTTTGATATCAAGCCAAAAATCAAAGCAGGGTTTGTGGAGTTTCTTTAACGGCCCCTTATCCTCCTACCTTACGCAGTTCATTGCTTTTTTCCTCCCTTGCAAAGGCTAGATTTACCTCCCCCCTGCCCCAATGTCCCCACGCATAGCAATTTGAACATTTCAGTCTTTTTGACCATTCACCTTTTCTTTGGGGGGGGGGGGAGAGGAAATCTATCCAATTTAATTTGGATGCCAGAATAGATTTAGACTGGATCTCCCAAATAGAATTGATTTGCTAAATTTCAGCCAATAAAAGTCGTGAACGGAATGTGTCCAAGTTGTGCAAAACAATTTAGGCGTGTTTGAACTAGAACTAAGGAGAAACTTCCTGACAGTTAGAACAATTCATCAGTGGAACGACCTGCCTCCAGAAGTGGTGAATGCTCCAACACTGGAAGTTTTGAAGAAGAGACTGGACAGCCATTTGTCTGAAATGGTATAGGGTTTCCTGCCTGAGCAGGTTGGACTAGGTCCCTTCCAACTTTTATTATTATTATTATTATTATTATTATTATTATTATTATTATTATTATTATTATTATTATTATTATTATTATTTCTCCTTTGATTGCTGGGAATGGGCGTCACAGGCCCATGGTGGATGGGTCCCATTGCAGATGGTGCCATAACAGGAGTGGCTCTTGGTGCAAATAAAGCCAGCACAAAAAGATGAGAAAATCTAGCTCTGATTATGTGAAGTCATGTGAATTGGACCTCTTGATGGGCTATCTACAGAAGTCAACTATCTTGAACTTCCTTCTTTCTCTGTTTTATTAGGGTTTCATTGCTTCCTGCAATACATTGATTTATAGGCGAGAACAACAGTCCTTAATATTGACTGTAAATATGAATGAAATTAAAAGAAAAATTGGTGGGAATAGATAGTAAAATAGACAGAAGTCTAATTATAATGCTTCGTTGTCCTACATCGATGGAAAATTCTCCATAGCCATCCTAAGTTGACATAATCTGTTCAAGGGATTAAGAGAAAAATATTCTAAAATGAAAGCAAGTTAAACTAGGAATACAGAACTAAAACTTATAAATATCGAATATAAAGAGCCTATTCATTTATATGCTCTTATAAAACTATTTTTATTCAATGAAGCCTACAGTCAATAGAATGAATCTTTTATTACAGGGGCAAAAGGTGCCTTTTTCCGTTCTTTATAATCTTGGCTCCCTAAGTTTAGCAGTTGAATCCTGCTTCTCATGATTCCCTGATCTTCCTATCTTAAAAACCATTTTTTATTATTATTATTATTTGTCAACTGATATCCAGCAATGGACTAATGTAATACATTCATGAAAGAATATCAGAGAATTTTAAAAAGCAAAGCAGCAGATATTTGTCCTATGTAAAATATAATTGGCAATTTCAAAGACGAATTCTGAGACTGGTCTTGTCTTTCTAGCTGGTAAAGAAAAGCCAATTTTCATCTAATTTAAATAAGAGTGTGTGAATTTTTTTTTTAAAAAAAACCTGCATTGTGTTGAGTTTCTCAATAATGATTTCCATATTTTACCTTCGGGATATTCGGGAGCTCAGGCACTTTGGGATTTCTATCTGCAAGGTTTGGTTTAAAATAATAATCCTTTGAGTTAGTCACCTATCACCTTACACTGATCCTCCACCACTGTTTAAAGTAGGAAAACTTCCAGCCATGTCTGTAAGGGATTAAAGTTTCTGTGTCGCTGGAATGAAGACAGACAAGCCGCTTTTCAGATAATTCACGTTTCATGCAAGCAGCCCTGTGGCCTGTGTGGTGTTCAGGCTTACTTCTTTTGTTCTACGTTTGTCTCCATCAAAAGCAAAACCTGTTTACCAGATCTGGCAGTAAGATCAGTATGCATAACTGCAGGCAACGAAGCCATTATAGGACCCTCCACAATTCCCTGAGAAGAAGGGGGTCATCTGGCTCTGGCTATCAAGACTACCAAGATGACAGGAAGTGATGGTAATTGCACCGTTTCCAGGATGGTCCAGGACCTGAGGTTAATACTATAAAACGGTTGTTCTGATCTTTCCACGTGGCACTCCTGCTTTCTCCACCTGGGCTCTCCAGACTGCAGTTCCCATAATTCCCAGCCACGGTGAAGAAAGGCAGTTCCCACCTACCTGAAGAGAGCTTAGCTGCAGCAGCCTTGGATCCTGCAAACAATGCATCTCTCCAGACACAAAGGCTTCTGCATGATACACATGGGCGGTTGGCTGTAAGGTTGGTGAAGAGCAGAGCACCATTGGGAGGGAGGGAAATCCAGATCCCTAACATCTGAAAGGCTATTCCATCAATTGGTAGTTACACCTCTTGAGATTACCAACAATGGCTGCTTTTTTAAAATAATCCCCAGTCTAGCCTATATCACTGGGATTCTTCCATCCACGCACAGTGCTTGCCATGTCTGATTCCGGTTAGCTTTTTGGAGAACAAGATCAGGGATTTTCTGCCACCTCTGAGAAACCCCTAGTGCAGTGGTAGGCAAACTTGGCTCTTTTATGACTCGTGGACTTCAAGTCCCAGAATTCCTGAGCCAGCCGTGCTGAGGGAAAACGGAGAGGATTCCAAGCTGAGCCATGCTGGCTCAGGAATTCTGGGAGTTGAAGTCCACAAGTCATAAAAGAGCCAAGGTTGCCTACCCCTGCCCTAGTGGGTGGGTTCTTTGGTTACCTGAATGCTAGAGTAGCTGCTGTTTCAGCCTTCATAGTTTATTGCTTGTTTAGGCAGGCCTGGGAAAAACAAAAAAGCACCTGTGATTCTGTCACTTCCAGGTTTGGTTTAGTATTGTTGTACTAATAATATTGGTATTGGAAACTGTTCTCAATCAAAGTAGCCCTTAGAGCTATCCCAGGGTAATCCCCAAGGGCTGAGTATAAAACAGCCAAGATGAGACTGTCTCAAGGGGGGCAGGCCTTCAGTCATATAGTTGTAGCCATCAGGTTGACCTTTTGACTCCCTCCCCAACCAGTGGACACCTCTGAGGGATGGTTCCTGAACTAAATAAATGAATATCAAGGGACATAAAGAGCTGGCTTTTAAGTTTTCGGGCAAGGGTGAGGGGATCATGCTTCACCTATGGCTTTATAAGGACTCATTCCCCCTCACTACCACCATTAAACCATGTGGCAAATACAGCATCAGTGAAGGATAGAAGTTTCACCTGCAGATAAACAAAGATTCTGCCTGTACTCAGGTGTACTCGCTTAAGGATTGCTTTCATGAAGAGTTTATAAATCAGGATTTTATCAATAAGCCTCCTTTGACAGACTGGGGCAATCAATCTGTAGGAAAGGGAAGATTTGGCAGGCTTGAGTCAACCTCAGGAATGAACAAGTACATTAAGCATAACCCGAAGGGGAAGAATGAAAGCAGTTTAATTAACACAATCTAATATCGTTGCATTAAGCTAGCTACATCAGTCTGCTTCATTTTTCCCCATTAGTCTTCAGCATTATGACAAAAGAAGGAGTTGCTTTTCTATAGAATCACCACAACCTGAATTGTTTCTTGGCCTGGAAAGATTAAGTGATTTGCTGTAATAATTCTGATGAAACTTTGCCATGCAAAATGAAATGAGTGCATGATAGCAACATACAATGTACTTTTGAGCCATATCTCGTTGACGTGATTTGGATTAATTTGGACTTTAATCTTTATCCTGCTGGAAAATCTCAAGAAACAGGCCACGTGCTTCAATCATAGTTTGCTAATATCAGTAAAATTCAGTTTGAAGCCAGAGTGAAAACAAGTGCATAATAAGTCAAATATGAAAAATTGAACTGTGTCTTGACTGGACACATTAACTTTAGTTCTTCACCTTCAATGGTTATATATCAAAAGGATGTTAACACACGCATATACACACAGGCTTCATGTTCTTACAGGAGCCTAAGGTGGCATTCATTGCCTTCTCTTCCCAATTTAATTTTATGACTGTAGAAAGTTCAGCCAAAGGACAGTGACTAATGAGAATTTTAACCACTCTGACAGCGACATATTCATCACTCCTCTATAGGATTTTTTTTGCCGATTCCCCAAAGAAATGAGTGCGGAGGGACGAACTTATTAAATTCCCGCACACCATCTCCAGGGTCCCCCCCCCCCACACACCCTTCTTGTGATTTCTCAGCCTTCAAGGCAACTCTCCCATTGAAGGGTCCTTTTCATCTTTCTTCTCCTTCACTGAAAAAGAGGTCCCAGTGTTGGGCTCCTGTATCTGAACTTCAAAGAGAATTCTGTCACCCGCATGCATACCAAATGCCTCTGTGCTCATCAAGGGCAGATATTGGTTTAAAAAGAGGGTGGGGGTGGGGGGAGAGAGGAGACCATTTCAGGAGCTACTTTCCCCCCCCCAACTTAATTTTACTGATGAACAAGGAAAAGGAGGACAAAATGGGAGGAGGTTCGGATGAGTCCTGAAGAAAGCAACATGGCACTTTGCAAACTGCCCTCACTGTGGAAGCTTCTTTCAGTGGAACAACTCTTCTAGTCCTTTGAAAGAAAGAGGGTGTTGATTTTTAAAGAACAGTGCCAGCACAGCCGCTTTCCCTAGGAACGATTTGTGCAAGTGGTGGAAAGCACAAGTATGGCTTCTATCGCACAGAAAGAACAGAACGCCAGGCAATTCACTAGAACCAATTAAAGGGCCGGGCTGATCCTTGCCAGCTAAGTGAAAGTGGTGAGGCATTCATTTCATCGTTTGGTTCACAATTATTATTATTATTTTTATTTTAATCCCATTTATATCCCGCCCTTCTCTGAAGACTCAGGGCGCCTTACACTCTAAGTACAAATCAATGTGCTTAGCAATAGCCTTCATTCTATGTATATGCCTGCTTATTAGGGCTTTCGGCCACCCCCCAAGCGGCATTATTACAAAGTCAGCTTAATTGCCCCCAACAATCTGCGTCCTCATTTTACCTACCTCGGAAGGATGGAAGGCTGAGTCAACCTTGAGCCTGGTGGGACTCGAACCTGCACTAATTGCAGGCAGCTGGTGTTACTTAAGGAGGCAGTAGCCGACTGCTCCACCAAGGCTAACTAGCACTGTGGTTGACTCCTAAGATGAAGCAAGACCTTAGACAGTGGTGGCCCATTTTCTTCCTGTTTCCATTTCTTTCTGTATATTTCTTTCTACCTCCGTTGCTTTCTAGTGATTATTTTCTCAAAAGAATTTAAGAGTACATATTCATGCAACTAAGCCCTTCTACAGTCGATCAGACCAGACAAGTAGAAATCCACATGGTAGATTTCCAGCAGTCTTATCAAATGCTACAAGGAAGCCATGGGGGGCGGGGAGGGATATGTGAGGCCCAGAGAAGGCCCTAGGGAGCCATAAGGTGGGAAAACTAAATAACAGCCTCCTGCTTCTGAGCAAGTGTGCTGAGCACATTCTTTATTTACCTTAGCGGTCCACAACCCCTGGTCTGTGGACAGGCATCCGGCTGCAGCATGCCAGAAACTGATCTGTACAAACAAGCAAAGCGCCATCTGCAGGACGCAAGCAGCAGGCGAAACCACGCCCCCTCCAGTTCACAGAAAAATGTTTCCCCATGAAACCAGTCCCTGGTGCCCAAAAGGTTGGGGGCCATTGCTGTACGTCACTAACATGAGATTCAGATTTTCAAATAAGTACAAAACAAACTGGATGAATCCCAGGTCCAAATGCTGGCAGCTACTGGATTATGACATAATACAGGGGTGTCAAACTCAATTTCATTGAGGGCCGCATCAGCATTGCGGTTGCCCTCAAGGGGCTGGGTGGGTATGGCCAGGGTGGGCGTGGCCTACTGGGTGGTTGTGGCTAGAGTGCGTATGACCACCTGGGTGGGTGTGGCCAGCTCTACATCGTTCGCATCAAGGGTGCCTATGGGGGCCTGGGCAGGAGTGGGACAGATCTGAGGGTCTCTGGCAGAAGGAGGGTCTCTGGGCCAGGGCCAAGGCAGTGGGGGCCGTTCCCTCACTGTTTCCAGGATGGCTTCGCGGGCCACATGAAACCACTTCGCAGGCTGGATCCGGCCCCCGGGCCTTGTGTTTGACATGTCTGACATAATATGTCAGCGTGTTCTTAAAGAGGTTACCATCAGTCTGTGTGATGTGAGGTGCTAAACATTGAACAGATCACAGGCTGGTCTGGTGGTCAGTCCTTCACATGACAACCGTTGATTGTCATAATATCTGAGGGAACACCTGCTGCCGGCATCAAGCTCCCTTCATCCTGTGCGCTCCCACAGGGAGGGTCTTCTCAGGGTACCGCCAGTAAAAGATTGCCAGCGGACAATACCCAGGGGGAGGGCCTTCTCTGTGGGTGCGCCGGCCCTCTGGAATCAGCTGCCTGTAGAGCTTAGGACTGCCCCTGACCTTCGCTCATTCCACCGGGACCTGAAGACCTGGCTCTTTGAGCTTTCGGGCCTGGACTGAGAGTATTAATTGGGATTTTAACTGTTTTTTAACTGGGGTTTTATTGCAAGGTTTATATAATTCTTTTTAATTGATTTTAAGTTTTGTAATTGTTGTATCTGTTTTTTAAAAAAACCTTGTGAACCGCCCTGAGTCCTACGGGAGAAAGGCGGTATATAAATTGAATAAATAAATAAATAATGTCATTCAACATTGGCAGACTGCAAGACCCCAACCAAGTTCTTCATTTTAGAGATGTACTTAATGAAAAACTCTCTGCCAGGTTCCTACCGCTTGTAGGAACCTGTTCTTAAAGGTGGACACAGTTTGAAGATGTCATCACCCAGACTGCAACAACTATACTTGGACTGAAAACCCAGGCGCACCAATGCTGGTGTGATGAAAAAAAAGCCATCAAAGAAAGCATTTCAACAGCCCTCTGGGCCAAGAACAAGGCCGATGCAGACCAGCGGAATGATCCATCATCTGTCTCAAAGAAAAACAAGATTAAACACCTGCAGTCCAACATACAGGCAGAACGACGAGAAATGCAGGACAAGTGTTGGCAGAGAATTGCTGAGCAGGTGGAATGCTATTCAAACATGGCCTAGGCCCTAGGACCATTAGAGACTTCTGCAGTGCCATAAAGGCAGTTTATGGCCCTTCTAAATCAGGGTGCTCCTCCTTTTTGTCCTCTGATGGGTTGAGCATGATCAAAGACCAGGAAGGACTGAAAAAAACACACACACCAGGTGAACATTTTTCCAACATGCTCATTACGGCACCCACAGTTCATCCTGATCTTTTACTGTGGATTCCTCAGCTACCAGTTTTGGATGCCCTCCACCTGCCTCCCTCTGCTAATGAGATCAATAAAGGGATTTAGCAGATGAACTCAAGTAAAAGCACAGGGCAGGATGGCATTCCTGCTGAGCTCTCCAATGACTAGACCCAAATACATAATGTGTTCTCAGAGATCTTGGAAGACATCTGGAAGATCATTGTCAATGTTGATTTCAGAAAAGGCAGGCACAGCCACATTTCTCTATGCATTAATGATTCACCTGTGGAGATGGTTACCAGCATCAAATTCCTGGGTGTGCAGTTAACAAGTAGGCTGGCTTGTTCGCTCAACAATGAGACACTGGTGAAGCGGGCACAGCAGCGCCTGCATTTTCTGCGTCGCATGAGAAAAGCACATCTTCCTTCCCCTGTCCTGACCACTTTCTATAGAGTGACGATTGAGAGCATCCTGTCATATTGCATTACAATCTGGTTTAGAAGCATCCCTGCTTCAGACAGGAAGGCAGTGCAGAGAGTGGTGAGGATGGCCAAAAAGATAATTGGCAGTTCCCTCACTCCCATCCAGGACATAGCACACAAGCGTTGCTTGAGCATGGTCTGCAAGATTACCTGGGACATAACACATCCTCTTCACAACCTGTTTTCCTTGTTACCTTGGGAGGAGGTTCTGTGGTATCCGAAGCAGAACCTCAAGATACAGCCACAGCTTTGTTCCATACTGTGTTAACCTTATGAACTCTAAAGCTTCCTCCTGTCGTTATGTATTCAAGATGGACAGTAATCAATATTTATATGTTCCTTATATGTAAGGCTGTAGGTCTATACATACTGTATGTTGCATATAGTATATTTTAAATGTGTGTTATGTAAGTAAGAAAACCAAGATCATGGCATCTGACCCTGTCAATTCCTGGCAAATACATGGGTAAGAAATGGAGGTAGTGACAGATTTTATTTACCTGGGCTCCAAGATCACCGCAGACAGGGACTGCAGCCAAGAAATTAAAAGATGCTTGCTCCTGGGGAGGAAAGCTAATCTAGACAGCACACTAAAAAGCAGAAACATCACCCTGCCAACAAAAGTGCGTATAGTCAAGGCTATGGTCTTCCCAGTTGTAATGTATGGCTGTGAAAGTTGGACCATAAGAAAGGCTGAGTGCCAGAGAATTGAGGCCTTTGAACTATGGTGCTGGAGAAGACTCCTGCAAGTCCCTTGGACTGCAAGGCGATCAAACCGGTCAGTCCTAGAGGAGATCAACCCTGACTGCTCTTTAGAAGGCCAGATCCTGAAGTTGAAACTCAAATACTTTGGCCACCTAATGAGAAGGAAGGAATCACTGGAGAAGAGCCTAATGCTGGGAAAGGTTGAGGGCAAGAGAAGAAGGGGACGACAGAGAATGAGGTGGCTGGATGGAGTCACTGAAGCAGTAGGCATGAGCCTAAATGGACTCCAGGAGATGGTAGAGGACAGGAAGGCCTGGAGGAACGTTGTCCATGGGGTCGCGATGGGTCAGACACAACTTCGCAACTAACAACAACAAAATAACACTTTAGAGCAAACAACTAAATTTCATTTTTAATGTGTGCCGTTGTGCCCACAGGAAATCTAATCTCACAGAGGAGATACATGACAACTATAGAGAGACACAATGGCCCCATCTTGGATCTCTATAAAAATAAAGCGAACAAATCATGTTGCAGAAAGTATAGCGGTATTGTTTATTAAATTTACATGCTGCCTATCTCACAATCCCATAGCTTTGGCAGCTTACAACGTAATAAGAGCATCGGCATAAAGATTACAACAGTAAAACAGTACGTATAGTGTTAAATGAAGAATTAGCCAATAAGGTGGGAACATGCAATGTGGGTGAAGGTGGGACTTTCTGTGTAATAACCGTCTCCAGAATGGCACACCCCTATCCAGGTTCCAGACTAAACGGCAGAGCATGGTTTCAAGGCCCTTTCAAAAGACCAAGAGGGTGAGGCCTGATCTCATCTTAAAGGATATGATAGGCTGGGAACCATGGCAGAAAAGGCTGTTCTCCAGAACTCCCCTAGCCAAAGCTCCTTGGCTGATGGGACTGGCAGCGGGCTTTTTTCTGCCAGTGGGCGTGGGGCAGGGCAGCCCCACTGGGGTGAGATGGTTCCTCACTGCTGTCCATTGCAGGCACAATGATTGCCCGTATTTTTCTGAATAGACTTGCCACTGTCTCGGAAAGAAACCTTTAGGACAGAGGTCCCCAACCTTTTGGGCACCAGGGGCCGGTTCCATGGAGAAAGTTTTTCTCACGGACCAGAGAGTGCGTGTTTTTGTGTGCTGCCTGCAACCCACAGATGGGGCTTTGCTTGTTTGTGCAGACCACTTGCTGGCATGCCGCGGCCCGGTACTGGTCCATGGACCGGGGGTTGGGGACCCTTGCTCTAAGAGGTACAGTGTGGCTTTGGGTCAGAATAGAGTACAGCAGATACGATATTGAGACAAGACCAGAGAAAGTGCATGGAGCAAAACAAACCTGTTCACTTTGTTTTGCCAAGGAATTTGACACAGGAAACACAGGGGCTCTCTAAGGCCATCTTGAGGCATTATGGGACCTGAGAAAATTTGTGATCTTGATTTAGTTAATCCACGATGGAATAACAGGGCGGGTTCTTTACAACAGAGATTCATCAGAGGTGTTTGCCATTCCCAAATGGGGGTAAAACAGACTCGCGTGCTGGCACTGCTCCTAATCAAGCTGTTTGGCTCTGGCCCATTGTTAGGTGCTGTCCAGGGTCCTGAAGGCGGGGAGTGTACATCAGGTACCAACCGGATGGCTGTCTCTTTGACTTTGGCTGTCTGAATGCATGGACAAAGAGCCTCTATTCCAGGGGTAGGCAACCTTGGCTCTTTTATGACTCGTGGACTTCAACTCCCAGAATTCCTGAGCCAGCCATGCTGAGGGAAAAGACAGAGGTTTCCAAGCTGAGCCGTGCTGGCTCAGGAATTCTGGGAGTTGAAGTCCACGAGTCATAAAAGAGGCAAGGTTGCTTTATACAGTCCTTCAAGAAACCCTCTTTGCAGGTGACTGTGAACTCCTGGTTAGCATAACAGTGGACTCTGAGTGCCCCCTCTGTGCTAGACTCTGTGTTCCCAGAACCTGTTTGTTTGAACCTGAAGGACCATCTTTATATCAAATGGACAGCCCAAAAATCTCAGGCATCTCAGCAGCTTTTCTCTTTCTTTCTTTCTTTCTTTCTTTCTTTCTTTCTTTCTTTCTTTCTTTCTTTCTTTCTTTCTTTCTTTTTTAAAAAAAGAAAAATGTTTCAGATCAATCCTGAAAACTCCAACATCTTTTAAGCTCTCTAAATAATATATATATATATATATATATATATATATATATATATATATATATATATATATATATATATATACAGTATATATTTACACAGTATATATATACAGTATATATATATATATATATATATATATATATATATATATATATATATATATATATATATATATATATATATATATATATATATATATATTCTAATGTAGCCTATTTCCTAGTGAAGATAAATTCCATTATTGCTTCTGAAATGCATGAAGATATTTTAGTGGCTTCATCTGTTTTGTTTTGTTAACTTGGCTTGTTTTTCCAGAGTTCTACTCTTAAAATAAAAATAAAAACAAAAACTTGTTTTTTGCAAGATTTTGCATTTTTAAGAAATTCTATTGGCATAAAGAAATCCATCCATGTCCCAACTCATTAACTATGCTGCCATCTTCTTGGAATTGCTTAAACATCTCTCTCTCTCCCTCTCTTTGTAACAAATTGTAATATTTACATACCAGTAACAATGGAATCATTTCATTTAAACTCCCATTGCAGCAATAATTGTACTACTTGCCATTGTACTTCTTGCAGCTTATCCTGAATCTCCTTCTCTGCACACAATTGGCTGTGAATTCTGACATCTTAGTAACAACCAAGTGGTTAACTTTGAAGCATAATGCAGGCATCAGTACTTCATGTTTCATCCTATGGAGCTGGTATGAGTCACGTTGACATTGATCAGAGCAGCATTTTTTTGCGTTCTTATTGTATACATCCATATTTTAATGTGTTGCCTGAGTGGGGGATGTTTGTTACCTTGTCTTAATATCTATGTCAAAAATATCAATAGATCTTAGACTACTGCTTATTCAACAAACATTAATATTTGAATCCACTGTGCTTGTATAGAAATGAATGAGAATAATACTGAGAATAATACTTTATTACAATACTTTTTTAAAGTACTTGCTATGAAGTTATGTACTGTATATTAATTTTAGCCAGGATTTTAATATTTTGGACATCCACATTTTTTAAAAAACAATATACCTATTGTATGGAAATTAATGATAGAAGAACAGAAATCGATCAGCTATGGCATTCTTATAGCTAAGAAATTAGTATGAATGCATGGCTCAGTGGGACACAGTGGCTCAGCGGGTTAGGACACTGAGCTTGTCGATCAGAAGGTCGGCAGTTTGGTGGGTCGAATCCCGAGTGCCGCGTAACAGAGTGAGCGCCTGTTACTCGTCCCAGCTTCTGCCAACCTAGCAGTTCGAAAGCATGTAAAAAATGCAAGTAGAAAAATAGGGACCACTCCGGTGGGAAGGTAACAGCGTTCCGTGCGCCTTTGGCGTCTAGTCATGCCGGCCACATGACCACGGAGACGTCCTCGGACAAGCGCTGGCTCTTCGGCTTTGAAACAGAGATGAGCACCGGCCCCTAGAGTTGGAAATGACTAGCACGCACGTGCGGAGGAAACTTTACCTATGGCTCTGATACTCAGTGGATTGAAGACCTTATGGTATTGGTGACCTATGGATGACTTGGCCTCATATGATTCATGTGGTTTTTTTCTCATTTCTTTTTCTTTCCCTGCATTTTCTTTTTCTGGATTATTTAATAGGTTAATGCCTTTATAAGCAAATCTCTAGGGCCACAAATGACCTAACTGCATCATACTTGGGTAATGTTGAAAAGGGGCAATGTGTGAGAAGGCATCTTAGTCCCTGGTAATGGCCTCTCACACGGTGGACATCTAGGCTTAATGATCCTCTTTATCACGAAAAAGAACCAGTCAGCCACCTTCTAAAGCAGGTAATGTTACAGCAAAATTGGGACTCATCCCATTCAGTCAGTAGAGAAAGTCAAGTTCTTTACCTGCATCCACTTATGCTTCGCCATAGTACTGTAGAAGCATGTCAAACCTGGGAAGAGTATAAAACCTAGAGGTTATTTTGTGAAGAGTAATTACACAAATTAGTCCCAGCTGAAGTAAGAGTTATGCTGACTTACCTGACTCTAGCAAAACCAAGCCAATAGAATTACATGAAATTTCTGCTGTGCCTTTGTCTCAAGGGGACAATGGGAACTGTAAAACAGTCGTTTGAATGTTATTCAGCATCGCCGCATTTGAGAAGTCAAATCAGAAGAACCCATGGAGACCTGTGGTTTCCTTCTTATATCCAGTTTACACAAATTTGTCCTGAGTGGCCATTGCTTGGAGACTGTTTCTTGAACACATAAAACATCTGCAACTTCTCCTTAAGTGCTTACCTGCAAAGTGGAGGCACCAAGTAGAATTTTGTCAGTAGCAGCTGTCTGGATAAACTTACTCCAGCACCGCCAATTTAAAATGACTTAAAAGAAAGCTAAAATTAAATCACTTGTTCCCAAGAGCATTATAACATATTGAATAATTGAAAAAGAAAGTTGTTTCCCTAAAATACGTCCTGGAATTGAAGAACAGAATGGCCCTATGTAATTTTTCTCTTAAGATTTTTTCCTAACTGAAATCACTTGGCAAAACCAGCGTGAGGTTAGTTTCTACCGTATTTTCTCTTTAAAGGCTAGTCTTTTCTCTAAAAATGATGTTGTAAGCCATCTTTATTCATAAAGGTCTGCGAGAAAAACCCCAAGCTCAGAGAGCACGAAGGACTCCACCTTAATTCATATCATTTTCATAAGTTGGCTTATTTGTCTATACAAATAAGCTAACATTTACTGCTATTACAAAACTCCACATCTGCAAAGAATGAGAGGCAAATGCATGTCAACTTTTGTAAGTGGGATAAACTTTCCCCCCCCGATGGACAGGTGCTAAGGCTTCAGATTTCTAGCAGGCTTCATGGGACTAATGGGTCCCACGAGGTTGCAGCTTAAAGAGCGGATGGCTGATTTTAATTGACCGTAATAGCAAAGGCAACAGTATATCTATATATTCAGGATCATTTTCAGACTGAGGCCACAGCCACCATCCCAGCAGTTCTCCTGCCTCACAGCAGATAAGTCACTGTGAGGGGCGAGTTAAAGAATTTAACGAATTGCCCCAAATTCCTCTAAGAGAGAATGTGGATGTTCTCAGTGGTGGGATTCAAATGTGTGAACAACCAGTTCTCTGTGTGGATGTCACTTCCGGAAGTCCGTTATGGGTCTGGGCAACAAAAAATTAGCTACCGGTTCTACCGACGTGGTGCGAACCGGCTGAATCCCTCCACTGGATGTTTGGCTCCCAAAGAGACCTCGTAATGCGATAATTACTGACATCATACTGAAACTACATAGTCATATTTCTGCAATAAAAAAGAGATGGGAAGAAAACGCATGTAAAACGACAACACGCTAATTAGAGTACTATACAAATGGAGTGATTACGCTTTAAATTGGAGTAATTTCTCATTTGAAAAATCTATCTGAGGAAAGAATAGATTCAATAAGTGGAAGTACAGGACGTGGCTTTGCATTTAAAAGAAATTATTTGGTTATTTATGTAAGCAGTTATGTTGCAAGATATTGCAAACAGAAGCATTAGATTTAAAAAAGTAATAAACTTAGGCTGGAATACTGCTACGCTGATACAGACTGTGAAATTGATAGGAGTTCTGGAAATGTGCCAAATTAAACAATTGCACTTTTCATTCAGTTTTTTCTTTCTACGCTTCTTCCCTTTATTTTAAATAGTGGTTTCACTGAGCTGTGTTCTTTCTTGTTCAAAAATCTAATAAAAATATTACAAAAAAGAAAGAAAGAATAAATAAATAAATAAAGACAAAGAAAGAAAGAAAGAAAGAAAGAAAGAAAGAAAGAAAGAAAGAAAGAAAGAAAGAAGAGACAGAAAGAAAGTTTTTTGCTAAATGAATATAAAGGAATTTCCACTGAGGAATTTGCTGAACTCTTTATGGCAAGATTGGGTGGCATCTCCACAGCCCACAACCAACAGGGACCGTGGCAAGTGAGTCTACGAGGATATTGGTTACGGCAGTGGCAGAAGGCCATGACTTGGGGAAGGGACAGATCTGAGAGTCGTAGAAAGATTTTTACATAGGACATTTATGCATGCCTAATCATGGCTTGTACGTGGTGGCTTAGTGGATTAGGATGCTGAGCTTGTTGATCAGAAGGTCGGCAGTTTGGTGGGTCGAATCCCGAGTGCCGCGTAACAGAGTGAGCGCCTGTTACTCATCCCAGCTTCTGCCAACCTAGTAGTTCGAAAGCACGTAAAAATGCAAGTAGAAAAATAGGGACCACTACGGTGGGGAGGTAACAGCGTTCCGTGCGCCTTTGGCGTCTAGTCATGCCGGCCACATGACCACGGAGACGTCCTCGGACAAGCGCTGGCTCTTCGGCTTTGAAACGGAATTGAGCACCGGCCCCTAGAGTCGGAAACGACTTGCATGCATGTGCGGGGGAACCTTTACCTTTTTAATCATGGCTTGTAGTTCACAAAAATGTAGTAAAAAGGCTCATGTTTGTTTTTATTTTTGAGCAGAACTTTGTTTCAGCGAGGTAATAATGGAGGTCTCTGCTTTGATATAGACTTACACTGAAAAAGAATCTTGGATCCAGAAAATAGGGCAAAAGACTGAGCTATAAACATCCTCGTTTTTTTTTATACCACGAAACTCTTTTTGGTAAAAAACCCTCCTATTGGTTTCTAAGGCTTTGATGACCAACCAACCCTCAAAAATTTAGGACCGGTTAATTGAATCCTTCCATCTCTCCTTGCAGTTCTTCTTGCCTTGACAGCTGTGATACAAAAGTTGGAGACCAGTGAGGGAGACCTGTGGGGGGGGGAGAGAAGGAGGAGGAGGAGAAGGAGGCTTGAATTTAATCCAAGAGGTGAGAGTGAGCAGGTTAAACTGACCTTGCTTCTCCTAATAAAAGAAGTGCATTTTATTATCTGTGGAAGTAAGAAATAGGAACATTTCCTTCCATCCTAGACTGAGAGCTGATCTGGAGAAAAGCGCCTCTTTGCATCTCTCCATCTTTCTTAACATTCGGTTTCACTCCCTCTTCACAACACATTTTAGTTCTCTGAGCTTCTCATACTATTCAGTGCAAACGCATATGGACCACGCATAAAAAGAAAAATAGAGACGGGTAATGAAGATCACATTTGATTTCAGAAAGTTGCCCAGATGAAAATGCTTGTCTTGGCCTGAAATCACAGCCCATCAAAGGCTAGCGCTGGTGACAAGAAGCAACATCTAATTTATGTTCGTCTGACATCTGAGATTTAAGTTCTCCCTCCCGTTTACAATGGCAGGCAGCTGCACGTGAAACATGGATGCGAGTTTAACCCATGTTTTGATAGAAACATCCTTTTAACCGAGCAGGAAGCGGCTGGTCCATGAATGAAAGAGTCAAGCATTAAGCACAGCTTACCATGTCTACTTATTGGCTTCGGAGTATAGCAGCCTTTGATTGACATATTCTGGGAAAAGGAATAACGTCTTTTTTCTTTCCGTTGGAGACATAGGAACATTTCCCCAGACTTAAACATAAGCACAGAAGGAGCAAATGTGAGTCTGGTTGACTCATTCCTCCCAGAAGTTTGCTTGTCTCCTTTCCAAGAAGGCCAGGCTCTTAAAGCAAAGCAGGAAACTTGCCTCGTGCCTGATTTTAGATACCTTCAGAAAATTATATATATATATATATATATTCATTTTTCTCCTGCCAGCGTTGACGTCTGCCCACACGTGTGCCTGTAGCAAGCCAGCTGTGTGGCTTTCTTAGGATTGTGCCAACATCACCAAACCGGCTTTTGAGAAAGTTCTCTCCTTCCCAAAGACAACAGAGCCATCTTCCATTAACCCAGCAAATGGGCCCTCCCAATGCATCCCCAGGGTGGAGCTCCCTTCTATGAATATGGGAAAAACAGTAAAAGCCTCATTCAGTTTTTGTTTTTTTTCAAAGTTGGCAACTTTAAGCAGGCTGCCTGAGGAATTCGGGGAATTGACATCCACCCATCTTAAAGTTGCCAAGTTTGAAAAACAATGGCCTAACTGCACCTATATCCTTCCTTCCTTCCTTCCTTCCTTCCTTCCTTCCTTCCTTCCTTCCTTCCTTCCTTCCTTCCTTTCCTTTCCTTTCCTTTCCTTTCCTTTCCTTTCCTTTCCTTTCCTTTCCTTTCCTTTCCTTTCCTTTCCTTTCCTTTCCTTTCCTTTCCTTCTCTCTCTCTCTCCCTCCCTCCCTCCTCTCTCTCTCTCTCTCTCTCTTTTAAACAAATCAAAATGACATGAAATCTGGAAGCCAGTTTGGATTATTTTGAGCAGTTTGGATTATTTTGAGCAGAATATATACCTCTGTCTCTATGCAGTCCACTGAGTAGGTAACTTAAATACCTTGCATAGAGACAGAGGTATATATTCTACACAGAGGTTCATTGTACGTATTGTAATATGTGGCATGTGTTTTCCCCACCTCAAAATCACTTGCAATCTATCCAAATGCCAAAGAGGGAAAGAGAGAAAGAGGGAGGGAGGGAGGGAGGGAGGGAGAGAGAGAGAGAGAGAGAGAGAGAGAGAGAGAGAGAGAGAGAGAGAGAGAGAGAGAGAGAGAGAGAGAGAGAGGGAGAGAGGGAGAGAGAGATCTTCTTGTGAGTGAAGATCACTGGAGGAAATTTATTGGCTCAGGACAATTAAATGATTTTCTGACTACATTTATGAAGATTCTCCCTCATCTCCTGGACAAAATTGAGATCCAGTGAAGGGATCAACAGCTGTCGTTGTTAACACTGTGTTTTTGTGTGTAGAGTATTAATGTTGCTGACTTTAAGGTTTCTTGTGCCACGAATAGTTTGCAATTATTCTTTGAGCTAGATCATCCTACAGAAGAGATGGGACAGATAAATACTGCTATTATTAAATGCAGGCATATTTGAACATTATTAAACCCGGGATCCACGTTGCACACAGGGATTAAAAGGGGTTCAAGTTCTGGAAAAAAAATTGATTGCCAGGTAGTTCTTGAACTTTCAGTGCCCCACAGCAGGTTGCAGACTGCAGGCACAGAATCTCTGGAGGCCCTTGAACTAATTCCAAGTAATTAATTCACATTTCTAGCAACAGCCACGCTTGGAGTCTAGGCATCTGCTCTTAATCTTGAGGATGCCAAAATGTGTGTCACGACATGGTATACAAGGATGTTAGGAGATGGAATTTGCCCTGGGAAATTGTTTGTTTCATTGCTTGTACCCTGCTTTGTATTTGTCTGCATTTCCGCTGTCCTAAGCCTCATTTTAAAGATTCAACTGCAATTTAAACAAATCACCCTTGTAAATTGAATATTTGACACAACATGAATTCAGCTCCACTGGCTGACTAGGGTGCCTTCAAGCTGATTCAAGGAACCAGCACACACTTTTGTCTTTGTGCATATCTATTTGTATTGAGTTGAATCCAATCTCCAGGGCAGTTTGATTCAACAGCTTGATTTGAAGCCTTAAATAGAATTGAACTGACACTTGGATGAACAGCAAATCTGAACTGATGAGTCAACCTGAATTACGGATTTGAATAATAAATCAGAATATTTTCTCACCCCTACAATCTTTGCCACTACTGCCCGTATCTTTTTGTTCAATTCTTTAACACCCCATTTTTATCCTTTTATCATCATCTGCTTACCCATTCCTTATTTTTTTTCTATTTCTGTCTCTCTCTGCCTTATTTTGCTTCTCTTACACTTTCCAGCCTTTTAAGATGACTGAACTGCCATTCCACTGAATCAAACGTACCTTAAGGCACCCAGACATATTTTCTTTTAATTTCAAATGTGATTTTAGTAGGCACACTGCAATCTTAAAACAGACTTCAAATAATCCCTTTGCGGCAAGATTCAGGAAGAGATACAATTCCCAGCTTTTTGTTTTCCAGGCATATGTCCATGAGTGTGTGTGTGTGTGTGTGTGTGTGTGTGTGTGTGTGTGTGTATACATTTGCAGGGCAGATTTTAAAAGATAAGATAAATCTCCGGAATCTTTCCCCAGCCCCAGGGTTCCCCAAGACATGTTCCTTCTGGCTACTCGTGAGTGATCCCCCACCAGACGGTCTTTATATGACAGCCACATGTTTGAGATTAAAAGCAGCTTCAGTTGAGGCCATTTGAAAGGAAAAAAGCAGCAGAGAATGGTTAAATCTCACTCCCTCCAATTCCCCCCATCCTTATTTAGAGAGACAGGGGGAATTAGGAAATCGTGCTTGTTGGAATAAGGTCTGGTTCTGCTGTGAAAGAGATCAGGGGAAACAGTGCAGGAGCTTAAATCTATATATTCTAGCCTCAGCCTTTATCACTGACATAGGATAAACAACCATTCTTTTCCTGAATTTCCAGCATTAATGTAACAAGGACAGATTCTTAAAAGCCTTAACCATTTTTCCCCCGTCAAGTTGAGCAAAGTTGCTAGGTTTTTATTTTAATTTTAAAGTGTTATCCATCAGCTGTATCAAACATCATAACAAGCATACACTAGTGTTTATAAAATTTAAAAACCACCATTTAGTATTATTTTTATTTCTTTGTGCCTTTGAGTCAGTTTCTGACTTTAGGTGACTGCTTGAGCAAGTTCCTGCAGTTTTCATGGCAAGCTTTTTCAGAATCGGCTTGCCATTGCCTCTTCACCAGGGCTGGGAGGGAGTGCCTGGCCCAAGGTCACGCAGCTGGTTTCCTGCCTAAGGTGGGACTAGAACTCACCGTCTCCTGGTTTCTAGCTGGATGCCTTCACCACCAGACCAAACTGGCTGCTCTTTATATGTTACCCAGAGATGTGAAGGAATTGGATGGATCAAAACTGGATTAAATAAACAAGGGTTAAAATAACAACAACAACAACAACAACAACAACAACAGGTTGATACCTAGGATGCTGGCAGCAACCTGTGTCAACCACTAGTGCCAGTCAATTTGAGTGTTCAGTTGACTGAGTTTCATGTTTTACGAATAAAAGTTTTATAACAACAACAACAACAACAGTAATGCCTTCAAATACTTTTGAGATGGTCTCTCAATTTGCATATTAATGCTATAGTAGTTTGGTCCAGGTATGGTTTCATGGCTTCCAGCAAAAAGGGCTTCCAGCAAAAATTCTAAATACAAGGGCGGTAAAGAGCAAGAGTTCAAAACGCCCCAAGGATTGGTTATTAAAACCTTCTCCTCTTGGTAATTGCAGACTTTTTTCTTCTTCTGACTTATTTATGGCCAGTGTGACTTTGCTCCTGTTTAGAGTGATGGGGTGGTGGTGGAGCCTCCAACTTGGCTTCAGCTGTTTGCTAGTGCTGTTGGAATGAAACATAGGAAGAGAAAAAGGGTGACCCCCCCACTCCCCCAGGGCTCTGCCTGTTTCTCCTCTGCTCTGTTTTCAAGCCAGAGTGGCCCTCTGCTCAAGCAGGAGAACCTGTATCTTCTCAAACAAGCCTCTTCTTTAAAATCTCCAGTGATGGAGCACCCACGATTTCTGAAGGCAAGCTGTTCCACTGGTTAATTGTCCTCCCTGTCAGGAACTTTCTCCTTAATTCCAGGATGCTTCTCTCTTTCTTTGCACATGCAGTATGGAAGCAGAAGCAAAAGGGCTGCAAAGTTCTCCAGATGCTAAAAATTTTTCAGTCCCTTGGATGGCAAAATTGAAGTTCAAGTCTATAAAGTTTGCAGATAAGCCAAATCTGGGAGGGGTGAGTAATACGTTAGGTGAACAAGAGAAAGGTTTTGGAACAGGGCTTTTCAACCAGTGGTACGGGTACCACCTGTGGTACATTGGCACCTGGCAGGTGGTATGCAACCATCCTAGAAAAGTGGTAGCGGGGGAAGGGAATGAGCTGAACCGGTGGCAGCACTGCCCAAGCCTGAGCGAGATATGGCTGGAGCTGCAGGGCTGTCAGGGCTCAGCGGAAGTGCCAGGATCAGCACCAGGATCCAGCTGGAGCTTGGCACTGATCCCAGCGCTTCTGCTGAGCCCAGAAGAAGCGCCGATCACCTGGAATGTTGCAGCATCTCCAGGGTCTTGTGATTTACATTCAGATGCTTGGCAACTGATTCATATTTATGATGGTCACAGTGTCCCAGGGTCATGTGAAGTGACCAAAACCTGCTGCAACCACCCAGCAGAGGGGGGGGAAATAAAAACCGAACACCCCCCACCCCACCCCAGCTACCAATCCTCAACAGAAATGCTCACAACAATGAAAACCTCGGACAGGAGGAAGAGCGCCACTGGGCAGGCAGGCAGGTGTCTTGCTCAGCTGTGGCTTGTGGGTCACTTTTTCCAGTGCCATTGTAATTTCGAACAGTCACTGTTGTATGTCAAGGACTACCTGTACTTCATCACTTATTTCCTTTTTTTTGTCATCAAGTTTTTGACACCTTGCTAGGCGACTGGTGGTACTCGGATGTTGTTGTTGTTAGCTGCGAAGTCGTGTCTGACCCATCGCGACCCTATGGACAACATTCCTCCAGGCCTTCCTGTCCTCTACCATCTTCTGGAGTCCATTTAAGCTCACGCCTACTGCTTCAGTGACTCCATCCAGCCACCTCATTCTCTGTCGTCCCCTTCTTCTATTGCCCTCGATCTTCCCCAGCATTAGGCTCTTCTCCAGGGAGTCCTTCCTTCTCATTAGGTGGCCAAAGTACTTGAGTTTTAGCTTCAGGATCTGGCCTTCTAAAGAGCAGTCAGGATTGATCTCCTCTAGGACTGACCGGTTTGATCGCCTTGCAGTCCAAGGGACTCGCAGGAGTCTTCTCCAGCACCACAGTTCAAAGGCCTCAATTCTTTGGCGCTCAGCCTTTCTTATGGTCCAACTTTCACTACCATACATTGCAACTGGAAAGACCATAGCCTTGACTATACGCACTTTTGTTGACAGGGTGATGTCTCTGCTTTTTAGTGTGCTGTCTAGATTTGCCATGGCTTTCCTCCCCAGGAGCAAGCGTCTTTTAATTTCTTGGCTACAGTCCCCATCTGCAGTGATCTTGGAGCCCAGGAAAATAAAATCTGTCACTACCTCCATTTCTTCCCCATCTATTTGCCAGGAATTGAGAGGGCCAGATGCCATGATCTTGGTTTTCTTAATGTTAAGTTTCAACCCAAGTTTTGCACTCTCCTTCTTCACCTGCAACAAGAGGCTCTTTAGTTCTTCTTCACTTTCTGCCATTAGAGTGGTATCATCTGCGTATCTTAGGTTGTTGATATTTCTTCCGGCAATCTTAATTCCAACTTTTGATTCATCTAGCCCTGCCTTTCTCATGATGTGCTCTGCATATAAGTTAAATAGGCAGGGCGACAGTATACAGCCTTGCCGGACTCCTTTCCCAATTTTGAACCAATCAGTGGTTCCGTGTCCAGTTCTCACTGTTGCTTCTTGACCCACATATAGATTTCTCAAGAGACAAATAAGATGGTCTGGTACTCCCATCTCTTTAAGAACTTGCCACTCGGATGTTGCCATATCCTAAAAGTGGTACAAGGGGTGAAAAGGTTGAAAAGCCCTGTTTTAGAAGATCCAGATAGAATGAAACAAGTACAGTGCAGCTTAACAAAGAGAGGTGTAAAGTTCTGCAGCTCTAGAGGAAAATGAAAGGCCCAAGTGTAGGACAGGGAAGGATTCTCTGTGTATCTCCTGACTTTCTTTCACCTGGCCACTAACCAATAGGAAAGTACCCCAAAATACAGCCAGCCCCCTAACCCTGATCATTTTTTATAGCTGCATTCCCAAGGAATTTTATTGGCTCTGAATGGCAGAGGGGAGAAGCTGCAAAGAGCACACACTTTTTCTAGATATTAATTCTGCGCCTCTTCAGATTCAATGTCTCCTTTCAATGTTTTAAAATTCTTGGCAAATTTAGACTTATAATTCCGACGGTAGTAATTGCAATCAATTTATCCATGATTATTTATTCATGATAAATATCATGTAATAATTGCAATAGCTACGCATCACTATTGAGGAGGAAATATGGCTCTGTATAATTGAATCATCAAATCATTCTTCTCGGAAAGATCTGGGGTTTTCTTTAACTTATGCACTACAAGAAATAAAAGGGAACTCATATATCATTCTTATTTTGACTTTCATTAGCTGCAAAATGTACAGATTGTTATGGCCTTCTGTAGTAATGTATGTTAGGAGTCAGCACTAAGTGGCTTTTTATTTGTTTAACCACAAGTCTGTGTTGGCTGGAAATTAGGTATTTCTGAAATTTATTCAATAAAAATGTCAACCGATGGTTTAAATGTTACACCTGCTGGAAAACCTGACGATTGGAAAAGAGCAGGGGCTGGGCTTTTTAAATGCATGCTGTAGTGACCAGATCTGATGGCAAAAATAGGGGGGCTATTTCTGACTAGAGCTTACCATGGTGCCAGAAGTATTAATCTTGAAGAAGAAATAAGGCCTGATTTTAGAAAAGAAAGTTTGCAAATGGAACGCTCTTCTTCAAGGAACATATTGACAGAGCTTCTAAACTGATTCCTTCAACAGCCTTGGTGGGTTGGCAAGAATCTGGAGAGAAGTTCTGGTATTTCTGGTATTTCCAGATATGACCAAAAATTAAAAGAAGTCTATCCATGCCTCTCCTGCCTGTGAGTCTGTAGTCCCTGTTAATTTTTTTTTTAAATCAGCCAAACAGAAAATGACCTTCTTGGCCAATGCTAGAACAGGGAAGTCTTGTTGAATCAAGTTCTTTGCAATAACCAAGATCAAACACAAACCAGCTACTTCTGCAGCAATACTTGGTGCTGGCAAAGGCGAATTCCCTCTTTGCCCAGAAAACTCATAGCTGGAGTAACACTGAAGGATGAGCTGGTGCAATCAAGTGCATCCAGCCACAGTATCATCTGAATGGGATGAGGCCGAAGTGTATTGAAAATAGTAACATGATTAGGCTCCAGAAAGTTTTCTGTCTCTTTGAAGTCAAGAGATACCAAACATCTAAATTCTTGCTGCTTTTCATCTCTCTCCCCTTCCCCTAGCAGATTTTGCCTGTCCTTTGTCTCATTTCTGACAGTTGGCAGTTTCTGATATTTGCTGACGTCAACAAGCAAGTCAATTTAGTCTTTACTCATTGGCAGCATTTTTGCCCTGGGATGTTTCAGCTCTCTTGGCTTATGTTGTCACAGTTCCTGTTTTTCACCTTCAAAGTCCCTCATTCTCCACAATAGTTTACCATGATGTGTGAATTCTGCTAGGGTGCATGGTCTCGTTTCTTGCATTTTTGCATTTATGCATCCACAAGTAGTTTTACTGGAGTAAATAAAATGGGTTGTAACTGTACCAGGCGTGTTTTAGCCAAAGGCATAATCGGTGATGTGCTAATAAATATACAACTGGCTTTGTTTGCTCCATTGCCACCACCGTGCCATGCTGATAGCCGCTGAAGAGTTGATTGGCGTGCTAAGGATTGGGGCCCAGCTCTTCTCTCAACTGGCATGCAAAATTCCAGAAAACCGGCTTTTGGGACAATGCCAGTGGGCATAACCAGCATCACAATGTCCATGCAGCTTCTGAGTTTGGAGTACAAGGGAATTATTCATGACAGTAAGTTATGCCAATTAAGGCTGTCTTTGTAACCTCTTCTATTTATATGTTCCTAAGAAGAGTTGCCTTACAGAGCTTCCTCTTTATAAATACCCTATACAACTTGTTCATCCTCACCCCACAAACTTTAAAGGAGGGAGCTATTTATCCCCTTCCCGTTGCTGATATCCGTTCCATATAAGCAGACTGCCTCTGGAGTTTTGGCTTCATTGTTTGTTGCACATTAAATTTTCCGAACCTTTCAGGCAAAGAAAGTGGGTGAGGACATTTTCACAAATGCAGGTTTGGGAGAGATGAGGATTAAACTGGAACCGGCTGCAGAAAAGGAAGACAGCAAAATGCAAACTCTTGTATTGAGTAAGTCTCTTTAGGATCCATTATAGGTTTGACTCAAGAACTTTTTATCAGCCACAACTGAAGTAAATTGATGGGGAAGAAAAATAATTGTAGACATCCAAGCCATCCAGCAGCCACATCATCTTATTGAAATGAAGGATCCTGATTAAAGAATTAAAAATCCATTCTTCCACCAACCATGATCATTTTTAGAAAGCCTATTAATTGAACAAAAAATAACTATCCAAAGCATTGTTGGCTTCAGGATAGGGAGCTCCTGGCCTCATTGTCGGAAACAATCACAACCAAAGAAATCAACAGCAGAGCTGACTTAAACCCTGGCCGAAATGCCTGATACCTAACGCTTTGCTGACTGCATTCATTCATTCATTTATTCATTCATTCATTCATTCATTCATTCATTCATTCATTCATTCATTCCTCATTGATTGAAGCACAGATTAGAACTTCAGAGGGCTGTGAGTGGCAACCTATTTACAGCAAATGCTGCCATAAGTGTGTGTGTGTGTGTATAAGGGACGCGGTGGCTCAGTGGGTTAGGAC